>NC_061510.1:377639535-377755364 GCF_022539505.1 Lolium rigidum
GACTTCGCCTGTGCCTTGCTTGAGCTTGCCCACTTACGGCACCATTCAATATAAACACGTACCCAGATTGTGACTTAGAGTCATCGGGATCGGTGTTCCAACTTGCATCGGTGTAACCGTTTACAACGAGCTCTTGGTCACCTCCATAACAAAGAAACATATCCTTAGTTCTTTTCAAGTACTTCGAGGATATTCTTGACCGCTGTCCGAGTGTTCCATTCCTGGATCACTTTGATATCTGCTAGTCAAACTAACGGCATGTGCTATATCCGGTCTAGTACATAGCATGGCATACATGATAGATCCTACTTGCCGAGGCATAGGGGATATTATTCATCCTTTCTCTTTCTTACTGCCGTAGCCGGTCCTTGAGTCTTACTCAATACCTTGCACTGGTAACATAGGTAAGAACCCTTTCTTACTTTCGTCCATTCTAAATTTCTTTAGAATCTTGTCCGGATATGTACTCTGTGATAGCCCTATTAGGCGTCTTGATCTATCTCTATAAATCTTGATGCCTAATATATATGATGCTTCACCAAGGTCTTTCATTGAAAAACTATTATTCAAATAACCCTTAACAACTGCTTAATAGTTCTATATCATTCCCGATCAATAATATGTCATCTACATATAATATCGGGAATGCTACTGAGCTCCCACTCACTTTCTTGTAAATACGAGGCCTCTCCATGACCTTGTATAAACCCGAAGTCTTTGATCACCTTATCAAAGCGTCGGTTCCAACTTCTTGATGCTTGCTTCGGTCCATAGATTGAACGCTGAAGTTTGCATACTTTGTCGGCATTTTTAGGATCGACAAAACCTTTGGGTTGTACCATATACAACTCTTCCTCAATGTCTCCATTAAGGAACGCCGTTTTGACATCCATACGCCAAATCTCATAATCGAAAAATGCAGCTATTGCTAACAAAATCCTCACAGATTTTAGCTTCGCTACCGGTGAGAAAGTCTCATCGTAGTCAACTCCTTGAATTTGTCGGAAACCCTTTGCGACAAGTCGAGCTTTATAGACGAGTAATATTACCATCAGCATCTGTTTTTCTCTTGAAGATCCATTTATTCTCGACAGCCTTTCGGCTCTCGGGTAAGTCTACCAAAGTCCATACTTTGTTATCATACATGGATCCCATTTCGGATTTCATGGCTTCTTGCCATTTGTTGGAATCTGGGCTCATCATCGCTTCTTCATACGTCGCGGGGTCCTCATCATTGTTATCCACAATCATGACATTTAGACAAGGATCAAACCAATCGGGAGTGGTACGTTCCCTTGTCGATCTGCGAGGTTCGATGGTTTCCTCGTTCGAAGTTTCATGATCATTATCATTTGCTTCCTCTGTTGCCGGTGTAGGCGGTACAGGTACAACTTCCGATCTTTGCGCTACTCGATCAACGAGTATAGATTCATCAATCTCATCGAGTTCTACTTTTCTTCCGAGTCACTTCTTTAGTGAGAAATTCTTTCTCAAGAAAGGTTCCGTTCTTAGCAACAAAGATTTTGCCTTCGGATCTGTGATAGAAAGTGTACCCTATAGTTTCCTTAGGGTATCCTATGAAGACGCATTTCTCCGCTTTGGGTTCTAGCTTGTCCGGTTGTAACCTTTTTACATAGGCTTCGCAACCCCAAACTTTCAGGAACGACAGCTTAGGTTTCTTATTAAACCATAATTCATACGGTGTCGTTTCTACAGATTTTGATGGTGCTCTATTTAAAGTGAATGCGGCTGTCTCTAATGCATAACTCCAAAAAGATAACGGCAAATCAGTAAGAGACATCATAGAACGAACCATATCTAAGAGAGTTCGATTACGACGTTCGGACACACCGTTTCGTTGTGGTGTTCCCGGCGGTGTCAATTGTGAAAGTATTCCGCATTTCTTTAAATGCATGCCAAACTCATAACTCGAGATATTCACCTCCACGATCAGATCGTAGAAATTTAATCTTCTTGTTACGTTGATTTTCTACTTCACTTTGGAATTCCTTAAACTTCTCGAAAGTTTCGGATTTATGTTTCATGAAATAGATATACCCATATCTACTCGGATCATCTGTGAAGGTTAGAACATAACGATAACCACCGCGCGATGCTACGCTCATTGGTCCGCACACATCGGTATGTATGATTTCCAATAAGTCGGTAGCTCGCTCCATCATACCGAGAAAATGGAGTCTTAGTCATTTTTCCCATCGGACATGCTTCGCATCTATCAAGTGACTCAAAGTCAAGTGATTCTAGTAATCCATCGGTATGGAGTTTCTTCATGCGTTTCACTCCAATATGACCAAGACGACGAGTGCCACATATAAGTAGAATTATCATTCAATTTAATTCGCTTAGCATCAATGTTATGTATATGCGTATCACTACTATCGAGATCTAACGAAATAAGCCATTCTTTTGTGGTGCTCGACCATAAAAGATATTATTCATAAAAATAGAACAACCATTATTCTCGAGACTTGAATGAATAACCGTCTTGCATTAAACAAGATCCGGATATAATGTTCATGCTCAACGCAGGTACATAATAACAATTATTTAGGCTTAAAACTAATCCCGAAGGTAGATGTAGAGGAAGTGTGCCGATTGCGATCACATTGACCTTGGATCCGTTTCCAACGCGCATCGTCACTTCATCCTTCAGCGGTTGTCGTTTATTCTTTAGTTCCTGTTTCGAGTTACAAATATGAGCAACCGAACCGGTATCAAATACCCGGTACTAGAACGAGAACCGATGAAATGAACATCTATAACATGTATATCATATATACCTTCTTTCTTCTTCTTGACAAGGCCGCTCTTCGGATCAGCCGGATACTTGGAGCAATTACGCTTCCGGTGTCCCTTCTCCTTGCGAGTAATAGCACTCGGCATCGGGCTTAGGGCCGTTCTTAGGTTTCACGGGAGGCGTGGCAGCTTTCTTGCCACCCTTCTTGAATTTTCCCTTAGACTTGCCCTGTTTCTTGAAGCTGGTGGTCTTGTTGACCATCAACACTTGGTGCTCTTTCTTGATCTCAATCTCGGCAGCTTTTAGCATGCCAAAGAGTTCGGGTAACTCCTTGTTCATGTTCTGCATATTGTAGTTCATCACAAAGTTCTTGTAACTTGGTGGCGGTGATTGAAGGACACGATTAATCCCCGGTCTGTTAGGAATCACTATTCCCAAGTCACCGAGTTTCTTCGCATGCCCGGTCATGGCGAGCATGTGCTCACTAACGGAGCTGCCTTCTTCCATCATACGAGCTTGAAAAATTGTTTCGATGCTTCATAGCATTCCACGGCCGCATGAGTCTCAAAAATAGTCTTCAACTCTTTCATCAACTCATGAGGATCGTGGTGCTCAAAACGTTTTTGAAGATCGGATTCCGGACTGCATAAGATGGCACACTCGAACTTGAGAGTACCGAGTTTTCGAGTCGCGTAAACAGCTTTTACTTCATCGGTTTCGGTTTGCGGGAGGGTCACCTAGCGGTGCATCAAGCACATATTGCAGATTTCCGCCGGAGAGGAAGATCCTCACATGACGGAACCGGTCGGTGAAGTTGCTACCGTTGCTCTTAAGCTTTTTCTTTCTCTAGGAAGCTGGTTAAAATTGATTGGGGACGCCATCTCTACAACATATATTTGCAATAGTTTAGACTAAGTTTATGACAAATTGAGTTCAAATTTTAATTCTACATAATTAAAAATCTAGATGAACTCCCACTCAAAACAATATCCCTCGCATTGTCTTAGTGATCACACGAACCAAATCCACCGCACCAAAACCCGATCATCACGAGAAAAGGTGTGATTTCTTTGGCGAACACTCAAAGTGTTCATCATATCAACCATATGATTCATGCTCTACCTTTCGGTATCATGTGTTCCGAGACCATGTACTGTACATGCTAGGCTCGTCAAGGCCACCTTAGTATCTGCATGTGCAAAGCTGTCTTGCACCCGTTTGTATGTACTTATTGAATCTATCACACCCGATCATCACGAGATGCTTCGAAACGACAAGACTTGATAACGGTGCTACTAAGGATGAACACTTTATTATCTTGAGATTTTAGTGAGGGATCATCTTATAATGCTACCGTCGCGATCTAAGCAAAATAAGATGCATAAAAGGATTAACATCACATGCGGTTCATATGTGATATGATATGGCCCTTTTGTCTTTGCGCCTTTGATCTTCATCTCCAAAGCACGGACATGATCTCCATCATCTTCGGGCATGATCTCCATCATCGTCGGCGAAGCACCAAGGTCAATGGCGCCGTCTTCATGATTGTCCTCCATGTAGCAACTATTACAACTACTTTGAAATACTACTCAACATGAAATTTAAAGACAACCATAAGGCTCCTGCCGGTTGCCACAATACAATAATGATCATCTCATACATATTCATCATCACATTATGGCCATATCACATCACCAAACCACTGCAAAAACAAGTTAGACGCTCTCTAATTTGGTTTGCATATTTTACGTGGTTTAGGGTTTTTCGATATAGATCTAATCTACCTACGAACATGAACCACAACGTTGATACTAATGTTGTCAATAGAAGAGTAAATTGAATCTTTACTATAGTAGGAGAGACGAGACACCCGCAAAGCCTCTTATGCAATACAAGTTGCATGTCGAACGAGGAACAAGTCTCATGAACGCGGTCATGTAAAGTTAGTCCGAGCCGCTTCATCCCACTATGCCATAAAGATGCAAAGTACTCAACTAAAGATAACAAGAGCATCAACGCCCACAAACCATTGTGTTCTACTCGTGCAACCATCTATGCATAGACACGGCTCGATACCACTTGTAGGATAACGTAGCATAGAAAACAAAAATTTTCCTACCGCGAACACGCAATCCAAGCCAAGATGCAATCTAGAAGACGGTAGCAACGAGGGGTATCGAGTCTCACCCTTGAAGAGATTCCAAAGCCTACAAGATGAGGCTCTTGTTGCTGCGGTAGACGTTCACTTGCCGCTTGCAAAAGCGCGTAGAAGATCTTGATCACGATCGGTTCCGGCGCCACGAACGGGCAGCACCTCCGTACTCGGTCACACGTTCGGTTGTTGATGAAGACGACGTCCACCTCCCCGTTCCAGCGGGCAGCGGAAGTAGTAGCTCCTCTTGAATCCGACAGCACGACGGCGTGGTGTCGGTGGTGGTGGAGAAGTCCGGCGGAGCTTCGCTAAGCGTGCGGGAAGTGGAGGAGCGAGGCGGCTAGGGTTTGGGGAGAGGGGGCGCCGGCCACTATAGGGGTGCGGCCACCTTGGTGGTGTTTGAGGTGGCCGGCCCCTCCCCCTTGTCCCTCATTATATAGGTGGAACCCCAAGAGGTGGTGTCCAAGTCTTCGAATAAGACCCGAACCAAATCCTTCCATAGGAGGGGGCAATCCTAGCCCAACTAGGACTCCCACCCAAAGGTGGGATTCCCACCTCCCATGTGGGGGGTGGCCGGCCCCTAAGGGGAGTCCACTTGGGACTCCTCCCCCACTAGGGTTGGCCGGCCATGGGGGTGGAGTCCCTTGTGGACTCCACCTTCCTTGGTGGTTTCTTCCGGACTTTTCTAGAACCTTCTAGAACCTTCCATAGAACCTTCCGCGACATTTTATTCACATAAAATGACATCCTATATATGAATCTTATTCTCCGGACCATTCCGGGACTCCTCGTGATGTCCGGGATCACATCCGGGACTCCGAACAAATATTCCAACTTCATTCCATATACAAGAACTACCATTTCAACATCCAACTTTAAGTGTGTCACCCTACGGTTCGAGAACTATGCGGACATGGTTGAGTACTCACTCCGACCAATAACCAATAGCGGGATCCGGAGATCCATAATGGCTCCCACATATTCAACGATGACTTTAGTGATCGAATGAACCATTCACATACATTACCAATTCCCTTTGTCTCGCGATATTTTACTTGTCCGAGATTTGATCTTCGGTATCACTCTATACCTTGTTCAACCTCGTCTCCGACAAGTACTCTTTTACTACGTACCGTGGTATGTGGTCTCTTATGAACTCATTCATATGCTTGCAAGACATTAGACGACATTCCACCGAGAGGGCCCGGAGTATATCTATCCGTCATCGGGATGGACAAATCCCACTATTGATCCATATGCCTCAACTCATACTTTCCGGATACTTAATCCCACCTTTATAGCCACCCATTTACGCGGTGGTGTTTGGTGTAATCAAAGTACCTTTCCGGTATAAGTGATTTACATGATCTCATGGTCATAAGGACTAGGTAACTATGTATCGAAAGCTTATAGCAAATAACTTAATGACGAGATCTTATGCTACGCTTAATTGGGTGTGTCCATTACATCATTCATATAATGATATAACCTTGTTATTAATAACATCCAATGTTCATGATTATGAAACTAATCATCCATTAATCAACAAGCTAGTTTAAGAGGCATACTAGGGACTTCTTGTTGTCTACATATCACACATGTACTAATGTTTCGGTTAATACAATTCTAGCATGATATATAAACATTTATCATAAACATAAAGATATAAATAATAACCACTTTATTATTGCCTCTAGGGCATATCTTCTTCAAATATGGCATGGAACATAAGAAATTATCGATACGTCGGAGACGTATCAGCATCCCCAAGCTTAGTTCTGCTCGTCCCGAGCAGGTAAAACGATAACAAAGATAATTTCTGAAGTGACATGCCATCATAACCTTGATCATACTATTTGTAAACATATGAGATGAATGCAGCGATTCGAAGCAATGTAAATGCAATGAGTAAACAATTGAATCACATAGCAAAGACTTTTCATGAATAGTACTTTCAAGACAAGCATCAATAAGTCTTGCATAAGAGTTACTCATAAAGCAATAAATTCTTAGTAAAGGTATTGAAGCAACACAATGGAAGATTAAGTTTCAGCGGTTGCTTTCAACTTGTAACACGTATATCTCATGGATAGTTGTTAATGCAAAGCAATAAAACAAGTGCAATAAGCAAGTATGTAAGAATCAATGCACAGTTCACACAAGTGTTTGCTTCTTGAGGTGGAGAGAAATAGGTGAACTGACTCAACATTAAAAGTAAAAGAATGGTCCTTCAAAGAGGAAAGCATCGATTGCTATATTTGTGTTGGAGCTTTGGTTTTGAAAACATAAAGAGAGCATAAAAGTAAAATTTTGAGAGGTGTTTGTTGTTGTCAACGAATGGTAGTGGGCACTCTAACTAACTTATCAACCAGACTTTCAAGAGTGGCTTCCATGAAGGACGTTATCTCTACCAGCAAGGTAGATCATCCCTCTTCTCTTTTGTTTACACATGTACTTTAGTTTAGTTTTTCTTTATTTATGGATGATACTCCTCCCAAACTTTTGCTTACACAAGCCATGGCTAACCGAATCCTCGGGTGCCTCCCAACATTCACATACCATGAATGAGTGTCTATTTGCAAAATTAAGTTGCTTACTGATGAATCAGAGCAAAACATGTGAAGAGAATTATTAATGAAAGTTAATTAATTGGGGCTGGGAACCCCATTGCCAGCTCTTTTTGCAAAATTATTGGATAAGCGGATGAAGCCACTAGTCCATTGTGAAAGTCTGTCGAAGTAAATGACAAGATCGAAAGATAAAACACCACATACTTCCTCATGAGCTATAAAACATTGACACAAATCAGAGGTGATAAATTTTGAATTATTTAAAGGTAGCACTCAAGCAATTTACTTTGGAATGGCGGAGAAATACCATGTAGTAGGTAGGTATGGTGGACACAAATGGCATAGTGGTTGGCTCAAGGATTTTGGATGCATGAGAAGTATTCCCTCTCGATACAAGGTTTAGGCTAGCAAGGTTATTTGAAACAAACACAAGGATGAACGGTGCAGCAAAACTCACATAAAAGTCATATTGTAAACATTATAAGACTCTACACCGTCTTCCTTGTTGTTCAAAACTCAATACTAGATATTATCTAGACTCTAGAGAAACCAAATATGCAAACCAAATTAGCAAGCTCTAAGTGTTTCTTCATTAATGGGTGCAAAGTATATGATACAAGAGCTTAAACATGAGCACAACAATTGCCAAGTATCAAATTATCCAAGACATTTTAGAATTACTACATGTAGTATTTTCCAATTCCAACCATATAACAAATTAACGAAGAAGAAACTTTGCCATGAATACTATGAGTAGACCCTAAGGACATATTTGTCCATATGCTACAGCGGAGCGTGTCTCTCTCCCACAAAGTGAATGCTAGGATCCATTTTATTCAAACAAAACAAAAAACAAAAACAAACCGACGCTCCAAGCAAAGTGCATAAGATGTGACGGAATAAAAATATAGTTTCAGGGGAGGAACCTGATAATGTTGTCGATGAAGAAGGGGATGCCTTGGGCATCCCCAAGCTTAGACGCTTGAGTCTTCTTAGAATATGCAGGGGTGAACCACCGGGGCATCCCCAAGCTTAGAGCTTTCACTCTCCTTGATCATATTGCATCATACTCCTCTCTTGATCCTTGAAACTTCCTCCACACCAAACTCGAAACAACTCATTAGAGGGTTAGTGCACAATAAAAATTAACATGTTCGGAGGTGACACAATCATTCTTAACACTTCTGGACATTGCATAAAGCTACTGGACATTAATGGATCAAAGAAATTCATCCAACATAGCAAAAGAGGCAATGCGAAATAAAAGGCAGAATCTGTCAAAACAGAACAGTCCGTAAAGATGGATTTTATTAGGGCACCAGACTTGCTCAAATGAAAATGCCCAAATTGAATGAAAGTTGCGTACATATCTGAGGATCATGCACGTAAATTGGCTTAATTTTCTGAGCTACCTACAGGGAGGTAGACCCAGATTCGTGACAGCAAAGAAATCTAGAACTGTGCAGTAATTCAAATCTAGTACTCCCTCCGATCCGAAAAAAGCGTCGCTCTGTACATTTTGCAAAAAAGTTCTCAGGTTTTATTTTGTGTCAACCCGCACTACACCTCACCCTCAAGTTCTCGACCCATCCCTGACCCGCATCCCCTCGATCCGCTCCATCTCTCTCGCTTCGTTCTCTCTCTCGTGATTCTCCGCCACCCTTCCCTCGCCATGCCGCCGAGCTCCCTTCCATCGCCACCAAAACCACCACCCGGCACAAGCTCCTCCTCCTCTACCAATTCCATGTCACAGAATCCCCGAAACGCCGCCTCCACGGCAAGCCCGAGATTCCCAAGATCCATGGCGCCGCCGCCGCCGCTTGGTTCCCTCCTCCGCCCCGTCCTCCAGCCCCATCTCCGGCTGGCCGTACTCCGAAACCCCATCTCCAACTCTCATCTCTGCTGGCCGTCCTCTGAAGCCGCATCTCCAGTCCACAGTAGTTGAAGGATTTTTACTGGCTGGATGCAGGCATAGAGGCACACAGTAGTGAATGATTTTCTGATTTGAGAAGGGCTTTGTTGCAAAACGTAATTGTATTAGCAGCTCGACACATTTTCGGATCGGAGGGAGTACTTACTTTACTATCAAAGACTTTACTTGGCACAACAAAACACAAAACTAAGATAAGGAGAGGTTGCTACAGTAGTAAACAACTTCCAAGACTCAAATATAAAACAAAAATACTGTAGTAAAAACATGGGTTGTCTCCCATAAGCGCTTTTCTTTAACGCCTTTCAGCTAGGCGAAGAAAGTGTAAATCAAGTAACATCAAGAGATGAAGCATAAACATCATAATTTGTTCTATTGATAGAATCATAAGGTAACTTCATTCTCTTTCTAGGGAAGTGTTCCATACCTTTCTTGAGAGGAAATTGATATTTAATATTACCTTCCTTCATATCAATAGTAGCACCAACGGTTCGAAGAAAAGGTCTTCCCAATATAATGGGGCAAGATGCATTGCAATCAATATCCAAGACAACAAAATCAACGGGGACAAGGTCATTGTTAACCATAATATGAACATTATCAACTTTCCCCAAAGGTTTCTTTTTAGCATTATCAGCGAGATTAACATCCAGATAACAGTTTTTCAATGGTGGCAAGTCAAGCATATCATAGACTTTTTTAGGCATAACAGTAAATACTTGCACCAAGATCACATAAAGCATTACAATCAAAATCTTTGACCCTCATTTTAATGATGGGCTCCCAACCATCCTCTAGCTTTCTAGGAATAGAAGTTTCAAGTTTTAGTTTCTCTTCTCTAGCTTTTATGAGAGCATTTGTAATATGTTTTGTGAAAGCCAAGTTTACAGCGCTAGCATTGGGACTCTTAGCAAGTTTTTGTAAGAACTTTATAACTTCAGAGATATGGCAATCATCAAAATCTAAATCATTACAATCTAAAGCAATGGGATTATCATCCCCAAGGTTGGAAAAAATTTCAGCAGCTTTATCACGGATAGTTTCAGCTAGCTTTAGCGGTTTCAGGTAATTTTGCGCGCTTTGCACTAGGAGTAGAAGCATTGCCAACACCAATTATTTTACCATTAATAGTAGGAGGTGCAGCAACATGTGAATCATTAGCATTGCTAGTGGTGGTAATAGTCCAAACTTTGGCTACATTTTCCTCTTTAGCTAGTTTTTCATTTTCTTCTCTATCCCACCTAGCACGCAGTTCAGCCATTAATCTTATATTCTCATTAATTCTAACTTGGATAGCATTTGCTGTAGTAACAATTTTATTTTCAATATCCCTATTAGGCATAACTTTCGATTTCAAAAGATCAACATCAGAAGCAAGACTATCAACCTTAGAAGCAAGAATATCAATTTTATTGAGCTTTTCCTCAACGAGATTTGTTAAAGGCGAGTTTGTGTACTAATAAATTCTTTAAGCATAGCTTCAAGTCCAGGGGGTGTATTCCTATTATTGTTGTAAGAATTCCCATAAGAATTAGCATAATCGTTACCATTATTATAAGGATATGGCCTATAGTTATTACTAGAATTGTTCTGATAAGCATTGTTGTTGAAATTATTATTTTTAATGAAGTTTACATCAACATGTTCTTCTTGGGCAACCAATGAGGCTAACGGAACATTATTAGGATCAACATTAGTCCTATCATTCGCAAGCATAGACATAATAGCATCAACCTTATCATTCAAGGAAGAGGATTCTTCAACGAATTTACCTTCTTACCTTGTGGAGCTCTTTCCGTGTGCCATTCGGAGTAATTAACCATCATATTATCAAGGAGCTTTGTTGCTTCACCAAGAGTGATGGACATAAAGGTACCTCCAGCAGCTGAATCCAATAAATTCCGTGAAGAAAAATTTAGTCCTGCATAGAAGGTTTGGATGATCATCCAAGTAGTCAGTCCATGGGTTGGGCAATTTTTAACCGGAGATTTCATTCTTTCCCAAGCTTGAGCAACATGTTCATTATCCAATTGTTTAAAATTCATTATGCTACTCCTCAAAGATATAATTTTAGCAGGGGATAATATCTACCAATAAAAGCATCCTTGCATTTAGTCCATGAATCAATACTATTCTTAGGCGGAGATAGCAACCAATCTTTAGCTCTTCCTCTTAATGAGAAAGGAAACAATTTTAATTTTATAATGTCACCATCTACATCTTTATACTTTTGCATTTCACATAGTTCAACAAAATTATTGAGATGGGCAGCAGCATCATCAGAACTAACACCGAGAAAATTGCTCTCGCATAACAAGATTAAGTAAAGCGAGGTTTAATTTCAAAGAATTCCACTGTAGTAGCAGGTGGAGCAATAGGTGTGCATAGGAAATCATTATTATTTGTGCTTGTGAAGTCACACAACTTAGTATTTTCAGGGGTGGCCATTTTAGCAGTAGTAAATAAAGCAAACTAGATAAAGTAAATGCAAGTAACTAATTTTTTTGTGTTTTTGATATAGCAAACAAGACAGTAAATAAAGTAAAACTAGCAACTAATGTTTTGTGTTTTGATATAATGCAGCAAACAAAGTAGTAAATAAAATAAAGCAAGACAAAAACAAAGTAAAGAGATTGGGAAGTGGAGACTCCCCTTGCAGCGTGTCTTGATCTCCCCGGCAACGGCGCCGGAAAAAGAGCTTGATGGCGTGTAACTCACACGTTCGTTGGGAACCCCAAGAGGAAGGTATGATGCGCACAGCGAGCAAGTTTTCCCTCGAGAAAGAAACCAAGGTTTATCGAACCGGGAGGAGCCAAGAAGCACGTTGAAGGTTGATGGCGGCGGGATGTAGTGCGTCGCAACACCGGGGATTCAGGCGCCAACGTGGAACTCGCACAACACAATCCAAAGTACTTTGCCCCAACGAAACGAGTGAGGTTGTCAATCTCACCGGCTTGCTGTAACAAAGGATTAATCGTATTGTGTGGAAGATGATTGTTTGCAGAGAAAATAGTAAAACAAGTATTGCGAGCAGATTTGTATTTCGGTATTAAAGTATGGACCGGGGTCCACGAGTTCACTAGAGGTGTCTCTCCCATAAGATAAAAGCATGTTGGGTGAACAAATTACAGTCGGGCAATTGACAAATAGAGAGAGCATAACAATGCACATACATGTCATGATAAATATAGTGAGATTTAATTGGGCATTACGACAAAGTACATAGACCGCCATCCAACTGCATCTATGCCTAAAAAGTCCACCTTCGAGTTATCATCCGAACCCCTTCCAGTATTAAGTTGCAAAGCAACGAGACAATTGCATTAAGTATGGTGCGTAATGTAATCAATAACTACATCCTCGGACATAGCATCAATGTTTTATCCCTAGTGGCAACAGCACAACACAACCTTAGAACTTTCGTCACATCGTCCCGAGTGTCAATGCAGGCATGAACCCACTATCGAGCATAAATACTCCCTCTTGGAGTTAAGAGCAAAAACTTGGCCGAGCCTCTACTAATAACGGAGAGCATGCAAGATCATAAACAACACATATGTAATAACTTGATAATTAACATAACATGGTATTCTCTATCCATCGGATCCCGACAAACACAACATAGAGTATTACGGATAGATGATCTTGATCATGTTAGGCAGCTCACAAGATCCAACAATGAAGCACAATGAGGAGAAGACAACCATCTAGCTACTGCTATGGACCCATAGTCCAGGGGTGAACTACTCACTCATCACTCCGGAGGCGACCATGGCGGTGTAGAGTCCTCCGGGAGATGAATCCCCTCTCCGGCAGGGTGCTGGAGGAGATCTCCAGAATCCCCCGAGATGGGATTGGCGGCGGCGGCGTCTCAGTAAGGTTTTCCGTATCGTGGTTCTTCCGTATCAGGGGTTTCGCGACGGAGGCTTTAAGTAGGCGGAAGGGCAACGTGGGGGGCCACACGGGGGCCCCACACTACAGGTCGGCGCGGCCAAGGGCTGGGCCGCGCCGCCCTATAGTGGCGGCCCCTCGTGGCCCCACTTCGACTCCTCTTCGGTCTTCTGGAAGCTTCGTGGCAAAATAGGACCCTGGGTCTTGATTTCGTCCAATTCCGAGAATATTTCGTTACTAGGATTTACGAAACCAAAAACAGCAGAAAACAGACAATCGGCTCTTCGGCATCTTGTTAATAGGTTAGTTCCAGAAAATGCACGAATATGACATAAAGTGTGCATAAAACATGTAGGTATCATCAATAATATGGCATGGAACATAATAAATTATCGATACGTCGGAGACGTATCAGCGATGCGCCTAGATTGGTTTGTGGTGAAACGTGATTGTTGTTTATTTCATAAACCCTAGATACATATTTATAGTCCGTAGACTTTCTAACGTGGGAATAATCCCAACCGGGCACGAGCCAAATTCTATCTAACCGACACGTATCCTACTATATTACAGATACACAGGCAAATTAGCCCAAACTTTGCATATAAGGCCGATTCATGTATTCCTTCCATGTATATTATTCAAGCCCATCTCCAATCGCGGCCCACCTCTGATCCGGTCAAATTCTGGTGATAACACATGCCCCCCTGGTTTTGGAAATGACAAGTCCAAAATCACTCTGCTTTTCCTTCGTCGGGTCATGTCGCGGCAGAGCAGAACCGCTGCAGTATCCTTCATCATGATGCCTTGCCTTCTCAACTTCTATGCGCGATTCGACAATTCTTTGGCACCACTTCCTCGGAAACTGCTGTAACATTAACTCTCACCAATATCCCATTATTTAACCGCGTCGAGCAGTTCGCCCCTTCATCCTCCTGCTCCGTACTAGCCATCGGCAAAAAACCCCCATTCCTCCGTAGCCATGTCTTCTTCCTCCTCCTCCTCTTCTGCCTCCTCAAACCTCTCCTACGTATCATCTCCCTTCCGTGAGCCGACGCCAGAATGGGGCTCGTTGGCGGCGCACGACATCCTCGCCCCAACGACATGGGACAAGGAGGAACACGATTCCTCCATCTGGTCCGAGGATGACAAATCCTTGACCGACGGAGAGGACGACCTCCAATTCCTCGTCGACGGGGAGGAGGAGGCGGAGAGCGAGGACGACCGCTTCTCCTGGGACGACTTCACCTCCTCCGAGGAAGAGGCGGAGGAGAACGACGACGACTCCCTCGAAGGTTACCCACCGGCGAAGCGCCTCCGCGCCTGGTGGGACGATGACAGCGACGACGACGATGAGGAAGACGAGGCTCCCGTAGAAGGCTACGGGAGCAGCGATGAGGAGCCTATCAGCAGCTGCGCCGGCGGCAGCGATGACGACGACGAGGGCAGCAACGGCCCTTAGATTAGGGACTAGTAGTAGTAGTCGGCTTTTGTCCTTTTCTTCCCTGAGCAATCGGCTCTTTCTTTGTAAGAAATCCCACTATTAATGAAGAAAATATTCCCCAATTAATTCTGCTTTCTTGTCAACTTTGCCGATCGTCGAACGAAGTCGCTGTACAGAGAGCCGATGGCAGGGCATCGGCTTGTACTATAAACGCGATTTGAGGCCAAGCCGTTGCCTATTCACATGGCCCAACAGGTCTAGCTCACGTCCAAACCATCCTCCAACCTTAAACGCGCAGATTGAACTCCTCAGCAAACCCACCAGGAGATTGAATTCTGAATATCATGATTTCTGGTCTGAAACCGGTCTGTTAACCTGCTTAATTGAGCTTGTTCCTCTAGAGTCGATAGCAATGCATCGGCTTTTATTATTCTGAAGTCGATGTCCGTGCATCGGCTGTACTCGCATACTGTTGTCTCCGCATGTTTTCTCAAGTCGATGTCTGCGCATCGGCTGTGATTTTTTTTTACTGGCCGATTTAAAATCGGCCTCCATATCTCACTGCCCATCCTCCCACATGCTTGGGAAATACTTCTTGAGATGTTGGCCATTGACGGCCACTGGGAACTTCACACCATCCAACTGTTCAAGCATGTAGGCATTGCCCTTCGTAACCCGGATGACTTTGTAAGGACCATGCCAATTAGGAGACCATTTTCCATATGCTTTATCCCTGGTTCCTAGTGGCAATACGGCTTCCCATACTAGATCACCAACTTGAAACTCCTTTGGTCTCACCTTCTTATTGTATGCCCGAGCTACCCTGGCTTTGTTCTCTTTAATCTTCTCCAACGACCAAAGTCTAAGTTCCGTTGCATCCTCAATAGTGTCACTCATCGTGGTTGCATACTCCTCGAGCGTCGAGTCATTCCGAAACGTGACACGTCTCGATCCAGCCGTAATTTCCCAAGGTAA
This sequence comes from Lolium rigidum, assembly GCF_022539505.1. Taxonomy (NCBI): domain Eukaryota; kingdom Viridiplantae; phylum Streptophyta; class Magnoliopsida; order Poales; family Poaceae; genus Lolium; species Lolium rigidum. The sequence continues at coordinate 377,655,259 of NC_061510.1, forward strand.
TACGGCCTCCTGCCCATAGACAAGCTGGTACGGCGAAGTCTTTATAGCTCCATGGCATGACATGCGATAGGCCCACAAAGCCTCTGACAAAGTCTCATGCCACACCCTGGGGTTCTCGTCAATCTTCCTCTTAATCAGCTTGATCAGGCTTTGATTGGATGCTTCGGCTTGCCCGTTGGCTTGAGCATAGTATGGAGATGATCGGATCAGCTTAATCCCCATGTCATCGCAGAACTTTCTGAATTCTTTAGAGACAAAAACCGAACCTCCATCGGTCGTGATGGTCTGGGGAATCCCGAACCTATGAATGACATGTTCTTTGACGAATTGGATAACATCTTCCGATTTTACCTTCTTCATGGGAACGGCCTCCACCCATTTGGTGAAATAATCTGTAATGGCCAGAATCCACTCGTGGTTCTTGCTCGACGGAGGATGGATTTTGCCGATCATATCCATGCCCCAACCTCGAAATGGCCAAGGTTTGATGATGGGGTTCATCGCCGATGCGGGTACCATCTGAATTTTTCCGAACATCTGACACGCTTGGCATCCCTTGTAGTACTTGAAGCAGTCCTCAAGCATGGTAGGCCAATAAAACCCTGATCGCCTAATTAACCACTTCATCTTATGAGCCGATTGGTGAGTTCCACGAGCGCCTTCATGCACCTCATGTAAGAGCCGATTAGACTCGCTTGGTCCTAGGCATTTGAGTAGTAACCCTTCCAACGTCCCGTAGAACATGTCATCTCCTATAAGGACATATTTCATAGCCTTGTATCTTATCCTTTTAGGTGCTCCCCGAGCCGAATCCTTCAAATAATTGAAGATATCGGCTCTCCAATCATCCTCGTTCCAGGAACCGCACTCGAACTTCGACCCGTCTGGTATGTCCTTGTATCCTGACGCCATCTATGCGAGATCATTGGCGTCGGTATTCTGAGACCTTGGGACCCAATTGAAATTGATGTACCGAAAGTGTGTCATCAGCTCACGACACTCCGCCCAATATGGAAAAAGTGACTCACTCTCGCACTTGTATTCGTCCGTGAGTTGAGAGATCACCAACTTCGAGTCTCCAAAAAGCTCCACTGCCTCTTCCCGGCTTCCAAAAGCAACTCCATTCCCTTGCGCACTGCCTCATACTCAGCAACATTGTTGGTGCAAGGGGTAGATAGCCCGATGGCGAAAGAATATGTTGCCCCCGAGGCGACACGAGCAGAATGCCGATGCCACAACCATCGTCACAAGCCGATCCATCGAAGAACATAGCCCATGCACGTACAGATAGTGCTGCTATATTAGTATTAATCCGTTCAGCTATAAGATCGGCCAACGCTTGTCCCTTGATCGCTTTCGCAGGCCGATACCGAAGATCGAACTCCGTCAACGCAAACATCCATTTACCAAGCCGGCCTTTCAAAACAGGGGCCGACAAGCATGTGCTTGACAACGTCCGACTTGCATATGACGATGATCTCTGCCGTCAAAAGGATGTGATGAAGCTTGGTGCAGGTGAAGAACAGGCAAAGGCAAAGCTTCTCGACCTCGGGATACCTTGTCTCCGCGTCCAACATCCTTCCGCTGAGGTAGAAAACGACCTTTTCAACACCCTCATAGAGTTGCACCACCACCGAAGCGATGGACGTGTCAGCTACTGATAAGTAGATATAGAACGGCCTGTCTTGTTGGGGTGGAACTAGCACAGGCGGCGTTGTCAGATACCGCTTAATCTCGTCAAACGCCTGCTGCTGTTCTGCCCCCCAGTGAAACTCGTCATCGGATTTAATCTTCACCAGCGCCATGAACGGCTCGATTCGTCCTGACAGGTTAGAGATGAATCGTCGGACGAAGTTGATCTTGCCGATAAGACGTTGGAGCTCCTTCTTCGTGGTGGGCGGCTGCATGGTACGCACTGCCTCTTGACTTTTCAGGCCGATCTCAATTCCCCGTTCATGAACCAGAAAACCTAGGAACTGACCGGCCGTCACACCAAAGGCACACTTCTTTGGATTCATTCTCAGTCCGAACTTCCGAGTTTGGTCTAGGATGCGCCGCAAATCATCCAAGTGTCCCTCCATGGAGACAGACTTGACTACCACGTCATCGATGTAGATTTCCACCAACTTGCCGATCAGATCGTGAAATATATAATTCATGGCTCTTTGGTACGTTGCACCGGCATTCTTCAACCCAAAGGTCATGACTACATATTCAAACAAGCCTACTGCCCCTTGTACTCTGAATGCGGTCTTGTGTATGTCTTCTGGAGCCATGGAGATTTGGTTATAGCCGGCGTTGCCATCCATGAAGCTCAACACCTTGTGGCCAGCAGCTGCATTGATCAACGTTTTCGCCACGAGCATCGGATATTCATCTTTTGGAGTGGCTCTGTTGAGATCTCGGAAATCGATGGCCACACGCCATCGGCCGTCCTTCTTCTCTACAGGAACGATACTAGAGATCCATTCAGCATATCTGCATGGCCTGATGAACCCGGCGGCCAACATCTTCTCTATCTCTTTCTTGACCTCTTCCAGAATTTCGGCCTTCATCTGACGTGCTCGTTGTTGGAACGGCCGAAATCCTTTCTTAAGGGGGAGCCGATGTTCAATGATGCTCCTGTCTAACCCGTGCATCTCTCGTGTAATCCCATGCAAAGCAATCCGGGTATTCTTTTAACGAGCTATCATCCGACCCCTAAGATGTGGATCTAACTTCTTGCCGATAAAAGTTGGTCGCGGCTTATCCCCGGGACCGATGTCGACTTCCTCTAGCTCATCAGCCGATGTAAACCCATACCCTAGCTTTCCGTCACCTGTGAGGTCGACACCAAATACAGGGAGAGCGTGTGGTACGGATAATACGGGCCGATTGCGTGGAACGGCTTCCTCCTTGTCCTCGCTATGAGAGCAGCTGCCCTCGTCTCTGTCCTTACCAGGGTGGCGCCCAAGTCCTACCATGTTGATGTTGAACGAGAATCTTGGCCGGCACCTCCTAGGGTACGTGCACTCCACCATGTCAACGGCGTATGCCGGTGAATTCGGCACTTCTGGTGCTGCCAACGCGAATGGCAGCGGCGGTCAGGACTGGAGTGGCATCTCTCCTTGGTGAGTCCCTAGAGCTGGTCCCGACGGAGAGTACCGATGCCTCATGATTTCCTGGATCACCCGAAGAGCGACACGCTCCAAAGTGTTCACCAGGCTCTCAGAATGGCGGTGCAGCGAATGAGCTACCATGAAGTTAATCTCCTGACGCAGAGACCTGGTGCGTTCTTCTGACGGGGCGGACATGTCCACTCCATCGAGCGCGCCTTCAGGTGAGAACCCTTTCCACCTGATGCCGTGTGAGCGGGTTCTCGTGAAAAGAGCCGATGAGATCGGCTTCGAGGATCGCTTTGACCTCGTCATGCTTCTTCTTGAGCTCCTCGGTCAGATCCTCGTACGTGATCGGAGTGCCTTCCGCCATCTCGGATGTAGATGGCGATGCGGTTGATGTCGAAGATTGTCCCACCGGGCGTGCCGTAATGTGTTGCGGTCGAAACCCACCGGCGAGCGAGCGACGGGAAACACGGTAGAGCCGGGAGGCTCCCGGGATCGCGGCTGGCCCCGGTCCCTCCGAGCGACGGCCCGCAAAGACTCGGCACGCACGTCCGATGCTGATGCAAGGGCGTGCCACCCGACCTATACCCGGTCGGGAAGGTGTTGGATGTGCCTCGCTTAGTTTCCTGCATGGCATACACGTAAACATTAAATACGAGCCTCGATCGGCTCTCGAGGTTGTCCTGTGAATCGGCTCAAGGAGCCGATCCACCCATGATCCGTACGAGGTGTACGATCGGATGGTGGTCCTGCTTGATCAAAATAAAGCTAAAACAACCTACTACGATTTAGGGTTTTCACCGCATAATCGGAACATCCTACTCGTGATTGAGCCTGGCGGCCACGCACGGTGATCGTAAACCGACCATAGACAAGGCCTAAAAACCAACACGAAGTTGATCCCCGGAACATCCTGTCTAGGGCTGGCAAACTACGCCCTACGCGCCACTGGATCCTTCAACCCGTTTGTAAGGCCTAACTATGCAGATATTAAACTAATCCTTGAAGAACAAGGAGCAATCATAACGGATCGGATCTACTAAATAATGATCAAGCGGGGTGCCGCCCTTACACCTAAGATAGGTGTAAGGACGGCTAGATGTCTAAGGGTTGCACGACGACAGCATATGATACGATGAACAATGCTAGCCCTAACACATCTATGGTAACTACGTTGCTCGCCATCAACAAGGCTTCAGCACGAGCAACGCATGAACAACGGATAAACGTGTACTGCCTAGATCGCAAGATGCGATCTAGGCAACATGATGCTTACCCGGAAGAAACCCTCGAGACAAGGGAGTTGGCGATGCGCCTAGATTGGTTTGTGGTGAATGTGATTGTTTTTTATTTCATAAACCCTAGATACATATTTATAGTCCGTAGACTTTCTAACGTGGGAATAATCCCAAATTCTATCTAACCGACACGTATCCTACTATATTACAGATACACGGGCAAATTAGCCCAAACTTTGCATATAAGGCCGACTCATGTATTCCTTCCATGTATATTCTTCAAGCCCATCTCCAATCGCGGCCCACCTCTGATCCGGTCAAATTCTGGTGATAACAGGAGTGGATGGTATTCTGCGAAGATGTGTTCCTGAATATGAACAACAAGAGATATTAAGTAAATGTCATGGTAGTGCTTATGGAGGACATCACGCCGGAGATAGAACCGCGCAAAAGGTTTTACAATCAGGTTTTTATTGGCCAACTCTCTTCAAAGATGCAAGGAAGTTTATTTTATCTTGTGATGAATGTCAAAGGGTTGGTAATATCTCCAGACGCAATGAAATGCCTATGAATTATACTCTTGTTATTGAACCATTTGTTTGTTGGGGATTTGACTTCATGGGACCTTTTCCGTCTTCAGAAGGTAACACTCATATACTTGTTGCTGTTGATTATGTTACTAAATGGGTGGAAGCCATACCTACAAAAAGTGCTGACGGTGAGACCTCTTTAAGAATGCTTTTAGATATTATTTTTCCTAGATTTTGAGTTCCTAGATATATTATGACTGATGGAGGTTCTCATTTTATTCATGGAGGTTTTAGAAAAACTCGTGCTAGGTATGGTATTAATCATAGAATTGCTTCCGCTTATCACCCTCAAACTAGTGGTCAAGTAGAATTATCAAATAGAGAGATTAAATCTATTTTGGGAAAGACCGTTAATAAATCTAGAAAGAATTGGGGTAGTAAATTGAAGGAAGCACTATGGGCTTATAGAACTGCTTATAAAAACCCCATGGGAATGTCACCTTTTAAAATGGTTTATGGAAAAGCTTGTCATTTACCTTTAGAACTAGAGCACAAAGCTTATTGGGCTGTTAGAGAACTAAATAAAGATCCTAAACTAGCCGGTAATAAGAGGTTGCTGCAATTAAGTTCTCTAGATGAATGGAGAAGTGAAGCTTATGAAAATGCTAAACTCTTTAAAGAGAAAGTTAAGAGATGGCATGATAGAAGGATTATCAAAAGAGAGTTTAATATTGGGGATAAAGTCCTATTGTATCGGTCTCGTCTCAGATTCTTTGCGGGGAAATTACTCTCGAAATGGGAAGGACCATATGTTGTTGAGGAGGTGTATCGTTCAGGAGCAATTAAAATTAGCTCTCTCCAAGGCAATGCTACGCAAGTGGTGAATGGACAAAGACTCAAGCATTATATCTCGGGTGATTCTTATAATGTTGATGTTGATATTATTCAAGTGGAAACACCGGAGGCTTTCATCAAAGGACAAATTGACAGTCCGCCAGAACTCGACTTTGAATAGGTAACAGTACTGGTAATGAAAAGTTCGCGATTTACTTTCCGAACAATATTTTTGCTGTTTTTGGAAAATATGAAAAATTACGAGATCAAAACGGAGTGGAGGAGACGCACGAGGGCGTGCCCCCATAGGCCGGCGCGGGCCCCAGCCTGGCCGCGCCGCCCTATGAGGACACCGCCTCGTCGCCCCTTTCCGACTCTGGTTCGATCTGGTACTTTCCGTTTGTTGTAAAAAAAATTGCTATATAATCCCCCGGACCCCTAGAGGTCCGTATATCGTTTTCTCGACGTGTTTTGTTTCGAGTTGTTTCTGCCAGGATTTGTCTTTGATCTAGAAGCACCATGGTCTCCCACAACAAGGACAAGGAGCCTTCGAAGGAAGGTAGTCAAGACCCCGAATTGAAGGAAGAAGTCAAGGAGGATGAAGAGGAAGTCGAAGAAGGTCCGCAAGTACGCCCGCGCACCACCATTGCAAGCATCGGAGTGGTGTCAAACCAGTTCAACGCCAAGAAGAGCGCACGGATTAGCACCGGAGGAGGAGTTCCACGTCATTACCTAGCTCCAAAGACATCTTCTTCAGGCACTTACCATCCCTTCCGCAATCTAATCTACAATAATCAAATTGAAAGGATTCCCAAGGCAGCATTGCCTAGCAATTGGGATATAGATCGTTCTAACACCGCAGGAAGGACGAAGCCTGAAGCTGAAGGATGGGGAAATAACTCCAAGAATTGGGACTCGCCATTTGATATACTTCTTAATCGCGTCGAGCACAATTCAGAGATGATCCGCAACCTTATGTTCAAGATTGATGAGCTTCAGGAGCTTGTGGAGAAGCTTGTCGGGGATTCATCACCACCACCGCCAAAGGAGTAATTCATCATCGGTATTGGCATCCCCTTGGTTTGTTCCAAGCTTGGGGGAGTGCCGCGGTATCACATCATCACTACCTTTTACTTTTTACTATCAAGTAGTGTCATATCATGAGTAGGGAGGTTATCGTATAAGATGGGTTGCGATGTGGAAGTATCTCTCCTTTAGTTTGTCTATGTATCCCTTGGTGTGAGTTATCGTTATGAAATATTAATGAGAAGTCTTATCATTTACATATTGCACACCTTATTTTAGTTTGCAATTTCTACTATATGATTGATCTTGATTTTAGTATTGGTACCACTTTGGGAGCATTGAGTAAATCTATTTGGTTTTGGCAAACTTAGCATTGGTCAATAGCAACAACACCTTGAGGTTTAAGTAGAAAAGAAAAATACATATAGTTGTTTCATTGTCTTCCTTTCTTGTTAGCTCATAGCTTATTATTATGAAGTTAAGATTGTTTGTGCTTACAAGTAAGATGCATGATTATTTCTATCACATGTATATTTGTTTGTTTCCCTCAACTCTTATGCTTGCTATTTAACCTTGCTAGCCAAAGACCTGTACTGAGAGGGAATACTTCTCGTGCATCCAAACCTGAACCCAAACCTATGCCATTTGTGTCCACCATATCTGCCTACTGCATGGTATTTTCTCGCCACTCCAAGTAAATACTTCATGTGCTACCTTTAAACAATTCAAAATTTATTACTTCTTATTTGTGTCAATGTTTTATAGCTCATGAGGAAGTATGTGGTGTTTTATCTTTCAGTCTTGTTAGGCAGCCTCCACTAATGGACTAGTGGCTTCATCCACTTATCCTATAATTTTGCAATAAGAGCCGGCAACGGGGTTCCCAGCCCCAATTAATCAACTTTCATTAATAATTCTCTTCACATGTTTTGCCCCGATTCATCAGTAAGCAACTTAATTTTGCAATAGACACTCCTCCATGGTATGAGATTGTTGGAAGGCACCCGAGGATTCGGTTAGCCATGGCTTGTGTAAGCAAAGGTTGGGGGGGTGTCATCCTTAAATAAACTAAAGTACATGTGTAAACAAAAGAGAAGAGGGATGATCTACCTTGCTGGTAGAGATAACGTCCTTCATGGGAGCCGCTCTTTGGAAGGTCTGTTTGGCAAGGGGGTTAGAGTACCCGCTACCATTCGTTGACAATGACAAACACCTCTCAAAACTTTACTTTTATTCTCTTTATATGATTTCAAAACTGAAAAAGCTCTGGCACATGATTTAATCCCTGCTTCCCTCTGCGAAGGGCCTGTCTTTTACTTTATGTTGAGTCAGTAACCCTATTTCCCTCCATCTCAAGCAAGCATTTCAGTTGTTGTGATCAAACTATTATATTGTGATTTGCTTCATCATGTCTTTACTCTTCTTTGTTTAGTACAAGTTTTACCTGAATGAATATAGCTTTGAAAGTTATCAATGATCATTATGATTGAGTATGCAAGTTTACCATAAGCTTTAATATGAGAGAGCTGCTCAATAGATAAGTATAATCTGTTAACTGTTCTCTGACCAAGAACAAAGTTTGCCATCACCAATTATGATTTCTTATGCACCTTTATTTGTGATTACCTTATACTTGTTTCAAGTTGAGTTATATGAGGAAGTTGTTTACTAGAATGTCTTGTGTGAATGAATATGATGCTTCTTGTCCGTATTTGATTTATCGACTCTTCACTCCATAAACATGTAGTCCTGTTTACCGAGTTCAGTTTCGCTTGGGGACAAGCGAGGTCTAAGCTTGGGGGGGTTGATACGTCCAATTTGCATCACTATTTTACATCATAATTTGTCGTTATTCATTGATATATTTCATATTTGGATATAATACTTATGTTATTTCATCTATTTTGCATGTTTCATGATTATTGGAGGATCGCGCACCGGAGCCAGGATTCTGCTGGAAAAAGCATCGTCAGAACGCAATATTTTGGAAGATCAACAATTGACGGGAATTACACGAAAATTCCTATTTTTCCAGATGACGAAGGGAGCCAGAAGGGGGAGAAGAGGGGACCCGAGGTGGGCCCACCCCATAGGCCGGAGCGGCCCAAGGCCTGGCCGCGCCGCCCTGTGAGGAGGGGGTCCCACAGCCCCTCTCGCCTCCTTTTCTTCGCGTACTCCTTCGTCCCGAAAACCTAAGCCGAAGGGGTACGTCGCGAAGAGTCACAGCCCGCCTCGCGGGGCGGAGAACACCGAGAGAGAAAGAGCTCTCCGGCGGGCAGGAATCCGCCGGGGAAATTCCCTCCCAGAGGGGGAAATCGACGCCATCGTCACCTCCATCAAGCTGGACATCATCTCCATCACCATCACCATCATCTTCATCATCATCACCGCCGTCTCCACCGCTGCACCTCGTCACCGCTGTAGCAATTTGGGTTTGATCTTGATTGTTTGATAGGGGAAACTCTCCCGGTGTTGATTTCTACTTGTTATTGATGCTATTGAGTGAAACCGTTGAACCAAGGTTTATGTTCAGATTGTTATTCATTATCATATCACCTCCGATCATGTTCCATATGATGTCTCGTGAGTAGTTCGTTTAGTTCTTGAGGACATGGGTGAAGTCTAAATGTTAGTAGTGAAGTATGGTTGAGTAATATTCAATGTTATGATATTTAAGTTGTGGTGTTATTCTTCTAGTGGTGTCGTGTGAACGTCGACTACGCGACACTTCACCTTTATGGGCCTAGGGGAATGCATCTTGTACTCGTTTGCCAATTGCGGGGTTGCCGGAGTGACGAAACCCGAGCCCCCGTTGGTATATCGATGCAGGAGGGATCGCAGGATCTCGGAGTTTAAGGTCTGTGGTTAGATTTATCTTAATTACTTTCTTGTAGTTGCGGATGCTTGCAAGGGGTATAATCACAAGTATGTATTAGTCCTAGGAAGGGCGGTACATTAGCATAGGTTCACCCACACAACACTTATCAAAACAATGAAGATTAATTAGCCGTATGTAGCGAAAGCACTAGACTAAAATCCCGTGTGTCCTCGAGAACGTTTGGTCATTATAAGTAAACAAACCGGCTTGTCCTTTGTGCTAAAAAGGATTGGGCCACTCGCTGCAATTATTTCTCTCGCATTTTACTTACTTGTACTTTATTCATCTCGTTACATCAAAACCCCCGAATACTTGTCTCGTGAGCATTTACAGTGAATCCTTCATCGAAACTGCTTGTCAACACCTTCTGCTCCTCGTTGGGATCGACATTCTTACTTATCGAAGATACTACGATACACCCCCTATACTTGTGGGTCATCAAGATCCATGATCAAGAAGAACCTGAAGGAGTGGGAAGATTGTTTGCCGCATGTGGAGTTTGCTTATAACAGGGCGGTACATTATACCACAGAGTTGTGTCCCTTTGAGGTGGTGAATGGTTTCAAACCCATTACTCCGCTTGATTTGTTGTCTCTACCCATACATGAGAGAGTCAATATGGAGGCATCAAAGAGGGCAGATTTTGTGCGAACGATTCATGTGAAGACTAAAGAGTTGATAGAGAAGAAAGGCAAGAGCAATGCTGCACGGATGAACAAGAAATGCAAGGAGATGTTGTTTAAGCCTGGTGATATGGTCTGGATACATTTTCGCAAGGATAGGTTCCCGAAGCTACGTAAGTCCAAGTTGCTTTCTCGTGGTGCTGGTCCTTACAAAGTGATTGCCAAGATCAACGATAATGCATACTCTATAGATCTTCCAATTGACGAGTTTGGTGGCAGCAATTCTTTCAATATGGCTGATTTGACACCATATGATGGAGAAGACCTTGGAGCGTCGAGGTCGACGCCTTTTGAAGGGGGGGGAGATGATGAGGACATCCCTACTACACTACTACCTCCGTCATTGCAAGATGAAGTTGATGTTGCTGTGAAGCTCAAGTCCAATGAAGTAAGGATTGGACCTATTACAAGGGCTCGTGCGAAGCTACCCAAACAACAGGTGAACTTGTTCCTAAGTGATACTTTGATCGATGAGAACTTTATACTGCCTAAGTCCTGTTACTTATGTATGATCAGTATGAAGAGGGAGCAAGCATCCCATGAGGAGAACATGAGCAGCTGGACGTGAAGCTGGACATGGAGCTGGACATGAAGACATCCCATGGACGCGCAAGGGAGGAGAGGGAGGCAAGCGCAAGTGGAGAAGAAGAAGCAGTCCAGCCCAGCGCTAGGCCCGGTCTGACCGGCCACCACGCCGGCCGACCCGGCACCAGACCCGGTCCAACCGGCCCCCACGCCGGGTGAGCCCGGTTACAACCGGATCCTGCACTGGTGCCAGTCGGGGGTGTTCTGTTTGTCACCTCGGCGCCCCGGTCATGACCCGGTCCCAGACCCGGTCCAAACCGGACCGGTCGGTCCCAGGCCCGGTCGGCCGGCTCCTGAGCCAGCCGAGTCCGAGTTTGTCTCGACCAGATCCCGATCTGGGTCATTTATCTTTGTATTTTCTCGAACCCTGGTCGTCCTGAACCCCTATATAAGTGCCCAGGACCCCCCCCCCCCCAAATTAGGTTTAGACCACGTTTAAGATAAACCCTAGTTCATAGTTGATTGCTTTGCAACTCTATCGAATTTCTACACCATATTGCATTGATTTGGTGTATACCCTGAAATTCTTGTGTGATATGTTGTTCCATTGGAAATTAGACGGTTGCAACTTACCGCTTCGTGGTCGGCGGCTACGTGCGCAAGTGTGTGGAGTTGCGAATATCTTGCAGGGTTGAGAGTTGGTGAATTGGCGACAGAGACCAATCGAGAGATCTCGTTGCGTCATACAAATTATCATCCTCTTCATCATCAAGTTATCTCCGCTATGTTCATCCTGTGATCATCATCACCACCGTGCTTACTGAGAAGATCGGGCAACCCCTTATCAAAGTCTATGTATAATATCCATTCGACCAAATATAGAGTGAAATGATGAAAAAGATATGATAAACTATATGTTACTATATAATCAAAAGCTAAAAATTATATAGAAAATTGTCTACTGACAGGTGGCCTAGGGTGGTCGTCAGAGTTATATATCCTCAGATGTTCTGCACTTTTTCCGGTTTTGTGGGCATTTAACAATTATGTTCATAATAACATCACCATGAAACAATATGGGCTTTCAAACCTCTATTAGATAGTCCGGTAGATATCACCAATGCTTGTAATTACTGAATGTCCAATCACACAGAAACCAATCAATTTGTAAACAAAGGGGGGGGGTAGTTAGGCAGCCACGCTCTGCCTTTCAGTTGTTCTCTCCGTTGCAACAATTTTCTTCTCCATCATCTAGTTAGTTTTGTTGCATCCCTTACTTCTTATCCATTGTGCTAAGTTTATATCTCATTTTGATACATTACTATAACAAATTAAATCCATGAAAATTTCAATACAAATATTGAGATCAATGCCTATGGAAACAAGACATTGTATGTCATGTACACTAACATGGCCGATCAAGTGCAGCACAACATCCAAAATTTTGAGAAGATCGATAAGTTTGTGGATATCTAGACGAGGTGGAGAGTGCCCCACTTGGAGTTTGTGTATATTGCATTAGTGAAACACCAACGATACATTGAATTAGTATGTTTCAAGATTTTATGTATTAATCGGAGATCTATTTAAATTCCGTGCTAATTTATTACTACAAAAACCGATTGACGTGGGCATTACCCTTCGGGTACCCGACATTGTCCGACCTCCCTTAGCCCAACAGGAGGTCCATGAGAGTCACCGCACCCCAAGGTGGATCAACACGTCGGTTGCAACGGTGGAAAGATAGAAGGAGACGATTCCTTGATGGACAAGGCGAGGAGACGTAGATTAACAAAAGATAGATTAGATCTCACCTGTAACCAAGTCGAATCCGTGCAGGACTCTCAGAACCTGGCCTCCTTAAAGGCCAAGAGAGGGCTTCTCGGATCCTACCCACACAACTTATACAATCCCGCATACACCAAACCCTTTAAACCTTGCCTCCCAGCGAGATCACTACCACGCAGTCTATCGGCTACCCCATTGTAACCTTTTTGATCGATAATCAATATTAGACAAGCAAGAGTAAGGGTTTTAACTCATCGAGGTCCCCGAATCTGCGTAAATCTCGCCTCTTGTTCGTTTGGTATCTCATGTCTCGTGCTAACCTGTAGAATTCCACCAACCCTAAGCCCCTCATGGTGGGAATTACCGAGGAGCCCCCTCATCACCGATAAACTCTAAAAAAAGGGAATCGAAATTTAAAAAAATGATTTTTTTTGTATTAATTGGATGTGCATTTATAAACTGTAAATATTGCTACAATAATATAGGGAATCTAAGTAAGTAATTGCAGATATTTTGGATGAGTAAAACATGTAGGGTTTGTAACATAGAAAACAAAAAAATTCTACCGCAAACCAACAAAACCAAGATCCATTCTAGGAAAAACGCCAAGATCTAATCTACTAGATTGAAGCAACGAGCCGGATTAGATCTGCATACCCTTGTAGATCGCTAACCGGAAACGAGATCGGATCTCGTGGGTGATTTAGTCGTTCACTTGCCGATCTCAAGATCGCGACGATGATCCCTCCGACGCTGCAATTAGGCAGCACCTCCGTACGCGGTCACACGTACAGCTCGATGAAAATACCTCACCCTTGTTCCAGCAAGCGAGGAGATGTGGTAGATGGGATCTAGTCAAGCAGCACGCCGTCATGGTGGTGGAGAGTTTCCGCGAACAGGGCTTCGCTTGTACACGTTGGGTGAAAGAAACTAGGCAAAAGGAGGCAAAACTAAGACGCAAGACGACAGACGTTTTATCTCACGACGGTCTCGTCGTGTGACTTTTTATAGGCGATGCGCGAGGTGAGTCCTGACTGCCCACGTGTAGACGTGCGAAACAAGCAACCTTTGCCTTGTACGATCGGCTCTTGCGCTCTTGGATTTTCCAAAGAAGCGGATTATTCTGCCTGGTCACGGATGGCGATCTCCGGATGAGGGTTTTGTCGTTGTCAACACTGAAGGGGCAATCAACTCAGGAGATGGCAATGTGGGGGGGGGGGGGGGGCTGGAGGTGTTGCAAGATCTGCCAGCCGACTGGTTGGTGCATGATGTAAACCTCTGCCAGGAATCTCGGATCCATTGATCATCGAAAGTTTATCCTTGCGTGAAGGTGTGTTATTCGCCAAGCTCAGGGGCCTTACACATGTGATCATGGAGACGGAATGTCTGGAGTTAGTAAATATCTGAAATAATCACCGCAATTCTCTTTCGGTTGTGGCTTCGATTCTGTTAGAAGTTGGAGAGCTAGCTAAATCCTTTTCTGTTTTTTCTGTTCAACATGTAATAAGAACAACCAATTACTCGGCTCACCTGTGTGCCAAGCGCGCTTGCACATTGTGTGTTACCTAGAGTTGGATGTTTGAGACTCCTAACTTCCTGGTCAGTAGCCTTCTGCCGCATTGTCAAGCGAATGCATTTGATTAATAAAGCTCTCCTAAATTCCCCGGAAAAAAAACTAGCTCGATCAGTTTTACTGATCAGCCAAGCTGGCCAAGGCTTTGATTGTTTGCCTTAGCATGCATGCGCGGCCCAGGAAACAATTCCCTGGCCGGCCACACCCTTTTTCCCTTTTTTATTTTCTCTTTGCCTTTATTTGATAGCTAGTTTGCTACATGAGCTACTTAATTTGGTCCATTAGCAAAACTTCTCATAGACTACTTTTAGCCTCATATTTAATTCTACTAAATAAATATATATTAATATTTACTAATTCAATTAATTATTAAATCATTAATTATCTTTCCGGAACAATTCTGTAACTATTCGAAACTATTTCTGTAATTCCGAAACTACCCCTAGCAACATCGAAACCTTAAGTGTGTCATCCTACGGTTCGAGAATGTGCAGACATGATCGAGACTCCTCTCCGATCAATAACGAATAGCGGGACCTAGAGATCCATAATGGCTCCCACATATTCAACGATAACTTAGTGATTGAATGAACCATTAACATACGATACTGATTCCCTTTTGTCGTGCGATAATTTACTTATCCGAGGTTTGATGATCGGTATCTCTATACCTAGTTCAACCTCGTTACCGACAAGTACACTTTACTCGTACCGTGGTATGTCAACCCTTGTGACCTAATCACATGCTTGCAAGCTAATTGAATGACATTCCACCGAGAGGGCCCATAGCATATCTATCCGTTATCAGGATGGACAAATCTCACTCTTGATCCATATGCCTCAACTCATACTTTCCGAATACTTAATCCCATCTTTATAACCACCCATTTACAAAGTGGCGTTTGATGTAATCAAAGTACCCATCCGGTGTATGTGATTTACATGATCTCATGGTCGAAGGATTAGGTTAATATGTATCAAAAGCTTATAGCAAGAAGATTTAATGACTTGATCTTACGCTATGCCTATTATGGGTGTGTGTCCATTATATCATTCTCCCAATGACATAACCTTGTTATTAACAACATCCAATATTCATGATCAGGAAACCATGATCATCTATTAATCAACAAGCTAGCTTATCAAAAGGCTTACTAGGGACTCTTATATGTTTACATAACACAGAAGTATTAATGTTTCCGGTTAATACAATTATAGCATGGGATGCAAACATTTATCATAAACATAAAGGTATAATAATAACCACTTTATTATTGCCTCTTGGGCATATCTCCAACAGTCCCCCACTTGCACTAGAGTCAATAATCTAGATTAAATGGTAAGGTACCTAACACCCATGGCGTTCTGGTGTAGGTCATGCTTTGCTCTAGGGAGAGGTTTGGTCAACGGATCTGCCATATTCAGATATGTGTGTACTTTGTAAATCTTTATGTCGCCATCGTCGACATACTCGCGAATCACATGAAAACGTAGCTTGATATGCTTCAGCTTCTTGTGTGACCTTGGCTCCTGTGCATTGGCTATGACACCCATGTTGTCACAATAGATGGTCATCGGGTCCAACGCACTTGGAACCACACCAAGCTAAGTAATGAACCTCTTAATCCATATTGTTTCTTATGAAGCCTCCGAAACAGCTATGTATTCAGACTCAGGTGCAGATTTCGCCACCACGCTTTGCTTGGCACTCATCTAGCTCACTGCTGCACCATTCAAAATAAACACGTACCTAGATTGAGACTTAGAGTCATCTGGATCAGTGTTTCAACTAGCATCGGTGTAACTGGTTACAGCGAGCTCTTAGTCACGTCCATAACAAAGAAACATATCCTTAGTTCTTTTCAAGTACTTCAGGATATTATTGACCGTTGTCCAGTGTTCCATTCCAGGATCACTTTGATATCTGCTGGTCAAACTAACAGCATGTGCGATATCCGGTCTCGTACACAACATGGCATACATGATAGAGCCTACTGCTGAGGCATAGGGGATCTTGTTCATCCTTTCTTTTTCTTCTGCCGTAGCCGGACCTTGAGTTTTACTCAAAATCTTACCTGGCAACATGGGCAAGAACCCTTTCTTGCTTTCTTCCATTCTAAACTTCTTGAGAATCTTATCTAGGTATGTACTCTGTGAAAGCCCTATTAGGCATATTGATCTATCTCTATAAATCTTGATGCCTAAAATGGACGCTGCTTCTCCAAGGTCCTTCATTGAAAAATACTTATTCAAATAGACTTTGACACTACTTAGAAGTTCTATATCATTCCCAATCAACAATATGTCATCTACATATAATATCAGGAATGCTACAGAGCTCCCACTCACTTTCTTGTAAATACAAGCTTCTCCATGAGTTTGTATAAATCCAAAGTCTTGGATCACCTTATCAAAGCGTCGGTTCCAACTCCGGGATGCTTGCTTCAGTCCATAAATGGAAAGCTGAAGTTTGCATACCTTGTCAGCATTTTTAGGATCGACAAAACCTTTGGGTTGTACCATATACAACTCTTCCTCAATGTCACCATTAAGAAACGCCGTTTTGACACCCATCTGCCAAATTTCAAAATCAAAAAATGCAACTATTGCGAACAATATCCTCACAGACTTTAGCTTCACTACAGGTGAGAAAGTCTCATTGTAGTCAACTCCTTGAATTTATCGGAACCCTTTTGCGACAAGTCGAGCCTTATAGATAGTAATATCTTTTGTAGATCCGTTTATTCTCGAAAGCCTTGCTGCTATCAGGTAAGTCTACCAAAGTCCATACTTGGTTATCATACATGGATCCCTTTTTGGATTTCATGGCCTCTTGCCATTTGTTGGAATCTGGGCTCATCATTGCTTCCTCATACGTCGCAGGGTCATCATCATTATTATCCACAATCATGAAATTTAAGGTGCGATCATACCAATTAGGAGTGGTACGAACCCTCGTCGACCTGCGGGATTCAGTAGTAACTTCATTCGAAGTTTCGTGATGATTATCATTAGCTTCCTCTCTTATCGATGCAGGCGGCACGAGAACATCTTCCGGTTCTGCGCTACTCTCGTCCGAGAGAAGGTTCAATAATCTCATCGAGTTCTAATTTCTTTCCAGTCACTTCTTTCGAGAGAAAATCCTTCTTAAGAAAGGATCCGTCCTTGGCAACAAAAACTTTGCCTACGGATTTGTGATAGAAGGTATACCCAATTGTTTCTTTAGGGTATCCTATGAAGACGCATTTCTCCGCTTTGGGTTCAAGCTTGTCAGGTTGTAACTTCTTTACATAAACTTCGCAGCCCCAAACTTTAAGAAACGACAACTTAGGTTTCTTACCAAACCACAATTCATATGGTGTCGTTTCAACGGATTTAGATGGTGCCCTATTTGAAGTGAATGCGGTTGTCTTTAATGCATAACCCTAAAACGATAACGACAAATCGGTAAGAGACATCATAGACCAAACCATATCTAAGAGAGTTCGATTACGACGTTCGGACACACCATTGCGCTGTGGTGTTCCCGGCGGTGTCAACTATGAAAGTATTCCGCATTTCTTTAAATGCATGCCAAACTCGTAACTCAGATATTCACCTCCATGATCAAAACGCAGAAACTTAATCTTCTTGTTACGTTGATTTTCTACTTCATTTTGGAATTCCTTAAACTTCTCGAAAGTTTCTGACTTATGTTTCATAAAATAAATATACCCATATCTACTCAGATTATCCGTGAATGTTAGAACATAACGATAACCACCGCGCGATGCTATACTCATTGGACCGCACACATCGGTATGTATTATTTCCAATAAGTCTGTAGCTCGCTCCATTATACCAGAGAATGGAGTCTTAGTCATTTTTTTCATCAGACATGCTTCGCATCTATCAAGTGATTCAAGAAGTCCATCAGAATGGAGTTTCTTCATGCGTTTCACTCCAATGTGATCAAGACGATAGTGCCACATATATGTAGAATTTTCATTCAATTTAATTCATTTAGCATCGATGTTATGAACATGTTTATCACTACTATCGAGATTTAATAAGAATAAACCATTCATCTCAGGTGCATGACCATAAAATATATTCTTCATATAAATAGAACAACCATTATTCTCTGACTTAAACGAATAACCGTCTTGCAGTAAACAAGATCCAGATATAATGTTCATGCTTAACGTAGACACCATGTAACAATTATTCAGATTTAAAACTAATCCCGAAAGTAGATGTAGAGGGAGCGTGCCGACGGCGATCACATCGACCTTGGATCCATTTCCAACGCGCATCGTTACCTCGTCCCTCGCTAGTCTCCTTTTATTTCGCATCTCCTATTTCGAGTTACAAATGTGAGCAGCCGAACCAGTATCAAATACACCCAGGCACTAGTACGATTACTAGTAAGATAGATATAGATAACATGTATATCAAATATACCTTTCTTCTTGACTTGGCCGCTCTTCAGATCAGCCAGGTATTTGGGGCAATTGCGCTTCCAATGTCCATCACCCTTGCAGTAATAGCACACAGTATCAGGTTTAGGGTCAGCCTTGGGTTTCTTAGGAGGCGCAGCAGCTTTCTTGCCGCCCTTCTTGAAGTTGCCCTTTTCCTTAGACTTGCCCTGCTTCTTGAAACTGGTGGTCTTGTTGACCATCAACACTTGGTGCTCTTTCTTTATCTCCACTTCAGCAGTTTTCAGCATGGAGAAGAGTTCAGTCAACTCCTTGTTCATGCACTGCATGTTGTAGTTCATCACGAAGTTCTTATAACTAGGTGACAGTGATTGGAGGACACAATGAATACCCAACTGGTTAGGAATCACTATTCCCAAGTCATTGAGCTTCTTCGCGTGCCCAGACATATTGAGCACGTGCTCGCTAATGGAGCTACGCTCTTCCATCATACAGCCAAAGAACTGTTCTGAGGCTTCATAGCTTTCCACGGCTGCATGAGTTTCAAATATTGCTTTGAGCTCACGGACTATCTCACAAGGGTCGTGGTTTTCAAAACGCTTCTGAAGTTCTGCCTCTAGGTCATACAAGATGGCGCACTGAACTGTGGAGTATTGAGTTTTCCGAGTGAGGTAATAAACATTTGTTTACCTCATCGGGAGCAGTTTCTGCAGGTGGGGCACCTAGCGGTGCATCGAGCACATATTGCAGTTGTCCAGCAGTGAGGACAATCCTCAAATTATGGAACAAGTCCATAAAGTTGCTTCCATTGTTCTTAAGCTTTTATTTCTCTAAGAACTGATTAAAATTGATGGTGGGGGCCGCCATGATCTACAACATATTTGCAAAGAGTTTAGACTAAGTTTATGATAAATTGAGTTCAATTTTAATTCTTAAATTAACTAGGTGAACTCCCACTCAAAACAACATCCCTCATATTGTCTTAGTGATTACACGAACCAAATCCACTACATCAAGTCCAATCTTCACGAGAGAAGATGTAGTTTCAAAGGCGAACATTCAACATGTTCATCATATCATTCATATGACTCATACTCTACCTTTCGGTATCCCGTGTTCCGAGACCATGTCTGTACATGCTAGGCTCATCAAGTTTAACCTTAGTATTCATATGTGCAAATCTGGTTTGCACCCGTTGTTTGCACACATAGAATCTATATCACCCAATCATCACGTGATGCTTCGAAATGACGAGTCTTAGCAACGGTGCATACTAAGAACGAACACTTTATTATCTTGATATTTAGTGAGAGTGATCATCTTATAATGCTACCGTCGCGATCTAAGCAAAATAAGATGCATAAAGGATTAACATCACATGCAATTCATAATATGTGATATGATATGTGACATTTCTTCTTGTGCTATTGATATCCATCTTCAAAGCACGGACATGATCTCCATCATCACCAGCATGATGTCAAGGTCAGTGACGCCGCTTCATGGTTGCCCATCACTAATAGCAACTCTAACAACTACTTGAAATAAAGCTACTACATGATGAATAGACATGTATGTCTTAACAAATTTAAAGACAACCATTAGGCCCCTGCCGGTTGCCATAATATAATAATGATCATCTCATACATCAAATATAGTGACAATCACATAGCAAATATCACATCACATGCCCCTGCAAAAATAAGTTAGACGCCTCTAAAAAGTGTTTGCATGTTTTACGTGGTTTGGGGCTTTCGAGTAAGATCCGATCAACAACCACAACGTTGATACAAGTATTGCCAAGTGCAGATTTTAAATTAGATCTTAACTATGGTGAGAGAAACTGACACCAGATGAGCCACTTATGCAATACAAGTTGCATGTCAAGCGTGGAGCAAGTCTCATGAACGCGGTCATGTAAGGATCATAAATTATACCTGATTCTCTATCCTTGTCGTTCTCCCAACCTTCAGTATTTTCTTGGATCCGATCAAGAAGGTCCCTTTTAAACTCTTCTTTGTTGCGTGTAAATGATCCAGAACAAGAAGTATCCAGACAAGGTCTTGTCTTGAAAAGAAAGTCTTGCATAGAAATTATCAATAATAACATTACCGGGAAGCTCATGAATGGGGCATTTGAGCATTAAAGACTTCAATCTCCCCCACGCTTGGGCAATACTTTCTCCATCATGAGGCCAAAAATTATATATGCGATTCCGATCCTTATGAATTTCACTTGGAGGATAGAACTTAGAATAAAACCGGGGCACAATATCATTCCATTCAAGAGAATCCCCATTATCCAAGTAATTTATACCAATGCGCCGCCTTACCGGACAGCGATAAAGAGAATAATTTCTTCCTCACTTCATCCATAGCAATACCTGCACATTTGAATAACCCGCATAATTCATGCAAAAACAGTAAATGATCACCGGGGTGGACAGTTCCATCCCCTTCATAGCGGTTATCCATAACACGTTCAATAATTTTCATAGGTATTTTATATGGTATCACTTCCTCACTGGCGCCTCATCTACTACCGTTGCGTAGTAGTAGATTTCCCAAATAGAAACCGAAGAGAAGATCTCTCCATAATGACTTATGGCAGCGAAGCGGAAATAAAATCAGCACAACAGTAAAGGTTTTCCTTACCAATTCCACTTACCAATAGCGCTTCACTCCCCGGCAACGGCGCCAGAAAATAGTCTTGATGACCCACAAGTATAAGGGGTGTATCGTAGTATCTTCGATAAGTAAGAATGTCGATCCCAACGAGGAGCAGAAGGTGTTGACAAGCAGTTTCGATGAAGGATTCACTGTAAATGCTCACGTGACAAGTATTCGTGGGGTTTTGATGTAACAGTTGAATAAAGTACGAGTATGTAAAGTGCGAGAGTAACAATTGCAGCGGGTGGCCCAATCCTTTTTAGCACAAAGGACAAGCCGGTTTGTTTACTTATAATGACCAAACGTTCTCGAGGACACATGGGATTTTAGTCTAGTGCTTTCGCTACATACGGCTAAATAATCTTCATTGTTATGATAAGTGTTGTGTGGGTGAACCTATGCTAATGTACCGCCCTTCCTAGGACTAAATACATACTTGTGATTATACCCCTTGCAAGCATCCGCAACTACAAGAAAGTAATTAAGAATAAATCTAACCACAGCCTTAAACTCGAGATCCCGCGATCCCTCCCGCATCGATATACCAACGGGGGTTTAGGTTTCTGTCACTCCGGCAACCCCGCAATTAGCAAACGAATACAAGATGCATTCCCCTAGGCCCATAAATGGTGAAGTGTCATGTAGTCGACGTTCACATGACACCACTAGAAGAATAACACCACAACTTAAATATCACACCATTGAATATTACTCAACCATAGTTCACTACTAACATTTAGACTTCACCCATGTCCTCAAGAACTAAACGAACTACTCACGAGACATCATATGGAACATGATCAGAGGTGATATGATGATGAATAACAATCTGAACATAAACTTGGTTCAATGGTTTCACTCAATAGCATCAACAACAAGTATAGATCGATACCGGGAGAGTTTCCCCTATCAAACAATCAAGATCAAACCCAAATTGCTACGGCGGTGACGGTGTCCAGCGGTGATGACGGCGGTGATGATGGTGGAGATGATGATGATGGTGATGGTGATGATGTCCAGCTCGATGTCGGTGACGATGGCGTCGATTTCCCTCCCGGAGGGAATTTCCCGGCGGATTCTCGCCCGCCGGAGAGCTCTTTTCTCTCCGGTGTTCTCCGCCCCGCGAGGCGGCCGTAACTCTTCGTGAGGTACCCCCTCGGCTTAGGTCTTTGGGACGAAGGGTTTGGCGAAGAAAAGGAGGCGAAAGGGGTCGTGGGCCCCTCACACCACATGGCGGCGCGGCTAGGGCTCGGGCCGCGCCGCCCTAGGGTGTGGGCCCACCCCGGCTCCTCCCCGGCTCCTCCTTCCGGCTTCCTTCTTCATCTTGAAAAATAGGATTTTTGGTATAATTTCCTTCCACAGTTGATCTTCCGAAATATTGCGTTCGACGGTGCTTTTTCCAGCAGAATCCGGCTCCGGTGTTCGATCCTCCAATAATGATGAAACATGCAAAATAGATGAAATAACATAAGTATTGTGTCCCAATATGAAATATATCAATGAATAACAAGCAAATTATGATATAAAATAGTGATGCAAATTGGACGTATCAACTCCCCCAAGCTTAGACTTCGCTTGTCCCCAAGCGAAACCGAACTCGATAAACATGACCACATGTTTATGGAGTGAAGAGTCGATAAATAGAATACGGACAAGAAGCATCATATTCATTCACACAGGACATTATAGTAAACAACCTCTTATAACTCATATTGAAACAAGTATAAGGTAATCACAAGTAAAGGTGCATGAGAAATCATAATTGGTGATGGCAAACTTCGTTCTTGGTCAGAGAACAATTAATAGATTATATTTATCTCATTGAGCAGCGCTCTCATGTTAAAGTTTATAAGGCACAACTTGAATACTCAATCATAATGGTCTTCTCATGATCATTGATAACTTGCAAAGCTATATTCATTCAGATAAAACTTGTATTAAACAAGGAAGAATAAAAGACATGATGAAGCAAATCACAATATACTGGTTTAATCACAACTACTCAAATGCTTGCTTGAGATGGAGGGAAATAGGTTTACTGACTCAACATAAAGTAAAAGACAGGCCCTTCGCAGAGGGAAGCAGGGATTAAATCATGTGCTAGAGCTCTTTCAGTTTTGAAATCATATAGAGATAATAAAAGTAACATTTTGAGAGGTGTTTGTTGTTGTCAACGATTGGTAGCGGGTACTCTAACCCCCTTGCCGGACAACCTCCTAAGAGCGGCTCCCATAATATTTTCGTTTTGTGTGGCACTCCTTCCGACCTTTCTTTCACAAACCATGGCTAACCGAATCCTCGGGTGCTCGCCAACAATCTCATACCATGAAGGAGTGCCTTTTTATTTTAGCTTTATGATGATGATGACACTCCCCCCAACCTTTGCTTACACAAGCCATGGCTAACCGAATCCTTCGGGTGCCGTCCATCAATCACATACCATGGAGGAGTGTCTATTTAGTTTAATTAATTTGGGACTGGGAATCCCATTGCCAGCTCTTTTTGCAAAATTATTGGATAAGCGGATGAAGCCACTAGTCCATTGGTGGAAATTGCCCAACAAGATTGAAAGATAAAACACCACATACTTCCTCATGAGCTATGAAACATTGACACAAATAAGAGATACTAAGTTTTGAATTGTTTAAAGGTAGCACATGAAGTATTTACTTGGAATGGCGTAAAAATACCATGTAATAGGTAGGTATGGTGGACACAAATGACATAGGTTTGGTTGAAGGTTTGGATGCACGAGAAGTATTCCCTCTCAGTACAGGTCTTTGGCTAGCAAGGTTAATTAGCAAGCATAAGAGTCGAGGGAAACAAACAAATATACATATGATAGAAACAATCATGCATCTTCCTTGTAAGCACAAACAATTTTAACTTCGAATAATGAGCTATGAGCTAACAAGAAAGACAATGAAACATCTACATGTATTTCTCTTTTCTATTTAAACCTCAAAGTGTTGTTGCTATTGACCAATGCTAAGTTTGCCAAAACCAAATAAATTTATTCAATGCTCCCAAAGTGATACCAATACTAACAACAAGATGAATCATAGAGATTGCAAACTAAAATAAGATGTGCAATATGTAAATGATAAGACTTCTCATTGATATTCCATATCGATAACTCACACTAAGGGATACATAGACAACTAAAGGAGAGATACTTCCAAACGCAACCCATCTTATACGATAACTTCCCTATTCATGATATGACACTACTTGACAATAAAAGTAAAAGGTAGTGATAATGTGATACCGCGGCACTCCCCAAGCTTGGAACAAACCAAGGGGATGCCAATACCGATGATGAATTACTCCTTCGGCGATGGTGGTGATGAATTCCTGACAAGCTTCTCAATAAGCTCCTCGAAGCTCGTCAATCTCGTATATGAGATTGCGAATCATCTCTCGAATTGTGCTCGACGCGGTTAGAGAGTCTGTCTAATGGCGAGTCCCAGCTCTTGGAGTTATTTCCCCACTCTTCAGCCTCAGGCTCCTTTTCTCCTGCAGTGTTAGAGCGATCTATATCCCACCGGCTAGGCAATGCTGCCTTGGGAGTCCCTTCAATTTGATTATTGAAAATTAGATTGTGGAAGGGGTGATGAGTGCCTGATGGAGATGTTTTCGGAGCTAGATAATGACGTGGAACCGCTCCTCCGAAGGCGAATTCTTGCGCTCTTGTTTGCACTAAAAGTGTTGTCCACCACCTTGATGCTTGCAATGGTAGCACGCGGGTGTGCGCGCGAATCTTCCTCCACCTCTTCTTCATCCTCTTCCTTGACGTCCTTGTCTTCCTCTTTCCACCCAAGATCTCGATCTTCTTCATCCGGAAACTCCTTGCCCTTGTTCTTGGAGACCATGGTGCTTCTAGACTAAAAACAGATCCGGCGAAACAGCTCGAAACAAAACACGTCGAAAACACGATATACGGACCTCCGGGGGTCCGGGGGATTATATAGCAAAAATTTTCTCGACAAAAGGAAAGTACCGGATCGAACCGTAGTCGGAAAGGGGCGACGGGCGGCCAAACCCTAGGTCGGCGCGGGCCACGGCTAGGCCGCGCCGGCCTATGGTGCCACGCCCTCGTGCGTCCTTTCCACTCCGTTTCGAACTCGTAATTTCTCATATTTTCCAAAAACAGACGAAAATATTGTTCGGAAAGTAAATTGCGTACTTTTCATTACCAGATCATGTTACCTATTCAAAGTCGAGTTCCAGCGGACTCGTCAATTTGTCCTTTGATGAAAGCTTCCGGTGTTTCCACTTGAATAATATCAACATCAACATTATAAGAATCACCCGAGATATAATGCTTGAGTCTTTGTCCATTCACCACTTGCGTAGCATTGCCTTGGAGAGAGCTAATCTTGATTGCTCCTCGAGCGATACACCTCCTCGACAACATATGGTCCTTCCCATTTCGAGAGTAATTTCCCCGCAAAGAATCCGAGACGAGACCGATACAATAGGACTTTATCCCCAATATTAAACTCTCTTTTGATGATCCTCCTATCATGCCATTTTTTAACTTTTTCTTTAAAGAGTTTAGCATTTTCATAAGCTTCACTTCTCCATTCATCTAGAGAACTTAATTGTAGCAACCTCTTATCACCGGCAAGTTTAGGATCTTTATTTAATTCTCTAACAGCCCTATAAGCTTTGTGTTCTAGCTCTAAAGGTAAATGACAAGCTTTTCCGTAAACCATTTTATAAGGTGACATTCCCATTGGGTTTTTATAAGCAGTTCTATAAGCCCATAGTGCATCCTTCAATTTACTAGCCCAATTCTTTCTAGATTTATTAACGGTTTTCTCGTAAGATAGATTTAATCTCTCTATTTGATAATTCTACTTGACCACTAGTTTGAGGATGATAAGCGGAAGCAATTCTATGATTAATACCATACTTAGCAAGAGTTTTTCTAAAACCTCCATGAATAAAATGAGAACCTCCATCAGTCATAATATATCTAGGCACTCCAAATCTAGGAAAAATAATATCTAAAAGCATTTTTAAAGAGGTCTCACCATCAGCACTTTTTGTAGGTATGGCTTCCACCCATTTAGTAACATAATCAACAAGCAACAAGTATATGAGTGTTACCTTTTGAAGAGGGAAAAGGTCCCATGAAGTCAAATCCCCAACAATCAAACGGTTCAATAACAAGAGTATAATTCATAGGCATTTCATTGCGTCTGGAGATATTACCAACCCTTTGACATTCATCACAAGATAAAATAAACTTCCTTGCATCCTTGAAGAGAGTTGGCCAATAAAAACCTGATTGTAGAACTTTTTGCGCGGTTCTTTCTCCGGCGTGATGTCCTCCATAAGCACTGCCATGACATTTACTCAATATCTCTTGTTGTTCATATTCGGGAACACATCTTCGCATAATACCATCCACTCCTTCTTTATATAAGTGTGGGTCATCCCGAAATAATGCCTCAAATCATAAAAGAATTTCCTCCTTTGCTTGAGCTGAAAAGGTTGGAGGCAAGTACTTGGAAACAATAAAGTTAGCATAATCGAGCATACCAAGGACTGTCTCGCGAGCTCACCTTTATCACAGCCAATTGTTCATTTGGAAAACTATCATTAACAGGAACAGGATCATAAGCAATATTTTCCAATCTAGACAAATTATCGACAACGGGATTATCAAGCACCTTTCCTATCTACAATATGTAAATCAAATTCTTGCAAAAGAAGTACCCATCTAATAAGCCTCGGCTTAGCATCTTTCTTTGTCATTAGGTATCTAATTGCGAGCATGATCAGTATGAATAGTAACTTTTGAATCAACAATATAAGATCTAAATTTATCACAAGCAAAGACTACAGCTAATAATTCCTTTCGCTTGTAGCATAATTTCTTTGAGCAGCATCAAGAGTTTTACTAGCATAATGAATAACATTCAATTTTTTATCTACTCGCTGTCCAAGAACAGCGCCTACAAGAAAATCACTAGCATCACACATAATTTCGAATGGTAAATTCCAATCGGGAGGTTCAACTATAGGAGCGGTTGTTAAGGCTTTCTTAAGAGTTTCAAAAGCTTCCTTACAATCATCATCAAAAACAAATGGTACATCTTTTTGAAGAAGATTAGTAAGAGGCTTTGAAATCTTGGAGAAATCTTTAATAAACCTCCTATAAAACCCAGCATGACCAAGAATACTACGAATACCTTTAACATCCCTCGGGTAGGGCATCTTCTCAATTGCTTCAACTTTAGCTCTATCAACTTCAATACCTCTCTCAGAAATTTTATGTCCCAATACAATTCCTTCATTAACCATAAAGTGGCATTTCTCCCAATTAAGAACAAGGTTAGTTTCTTCACATCTCTCGCAAAACTTTATCAAGGTTTCGCAAGCAACTATCAAAAGAATTCCCATAAACGGAAAAATCATCCATGAATACCTCTACAATACTTTCACAAAAACCATGAAAAATAGCAGACATGCATCTTTGAAAAGTAGCAGGAGCATTACATAAACCAAAAGGCATACGTCTATAAGCATAAGTTCCATAGGGACAAGTAAAGGTGGTTTTCTCTTGATCTTTAGCTTTAACAGCAATTTGTGAAAATCCAGAATAACCATCAAGAAAGCAAACATGAGTATTTTTAGACAATCTTTCTAGCATTTGATCAATAAATGGTAAAGGGTAATGATCTTTCTTAGTAACTTTATTAACTTTTCGAAAATCAATGCACATTCTATACCCTACAACTACTCTTTGAGGAATGAGCTCATCATTATCATTAGGCACAACAGATCATACCTCCTTTCTTGGGAACGCGAAGTGCACAGGACTAACCCATCTACTATCGGCAATAGGATATATAATACCAGCTTCAAGAAGTCTTAATACCTCATTCCTTACCACTTCCTTCATCTTCGGGATTAGACGACGCTGAGGTTCAACAACAGGCTTTGCATCATCTTCCATATTAATAGCATGTTGGCAAATAGAAGGAGAAATCCCTTTCAAATCATCAAGAGTATAGCCAATAGCGCCTCGATGCTTCTTCAATATTTCCAATAACCTTTCTTCTTCAAACTCTGTAAGCTTAGAACTAATAATAACAGGATATATTTTCTTATCATCAATATGAGCATATTTAAGATTATCAGGTAAAGGCTTTAAATCAAAAACAGGGATCTTCCTTAGGTGGCGGTGTTGTACCCAAATCTTCCACCGGTAAATCATGCTTGAGAATAGGTTGGCGAAGAAAAATCTCCTCAAGTTCATCTCTTTCTTTCCTAAAAATTTCACTCTCGCTATCCTCCAAATGTTGCTGCAAAGGATTGTTAGGAACAAGAACAATAGATGCACACTTGCTCCATTTTAAAATCATTACTAGGCAAATCAGCTTTATAAGGAGTTTTGGTAAATTTAGAGAAGTTAAACTCATAAGATTCACCAGCAAATTTAGTCAAAATTTTCTCTTTCTTGCAATCTATAATAGCTCCACAAGTATTTAGAAAAGGTCTACCAAAAATAATAGGACAATAATCACTAGCAACAGAACCAAGTACCAAAAAGTCAGCAGGATATTTAATCTTACCGCATAAAACTTCCACATCTCGGACAATACCAATTGGTGAAAT
This sequence comes from Lolium rigidum, assembly GCF_022539505.1. NCBI lineage: Eukaryota > Viridiplantae > Streptophyta > Magnoliopsida > Poales > Poaceae > Lolium > Lolium rigidum. The sequence continues at coordinate 377,684,154 of NC_061510.1, forward strand.
AGTTTCTCTATTAGCCAGCTGAATAACCACATCAATATCTTCAAGTTCACAAGAATCAATTTCGTGCATAATCTCCGTGTAAAGCTCATACGGAATAGCACTAACACTTGCACCAATATCACATAATCCATAATAGCAATGATCACCAATTTTAACAGATAGCATAGGAACACTAGCTTGTTTGGGTTTATTAGGATGTGAAACAATATTAGAAGCATCTTCACGTAAAATAATATGACCATCCTCAACATTTTCGAGTCACAAGATCTTTAACTATTGCAACAAGCAGGTTCAATTTTTATTTGTTCTTCGAGTTCTCTAGGTTTCTTTTCACTTTTATGAACCGCACTATTTATAACGTAGTACTCCTTCATTTTAGCGAGAAAAGGAGTTTTGTCAATATAAGCTTCGGGAATAACACGATCAGCGAGTTTCAATTACAACACACTTATTAATAGATGAATCAATTTTATCTTTATATGGTTCATGATACTTATCAAAATTCTTCTTAGGCAATTCATAATGAGAGGCAAAAGCTTTATAAAGATTTACAGACGAACTTGGGAATCAAGACCATATGTAGCACTCATATTACGAAATAAATCGAGTATCCATAAAAGCTTCAATGCATTTATAATCATAAATTATACCCGATTCTCTATCCTTGTCGTTCTCCCAACCTTCAGCATTTTCTTGGATCCGATCAAGAAGGTCCCTTTTAAACTCTTCTTTGTTGCGTGTAAATGATCCAGAACAAGAAGTATCCAAGCAAGGTCTTGTCTTGAAAAGAAAGTCTTGCATAGAAATTATCAATAATAACATTACCGGGAAGCTCATGAATGGGGCATTTGAGCATTAAAGACTTCAATCTCCCCACGCTTGGGCAATACTTTCTCCATCATGAGGCCAAAAATTATATATGCGATTCCGATCCTTATGAATTTCACTTGGAGGATAGAACTTAGAATAAAACCGGGGCACAATATCATTCCATTCAAGAGAATCCCCATTATCCGAGTAATTTATACCAATGCGCCGCCTTACCGGACAGCGATAAAGAGAATAATTTCTTACTCACTTCATCCATAGCAATACCTGCACATTTGAATAACCCGCATAATTCATGCAAAAACAAGTAAATGATCACCGGGGTGGACAGGTTCCATCCCCTTCATAGCGGTTATCCATAACACGTTCAATAATTTTCATAGGTATTTTATATGGTATCACTTCCTCACTGGCGCCTCATCTACTACCGTTGCAGTAGTAGTAGATTTCCCAAATAGAAACTGAAGAGAAGATCTCTCCATAATGACTTATGGCAAGAAGGAGTAAATAAAATCAGCACAACAAGAAAGGTTTTCCTTACCAATTCCACTTACCAATAGCGCTTCACTCCCAGACAACGGCGCCGGAAAATAGTCTTGATGACCCACAAGTATAAGGGGTGTATCGTAGTATCTTCGATAAGTAAGAATGTCGATCCCAACGAGGAGCAGAAGGTGTTGACAAGCAGCTTCGATGAAGGATTCACTGTAAATGCTCACAGACAAGTATTCAGGGGGTTTTGATGTAACAGTTGAATAAAGTACGAGTATGTAAAGTGCGAGAGTAACAATTGCAGCGGGTGGCCCAATCTTTTTTAGCACAAAGGACAAGCCGGTTTGTTTACTTATAATGACCAAACGTTCTCGAGGACACATGGGATTTTAGTCTAGTGCTTTCGCTACATACGGCTAAATAATCTTCATTGTTATGATAAGTGTTGTGTGGGTGAACCTATGCTAATGTACCGCCCTTCCTAGGACTAAATACATACTTGTGATTATACCCCTTGCAAGCATCCGCAACTACAAGAAAGTAATTAAGAATAAATCTAACCACAGCCTTAAACTCCGAGATCCTGCGATCCCTCCTGCATCGATATACCAACGGGGGTTTAGGTTTCTGTCACTCCGGCAACCCCGCAATTAGCAAACGAATACAAGATGCATTCCCCTAGGCCCATAAATGGTGAAGTGTCATGTAGTCGACGTTCACATGACACCACTAGAAGAATAACACCACAACTTAAATATCAGACCATTGAATATTACTCAACCATAGTTCACTACTAACATTTAGACTTCACCCATGTCCTCAAGAACTAAACGAACTACTCACGAGACATCATATGGAACATGATCAGAGGTGATATGATGATGAATAACAATCTGAACATAAACTTGGTTCAATGGTTTCACTCAATAGCATCAACAATAAGTATAGATCGATACCGGGAGAGTTTCCCCTATCAAACAATCAAGATCAAACCCAAATTGCTACGGCGGTGACGGTGTCCAGCGGTGATGACGGCGGTGATGATGGTGGAGATGATGATGATGGTGATGGTGATGATGTCCAGCTCGATGTCGGTGACGATGGCGTCGATTTCCCCCTCCCGGAGGGAATTTCCCCGGCGGATTCCCGCCCGCCGGAGAGCTCTTTCTCTCTCGGTGTTCTCCGCCCCGCGAGGCGGCTGTAACTCTTCGTGAGGTACCCCCTCGGCTTAGGTCTTCGGGACGAAGGGTTTGGCGAAGAAAAGGAGGCGAAAGGGGTCGTGGGCCCCTCACACCACATGGCGGCGCGGCCGGGGCCCGGGCCGCGCCGCCCTAGGGTGTGGGCCCACCCCGGCTCCTCCCGGCTCCTCCTTCCGGCTTCCTTCGTCATCTTGAAAAATAGGATTTTTGGTATAATTTCCTTCCACAGTTGATCTTCCGAAATATTGCGTTCGACGGTGCTTTTTCCAGCGAGAATCCCGGCTCCGGTGTTCGATCCTCCAATAATGATGAAACATGCAAAATAGATGAAATAACATAAGTATTGTGTCCCAATATGAAATATATCAATGAATAACAGCAAATTATGATATAAAATAGTGATGCAAATTGGACGTATCAAGATCCATAATGGCTATCACATATTCAACGATAACTTAGTGACGAATAAACCATTAACATACGATACCGATTCCCTTTATCGCGCGATACTTTACTTATCAAAGGTTTGATCATCGGTATCTTTATACCTAGTTCAACCTCGTTACCGACAAGTACTCTTTACTCGTACCGTGGTATGTCATCCCTTGTGATTCAGTCACATGCTTGCAAGCTAATTGAATGACATTCCACAGAGAGGGCCCAGAGCATATCTATCTGTCACTCCGGCTAGCCTTCTTTCGGGCAGGAAGCAGGCCGAGCCCGACGGGCGGGCATCCCCCGCTACACAAGCAGCATTGTTCGCCACCACCCGAGAAGCAAAAGATTAGAGAGTCAAGGCGTAAAAGACAAGCATAGTGGTCTAATGACAAGGGCCGACGACGGAAGCTCGGGACGGAAGTCTCACGTACGGTTCCCTGAGAAGGGAGTGGCTACCCACTGGAGCTTCGACCAACTACCAGGATGGACAAATCTGACTCTTGATCCATATGCCTCAACTCATACTTTTCGAATACTTAATCCCATCTTTATAACCATCCATTTACGAAGTGGCGTTTGATGTAATCAAAGTACACATTCGGTGTAAGTGATTTACATGATCTCATGGTCGGAGAATTAGGTTACTATGTATCGAAAGCTTATAGCAAGACGAACTTAATGACTTGATCTTATGCTACGCTTATTATGGGTGTGTGTCCATTATATCATTCTCCCAATGACGTAACCTTGTTATTAACAACATTCAATGTTCATGATCAGAAAACCATGATCATCTATTAATCAACAAGCTAACTTATCAAGAGGCTTATGAGGGACTCTTATATGTTTACATAACACATAAATATTAATGTTTTCGGTTAATACAATTATAGCATGGGATGCAAATATTTATCATAAACACAAAGATATAATAATAACCACTTTATTATTGCCTCTTGGGCATATCTCCAACAAAACAATAACTGGTGAATATATTATAGAAAGACCATAGTTAGTTAAGAGGATACTTTCACATAAGGCACCAAATATAGACATTATAAACCACATGAATCATGCTCAAAACAAAGGTAAGTATATATAAACACCAAAACATATATAAACCATTAATCTTAAACCTAAATCAAACTTTAAATGAAAATAAAAAACAATAAATGGGGATTTTAGTGCTAATGGGTAAATAGCAGTACCTGTCAGTTATTCCAACGGGCGCCTATATAGGTGCCCGTCAGCTGTAAAATCTTCTCTAACGTGCCCACATAAGCATGTGTCAGCAAAGATATCTTCCGTGATATTTTCTTACAAAGGTCTATCGTTAAGTTATTTTAGTGGGCTTTTCTGCACACACTTGTCCGTGACATTCCGGTGCGTATGTTATAAAAGTTCCCACATGGGGCTTAGCAAAATTTAATCCGAAAAACCTTTCGTCGCAACAACCAAGCCGTTGTAGTACCTCCAATCACCCTTTGATATCGCCGATTGTTGGATCTACGCACCTCCAGTGGCGCGGAGGTGAGCCAGCTGAGCTGCGTGCAGGAGAGGCACCTTGCCCTCCCCCGGGTGGCACATATACGCTGCCCCGAGCTCATGAGGATCCACACATGGTCTGCATGGTGTCGTCGTCTCCTTCAAACTGGCCACTCTTGCCGTCGTGCGCCCCTACTCTGTGCGGCCCCTCTCGAACATGGAAATGAGAAGAGAGACCCCTCTCGGCCAGACCGGTCGTGGTTGCGGTGCTTCCGCAAGGTATGGACCATTTCTGGTACCGACCCTCCTTCCTATGACATGCAACTGACCAACCGTTGATTTACATTTGTGCATACAAAATTGAGATCTTTTTTTTCCTGGAATTGGGTTATTCTTAAAGTGTCAACAAAATAGTGGATTCTTTTTTCTGAGGTATTGCATTTCCCAGTAATGAAGATCAGATTCAATAAAACCTTCTCTCTTTTGAAATTCAGATTCAATAAAACCTTCTCTCTTTTGAAATTCCATAGATATAGATGTCTCGACTGCCGAATCCTTAGAACAACTCGATTCCGTTGATTCACTGTCCATTTGTCCTTCAACCGGATTAATGGTCAACGACTTTGACAGCCATTTAGTAATGGAAGCAATCGGTGCAAGACTAGTATAGCTTCACGAACCTCTCATCAAAAGTGGTATTTGCTGCAGAGTTTACGATAACATCCACTTCTTCCGCGATCTCTTTGGCTAACTCAGGAGCAATGCCAATGTTGGCTTCCCTGAAATTACCAACGACTGGAACCTGCTTGCTTAATACATATATCTTTAATAAGTCTCTAAGATTCCAGAAAGTATATCATATAGGGTCCAGGAGACGGAGCAGGAAGGAGATAGGCCCTCAACTGGGGGGGGGGGGGTCTATTAATATTGATCATAATAATTTTATACATATATCCCGAATTCAATAAATTGTTGAGTCCAGGTGCATTATGGTACGACTGAGTTGGGCAGGAGCAAGCGGTTGGATTGGCCTGACTCTTCAAGACCAAAGATGCTCGGCTTCCTCTTCATCAAGTCACGAAATTCGACCCGCAACACGAAAAACAGTGGGGATTTCTAGGGAGATTCAAGCTGTGGCTCCGCTAGCTTTAGTCGGCATAAGAACAAAGAACAAAATGGGTCTCCTTAGCCTTTTGTTAGCTTCGGTGGCCTGGAGTCTTCTACAGGGCATCTCTTCTTTATAGATGAGAAGTCGATTCAGAACACGCAAGAAAAGGTATCGTGAAGCATAATTTTGCATTGGACTTAAGTATTCAAATTTTTAAAATATGAGTAAAGGATCTATGGCCGAAGATACAAAAAAGTTTATTTCCAATCATAACTAAATCTTATGACATGCAACTGGCAAACTGTGTATTTATATCTGAGTACATCCTATAACATGCAACAGACCAACTATTTGACTTAGATTTGTGTAGATCAAGTGTTAATATATATTTTGGAACATTATATACGTTATTTGAGGTCTATGTATAATCCCTATTTTATTGGTTCCACTTAATTCAACTTAAGTAGTCAGTTCATGTTTGTACTTAGAAATCCTTTTAAAAATAGCCGTCTATTTCAATGATATTGTACAATGAGAGTTTTTGAGCCGATGCGAAGGAGTGGAGCCTCACTTCTCTAGCTGAAGACAAATGGACGGCTACTCCAATTCCAACAGTTTTGTGCTATGCAACACTTGTATTGGATTTTTTTTTTCATATATTCTGATTATAACTTGTGAGTGTTGGTTATATATGTGTTACTCCATAGTGACTAGTCTATTTTATCAATTTGTATGATGTGCTTCCTCTAGAGTTTGAGCTATTGGTAGGCAGTGGAGGTTGAAGTTCACTTGTTGGAGTTGAGCACGACATTGCTTTATTCCCCACGTGGAAGTCATTTTCTCATCTCATTCTTGCTGACAACACCAAGGATAAGATACTTTTGACAAAAAAAAATACATTTCAAAGAGGACTAATTACTCAGTTTATAAGGGAAAATTAGGTCCATGAAAGCATACAACATCCGACCCAGAATGTGCCCTCTAAAACTGACGCCCTAGGAGTCCGACATTACCGCACTAGCTCATCTCATGAACCACGCAACAGTAAACACCATGGCAGCATCTACAAGGAGTGCGACATCATCGCGCTGTTGCGGCTACCTAGACAAGCGAGCTAGTCCTAGGGTTTCCACCACATTGACGAGGGAGTTGAATACGCTGGATGCTTCGCCGCGCCAACATAGGACATGCTGGCCGCCGCCCAGACCAAGGTCTCGATCAAGCTTAGGAGCCGCCTCGGCCTCACCGCGCTCTGAATTCACATCCTCATCATCTGCATCCAATGTTTGCGCATGTCGACGATCTCCAATGGAACATGAGGATCCACCTATGCACTTATTTCCCGCGTCTGCCTATTTGCAGAACCTGTGAGAGGGCCAATGCTGTTTCTATCTACACATGGCCTCTGCTCAAACTCTGACGACGCCGTCCCAGATGTCCAAATTCCTCGTTCGTCAGTTCCTCGACATCAGAACGCGCAGCAGTAGTAGGCCAACCGCCTCCACGCCGTCTTCTTCTTCCTGGCGCCGGCGGCAGCCGCGACAGCCGCGGCCGCGGCGGCCTCCTTCTCCTCCAGGGGCGCCGCAGGGGAGCCCATCTCCCTGAGCATCTCCCACATGACGTGCACGTCGCGGTACTCGCACGTCCTCACCTCCTTCCTCAGATTCCTCAGCCCTGCAGCGCATCCGTCAGAAACTAACCCATTCAAGAATCGCCGAAGATATACATGGCCGTTGGCCAGAAATTGAGAAGGAGATCGATGGTTGCTGGAGATTGGAGAAGATGAACTTACCAGCTGATGGGCGGATACCGACGCGGCCGGCGATTGCGAGCCAGATCTTCTTCGCAGGCACGGCCGATTTGTCCATGCACATCCTGAGTTATTGATCGGTGTCCTTCCACTCTCTTCAAAGAAATAAACTGTCTTTTTCTCGTCCTCTCTCACGAACTATCACTCTCTCTTCTAGTCCTCTGCTTGTCCTGAAGCAATCAAAACCAGGGATGGAAGAAGCTACTAAATCAGCTGATTCCTGCTCGTCGCTTGCCGAGTTGTGGCAAGTTCCGCCGCGGCATGGAGCTTTTATAGGCAAGCTTTGGGGACATATGCGCGTGCGATGGGGAGCTTTTTGGGCGCGGCGTCGCGATCGGGCTTTGACGGCCCCGACCGGGACGGGTCGTGAGGTGGCACACTGTACCACAGGTGTCGCGGGGTCCCGGCGCAGCTTCCGCCCGGCTTCCCTCTGGATCCCGGCGCCGCACGGGAAGCTGCCGCGTGCTCCGATCCGACGGCCGGTAACTGCTCCGCCGCGGAAAAGAGAAAACACGAGTTTCGCCTTTTCGACCGTCCGTCCAGGGTCTCGAGAACCGGTGCGGCGACGGAGACGGTGGTATGTTATCGTATCGTGTAGGATCTCCGCTTCACATGCTTTGGCAGCGCTCGCGTTTATTTAGTTGCTAGCTGTGGCGTGACGGCGGCGCGATCATGTACTTTTCTGTGTAAGTTGATTAGCCCGAGTAAACCATTCAATTAGCGGCTGTACAGGAAGACAGGTGGTTGTGCATTGGAGAGAAGTACTGCGTGACTGACGGAAGGTGCGCACGAATCACGTGGAAACCTAATGAAGTGTCCCATTCAAAAATCGCCAAACAACGGTTGCCGCTCATAGTAATAAGATAACTGAATTAAGAACTGGGCGCTCTTCAATCATCACTTGCAGGCCACGGCAGAATCAATGAATTCGATACTCCAATCTCGATCTTCCAAGATCAGAAGGTAGAGCTCGCTCGGTCGAGTTCGGGATTAGCCAAGTGTTCCACTGGTAATGGAAACCTAGTGCGCGCTTCCCCTCTTCCAGAAGATCGGGGTACTTCACTAACTCCACTTGGGAAGGGAAACCGCTAGGCCTAAGATATAGTAAGCCACAGCCACAGTGTGTGAGTACATCTGCTTGTTAGTGGTCTACTTGGTCGTCGCCGACTCACGTTCCAACCACACATGTGTACGCACGCCTGCTTGCTTTCACTTTAGCTGTACGGCAGAATCACGAGGCTGAATTCCAGAGTGGAGCCGAAGACAATGGAAAACGTACGTACGTACGTACGTACTGGGTAGCAAAGTGTGCGTTCCCAGCCCACATATGCAACAAAGCCGTCTAGCTGGCAGAGACGAGTGCTTGCGGTGAACGGCTGTTCCTAGTGTTTGCTTTGTGCGATCTGCGGCAGGTGCCGTATTACGCAGTGCGAGCTTCTCTCGATGCTATGCACCTCGTCGGTCCCTGTCTCCCAGTGCGCGCGCAGCTTGCCTCTTGTTGTCCAGTGGGTGGCTCTCAGGCGTCGCGGTCGCCGATGTGAACACAACATGCATAGCGCTGTTGCCGCTGGCGTCGTTCGTGCATGCACCGCGTCGCGTTGCGTGCTGTCAAGCTCGGTTGCATTGCATCTCGTCCAGGGTAAACCAAAAGTGCTGTCGCTCGGTTGCATGTCCCGTCGTGTCGCCGTCGCGCCGTCTTTTTCCATCTTCTCCGCGTGCTCGCTTTTCAGAGGTCGCTACAATCTCGGGATGGGCGCCAGTAGGAGCTGCGGTACGTGCTGGTGATTGTCCGCTGGCCAGACACGCGCTGAATAGCTGTATTCTCCATTTTGCCGACGAATTGCACGAGATATACAACCAATAAGCACCGCGTGCGCGAGACTTCTCTGTAGTTAAGTCTGTTCTATATAAGATCGTGATGGAAGATTCGGAAGCACCATTTGTACCCTCGGTTAAAAAAAGGTGTTGAAGTTTATCTAATATTTTTAAATAAGGTGCCACTACGGGAAAAACAGGCTTTGCCGTGCAACTATTCGCACGTGCAAAGAGCCCTATTTGCACGCAGAGAAGGCTTTGCCGTGCAGCCATGACGGAAAAGATCGCGACGGCAATGTTATCGACGGCAAAGGCTTCTTTGCCGTGTGACTCGCCAACGTTGCACGGCAAAGGCTTTGCCGTGTGACACCGCACGGCAAAGGTCGCTTCTTTGCCGTGTGCCTAACATGTTTTATCATTGCCGCTTCTTTTCCATCTTCTCCGCGTGCTCGCTTTTCAGAGGTCGCTACAATCTCGGGATGGGCGCCAGTAGGAGCTGCGGTACGTGCTGGTGATTGTCCGCTGGCCAGACACGCGCTGAATAGCTGTATTCTCCATTTTGCCGACGAATTGCACGAGATATACAACCAATAAGCACCGCGTGCGCGAGACTTCTCTGTAGTTAAGTCTGTTCTATATAAGATCGTGATGGAAGATTCGGAAGCACCATTTGTACCCTCGGTTAAAAAAAGGTGTTGAAGTTTATCTAATATTTTTAAATAAGGTGCCACTACGGGAAAAACAGGCTTTGCCGTGCAACTATTTGCACGGCAAAGAGCCCTATTTGCACGGCAAAGGCTTTGCCGTGCGACCCCGCACGGAAAAGATCGCACGGCAATGTTATCGACGGCAAAGGCTTCTTTGCCGTGTGACTCGCCAACGTTGCACGGCAAAGGCTTTGCCGTGTGACACCGCACGGCAAAGGTCGCTTCTTTGCCGTGTGCCTAACATGTTTTATCATTGCCGTGTGCCTAACATGTTTTATCTAAAAAAAGGCCCCAAACTGGCTGGTCTGGGAATCGAACCTAGGACACAGAGTAGGGAAAGCGTGCAACCTTGCCACCGAGCTATGTGTTCGTTTGTTGATAACTATACCATGCCATGCCTTTTGAGATGAGAAAAAATCCAGTTTCTACATCTTTGCCGTGCGCTTACACTAGGCAAAGGCTTCTTTGTCGTGCGTTTTTCAAAAACACTAGGCAAAGGCTGCTTTGCCGTGCAACCCAGCTGCGCGCACGGCAAAGGATGAGGCACGGCAATGCCCAACGCCTTTGCCGTGCACCAAGTCTTTGCCGTGCGGTGTGTTGGACCATTGCCGTGCACCTTTCTTTGCAGTGCGGCCTCTTCCATCTTTGCCGTGAATCGTATCTTTGCCGTGCGCTTGTGTCTATCTTTCCCGTGACCAAGGTCTTTGCCGTGCATTTTTCTCTGTGCGCACGGCAAAGATTTCTTTGCCGTGCGGGGACACACGGCAAAGAAATGCTGCACGGCGACGCATATTTTTCCCGTAGTGTGCACTGCCCGTAATCAATCCAGAGGTCCAGCCGCCAGAGCTGACCGAGGAGGAGGCTATCGAGTTGGCCACGCCCAAGAGTTAGCTTGACGAGCTCGCTAGATTAGCAGCATGGCTCGATCGGGTCCTCTCAAGGACCGTTTCCCTTCGCTATTTGCGTGCGCTACCGACCCAGACATGGCGGTGGCCAAGGTTTGGGAGGCCAATGGTTGGTATTTGGAGTTTCGTCGTACCCTGAGTCCAAGGGATACGACTGCTCTAGACACGTTGTTCAGAGAGGTTGGATCCCCGAGTCTTCGTGACTCCCCGGACGAATTTACATGGACATTGGAGCCTTTTGGTAAATTCTCCATGAAATCCCTTTACCGAAGGTTGTCTTTAGGGGATTCGAGGAAACACTTCTCGGTGATTTGGAAGATTGCCGTTCCCTTGAAGGTTAGAAAAAAAAAGAATTTACCTGTGGCAGTTATCGCTCAAATGTCTTCGGTCGAGTGATAACAGCAAGAAATGCGAGGGTCCCACCAATGATAATTGGGTGCTATGTGGAGAACCTGAGGAAACTAATCATATTTTCTTTGGTTGCGTCCTCGCTAGGTTTATGTGGAGTGCAGTGAGGAAACTGCTCACCTGGAATCTCGCGTGCTTTGTGAATATCTACCGCTTGATCTCGCACTCGTTGGGTCGAGCTAGACGGATCCTTTGGATATGCGGTGCGGCTATCTGTTGGACGCTTTGGAACGTTAGGAACAAGTTCAATATTGAGCATAAATTTCCTTCGCACCCAACCCTAACCCTAAAGCATGTACAAAATGTCCTCTTACTTGGAGGTGTGGAGACCCGTGGCTGGGAAACAAGACAAGAAAACCCTAGAGCTAGTGATTGAGAGGATCCAAAAGCTTCATTCTTCGATCCGAGACTACTTCTTTTTTTTCTTTTTTGGATGTATGGCTATGGTGTCTTCCATGTGAGTTTGGACCTCAGGGTGTGTTACCTGGTGACTCTCTTCCTCAACCGGTGGGTTTGCCAGACTTCATGTTGTGTTGATCTGTAAAACTTGTGACTCCGCCGTTCGTGACTTCATTAATTTAAAACCGGGCTCATCTTGAGCCTCCCGTCTAAAAAAAATGGTAGGACCTTGCTACCCAGCTACGGGAGTCCGCCCTGACGTAGGGCCGACGAGTAACACCTCCATTGACTTCTACAATCAGCCAGACGCGCGCACTGCCACCTCCTCCCACACCAGCGCCTACGATGCCACCACCTGCGCCATCGCCAGCAGCTAGATCACCTCGACATCGAATTAGCCATAGCCATGGGAGACGCAAGTCTTCATCGACCTCAGCGATGACGAATAGGCGTCCATGGCCTGAGCCCTAGTTAGGTAGTGTTTTATCTATATTATTTATGTTTTTTCATTTTTCGTCCATATGTGAATTAACTTTTTATCAATAATTTAAAAAAAACATTAATGTTAGGCCGCTGGGCTGCCCCCGACCTAAACAGATAAGCACTCAGATTTCCTTTTTCTTAATGACTGCGACCCTATCCAAACGAATCAAAACAGGCAATTTGTGTTCATTTTACGTGGATCTGCTGGAAATGCCCTAAGAATGAGAACTAGGCAGCTCTAGCAGAATTCAAAAAAACTCACTCCTAAAATTATATTTCTGCTCTCTTCTTCTACTTGTCATCCGAACTATGCATGTGCAATTAAAATAAACTTAACACAAATATGATGAATATACCAATACCAAAAGCATAAATAATATAAACAAAATAGTGCATCATAATTCAGACAACATGATAGTACCTAAGTTCCAATGAATAAGACTTATATTTTTTTTGGAAGAGTCAAGCTAAACGAAGTTTGACTAAACTTTTAGGAAAAACCATCAATAACTATAAAATTATGTAGATACCAGGTGAAAATATATTTCATGACGTATATAGTGGCGTTGATTTTGTATTGTTCATATTAATGATTGTTTCTAAAAGCCTGGTCAAATTTTACTTAGTTTGATTTTTAGAAAGAAAAAAAGCTTTATTCATTGAAAAAGAGGTACTGGAGTAGTAGATTTGTTCAAACATGAATAAAATAGATAAATTGTTCATTCAAATGCGAAGGTGGTGACCATGCCACCGAGCTGCCATTGTCTCCCTCTCCTCCATGACAGCCACCAAGATCACCACCGAAGAGGCGGTCATCATTGTCAACATTAGAATCACCACCATTGTGACCACCATGCACGCCGCCACAGAACCCACTACCACTATGCACACCACCACCTTGCACACTAGTATCGAATCCGGCTCTAGAGAAACTACTAGGCCTGGAATTCGACTCATTAAAGCTCGGTTAACTAGTGTGTTAGCTTAACTTGACTTGTTTAACAACCGATTTCAGATTTGAAACTTGGCTCGACTCGTAAAGCTCGTGAATATCTCGTAAAAAACTATTAAAATGAATATGTACAACTTATGATGCATTTTTGGTAAATACTTGGACATGAATGATTTACAACATTTATTATAAATATGCTACCCCAACAATATGGTAAATAAACCACATCAAATACAAATTATATCCCGAGAATAATATTGGCAGATCTTTAGATAAGGCATAAACCATACAGTCAGGCAAGGTGGCACCGGTGCGGCGCTATGGTCCATAACGTGGACTTGCGGTGGCCGTCGGGGAGGATGGAGCGTCGATGATGGTGTGCTACGGAGAAGAAGCTACTGGGATGGAAAGATATGGCGAAGGATAGATGCTGGCAGGCATATGGGTGAACTGGAGGAGGCCTAAGGGGGCTATGGTGGGTGGTGGGCGGTGGGCGGTGTGCGCCGCCTCTCCTCACTTCCTCAGTCAGCGACGAAAGCTTGTTTGAGACGAGTGTATAACCTAATGTTGATTTTTACCGAACTAAAATGCTATACTCGTGAGTTTGGTAAACTCGGCTTGTTTAGTCAAAAAAAAAAATAGAACTCTGATCGACTCGTTATACGCCAAGTTTGAGTCGAGTCGCAAGTTACTCCTTTAGCTTGGGAGTTTCAAATTTTAGTTCCACGCATAGGAAGTTCCATCCATGAAGCCGGCCATGAAACCACTCATTTTCTTCATTGCCAATAGAAATGTAAATGGTGCGGATAATTTTCGCTCCGGATCCGGATTCGAATCCGTTTTCAGGATATGGTATGTACTTTTAAAAATCTGCCGGATATGGATGTAGATATTGATCAATTGGATACCCGATGTATACGGTAGCGGATATGGTATTCATAATATCTGACGGAGTATCCATCATTCAAGAGGATCCTAAAGAGGATTATCCGATAAAATCAACCCAACCCAAGTACCTAGACAAACCATGTCATGCTAGTATTGGTATTACACGTTTGCACTATTATTATTGCCTATTGTTAATGTGATCGACTGCCTTTGGATTGTTATGATATCGTGTCAGCATGCAAACCATTATGTTGTACGGTCAAGTGTGCATATTTGGCTATAGTCTAGTGTGTTACACGTTTTTTTCATATTTTTTATACAAAAGAAACAAGGGAAAAGCTAACCGAAAGCGCCGCATAGATCAGCCTCCCGTGCGACGTTTTTGCTAGCAGAAAAAGCGCATCACGCCCCTATAGAAACGGAAGCAGCCACACCGCACCTTATCTTCATTTACTCTCTTTCCCCATCCAAGCTTTCCTGGCACACACGCATGCCCAACCTTATCCATGACCGCCATGGGGAGCACTGCTGCCGGGAGGCCGCCGGCGAGCACCGCCGCGGGTGATGCCTCACCGGGTAAGGTGGAGAAACGCCGTCGGGAGGCCGCCGCAAGCACCGCCGCGGGTGGCGCCTCGCCGGGGGAGGTGGAGGAACGCCGTCGGGAGGCCGCCGTCGAGCACCGGCGCGTGGAGGCCGCCGCAGAGCGCCGTCGCGGCTGGTGCCTCACCGGGGAAGATGGAAGAACGCCGTCGGGAGGCCACCTCGAGCACCGCCGCGGGTGGCGCCTCGCCGGGGGAGGTGGAGGATCTCCGTCAAGAGGCCGCCGCCGAGCACTGCCATGGGTGGCGCCTCGCCGGGGATAGGTAGAGGAGCGTTGCGGAAGACTCGAGAGGAGCACGTTGTCGCCGCGCCCGGGGGAGGTGCAAGAACGCCGACGCCGGCATGTAGGAGATGTCCACCGGCCTGTCTGGTCTCTCTCCATGGGAGGGCCTTTGTCGAGTTCTACCAGGTGCTTTGCAAGAGGATGGCTAATTGGCAGGTTAATTAGTAGCAATTGCCATATTAGTTAGTATAGTAATTGCCCGATTAATTAGTAGGATTTCAAATTAGTGGGAATTGCCAAATTAGTTAGATTTAGCTGCCAGATTAATTCTGACTAGTTGCCTCATTAGCCCGGTGACATTGATGTGTGCTTATAATCTGGCAGCTAAGTGAAATTTATCTCGTGGTTTTTCTAGTTAATCTGGTAATTGTAGCTTACAATTTATTTGAAGGTCTCTAGGACATGTCACGGTCATGATGCTAGTAGCGACAAACTTTGTGTGCTTTTTCTTTCCTATTTTTAAGCATCATACTACATTGTACAAAACTTTTGCAGAATGGCAATGGGCAGCAGCACAACAGCTGCATGCGCGCTTATTATTTCGGAAAAGCTGAACAGGAATGCTATATGCTGCTTCTGCTAAATGTCAGCGAGGACTGCGGGTGGGGCTGTGTGTTGCGTGCGCGCGCTCCCTAATTAAAACTAACTGGGTGGGGTCGGGAAAATCCGCCGCACGGAGACGCGTTGGTGCGGCGCCGCCATGTAGTGCTGTCCAAGAAACAAAGTTCTACATTTATGTGTGTATTTGTTCAATTATTCGTTTCCAATATGAGACCGCACGGAATCCGCTCCATATCTGCAACCTATATAATTCACATTTAAATTCAATTTCGACTATTATTCGTGCTTCTCATGCTCCTCCATTTCCTTGAGAGTCGCCACTGCATTGCATTTTCTTCCCTCTTCTGGGCTACAGGTGCCATTCTTGTTGACACCATCTTGTAAATGGGCTCCTTGTATGGAAAGGCCTACTCCCTTTGATGTAGGCTCCCCATCTCGATTGGCCATTTTCTGAATTCACACCCTCATCGGCTGAACCCTATGTTTTGGCATGGCGACGATCTCCACTGGAACAGCAGGATCCACCTATCCGCGTCTGCCTATTTGCACAACCTATGAGAGGGCCAATGCTGCTTCTATCTACACACACGTGCGGCCTCTCTGCTCTAACTCTGACGACGCCGTCCCAGGTGCCGAATTTCCGTGTTCATCAGTTCCTCCTGGACATCAGAACGCGCAGCAGTAGTAGGTGAACCGCCTCCACGCCGCCTTCTTCTTCCTGGCGCCGGCGGCAGCCGCGACGGCCGCGGCCGCGGCGGCCTCCTTCTCCTCCAGGGGCGCCGACGGGGAGCCCATCTCCCTGAGCATCTCCCACATGACGTGCACGTCGCGGTACTCGCACGTCCTCACCTCCTTCCTCAAGTTCCTCAGTCCTGCAGCGCAAGCGAGAACCGATCCGTCAGAAGCTAATCAAAGAACCGCCGAAGATATGGATGGCCGTTGGCACGAAATTGAGAAGGAGAGCGATGGGAGCTGGAGAGGATGAACTTACCAGCTGATGGGCGGAGACCGACGCGGGCGGCGATTGCGAGCCAGATCTTCTTCGCCGGCACGGCAGACTTGTCCATGCACATCTTGATTTCCCGATCGATCTCCTTCCACTCTCTTCCGAAACAAATGACTGTATATCGCTCTCCTCTCTGTCGAACTATCACACTCTCCTCTGCTTGTCTCGTCACGCGCCGCCGAGAAGCAATCAGAGCCAGGGATGGAAGAAACTAAAGCAGCTGCTTCTTGCTCGCCGTCTGCCGAGCTGATGGCCTGTTCCGCCGCGGCAGGGAGCTTTTATAGCAGGAGGCGATCAGGAGTGGGACAAGGAGGATATGCGCGTGCGATCGTGAGCTTTTTGGGCGCGGCGTCGCCGTCAGATTTTGACGCCCCCGACCGGGACGGGTCGTGAGGTGGCCGCTGTCCGCGGCACAGTGTACCACAGGTGTCGCCGGCCCCGGCGTAGCTTCCGTGCATCTTCCCTCGGGATCCCGGCGCCGCACGCGAAGCTGCCGCGTGCTCCGATCCGACGGCTCGGGCCGCCGTGAGCTGGTAGCTACTATAGCTAGTATAACCGCTCCGCTGTGGAAACGCGAAAGTCAAAGTCTGATTTCGATTTCGCCTTTCCGTCCAGGATCTCGAGAGCCGGTGAGGCGAGAGAGACGGTGAAGTATATGTTATCGTATCGTCTAGGATCTCTGCTTCACATGCTTGGCAGAGAACTGCTCTTTGTTTAGTTGCTAGCTGTGGCGTGACGGCGCGCGATCATGAAGTACTGCCACTCGTTTGAGTGTGTTGATTAAACTGAGTTAACCATTCGATTAGCGGTTGTGTAGGATGACAGGTGGGTGTGCATTGGAGAGAGATATTGCGCGACTGGCGGAACTTGCACGAATCAAGTGAAAACGTGATGAAGTGTCGTATAGAACAATCGCAAAAAATATACATCTGGCAGTGCAATTAGGCGCTCTTCAATCATCACTTCCAGGACGCGGCCAGACAATTGAATTAGATACTCCGATCTTGATCTTCCAAAATCAGAAGCTACGTACGTACCACTCGCTCATGTTCGGGACAAGCCTAAAGTGCTCGACTGGTAATCGAAAGGTGGTGCTTCCATGAAGAAAAGACTCTTCTTCTAGCTAGAATATCATGCTTTCACCGACTCCACTTGGGGAAACCGCTCGAGGCCTCTAGAGATATGCCACACTGTGGGAGTGTCTATGGTCGCAAACGGATCGACCCGGCCTATTTTAGTCCACGTGGATAGGAAAACAGAGAAACTCAATCAAACAACTCAACGCAAATAGATTGAGCCGTCCGTGAAAAAGCATTTCATGCCCAAATTTCAGTTGGGTATATGTTCGTGGACGTGCCGCAAACCGCCCGCATGTCGTCCTCCCACGTAGTCTTGAGACCCGCCTTGCAGTGATCGAGCGGCCGCTTCGCTTTATGTCTCACGAGTAGTCAAAGTCGGATGTTCGGTTCCTACGCCAACATCGATGATGGTCCTCCGGCGTCCTTTTAAAGACAAGCAGCGGCGCAACAGTCCCTACATCAATCGGCAGTGTCCCTTCCAGCCTTGCTTACTTCCGAGACCATTGGCAGTTGATGCCTTCTGTCCCCCACCGTTGCCATGGATATGCTATGGCTGTTCCTCACATGGGGCCACCGGTCCCACCGAATATGGGATACTCGTGCAGCCAAAAGGGACGGTGCCGAGGGGATTTTCCATCAGCCTAGACGGGGTTCCCTTGCCTACACTACCTGTTCGCAAGGGCTTCGAGTGTGAGGTCTTCCGCCGCAGGCAAAAGAAGACCATGTGGCTCGACCCAAAATACAGCGTTGATAGCAGCTACAGGTCGACGTTGTTTCGCGAGTAGCGAGAGGCAGTGTTGAACCGTTTCGCTGACGAGCACCCACCACCAGAGAAAAACATGGCTAAGCAGATCGTTTTCTCAAGGCCTGGCCGCACCGTCAAGGACATCACTGAGAATTCCCGGAGTGTAGTCTACCTTTGGTCAGGTACGGAGGCCGACATCGTCATCCTTGACTCCAACAAGAAAGAATAGGGTGCTTCCGGTGGGCTCCCTAGCGCCACAGGCTCCCGGTCTAGGCGACGAAGGGCTTTACCCTGCTTTTATTTGTATCTTTTGTTTCTCCTCTTGCTTCAGCATTTTTGTATGAAATATTTTTCATCTTAAAATAAAATAAAGTAAGGTGTTTTCCATCTTATGCATCGTGCCGCTCGGATTGCTCCAACCTAAACGAACAAGAGGGACGAAATAAACAGTTTTATGTCTGTTACCCGATATAAATGACCAAAATGGATAATTTTTGGTGGCCGAAATGAATGGGCGGGGTTGAAGATGCGCTTAGTGGTCTACTTGCTCACCGCCGAGTTTCCAACCGATGTACTGCTTGCTTTCACTTTAGTTGTACGGCACAAGCACGACCGCACGAGATTGAATTCCACAGTGGAGCCGAAGATAGTGGAAAACGTACGGTATACAAGGATGCCGTATTAGGGAGTGCGAGCCACACCACACTTATGTTGATGCCATCCCATGCACCTCGCCGGTCCCTTTCGCGAGTGCGCGCGCGCGCAGCTTGTCTCTGGCTGTCCAGTTGAACGCTCCATTGCATGCGTTGCTCGAGTGGGTCGCTCTCAGGCGTCGCCGTCGCAGACGTGAACATACACCGCTGCCGATGGAGACGCTGCTGCTGCTGGCGTCGTTGGTGCATGCACGGTGCTGCTGCTGGCGTCGTTGGTGCAGCACCGCGGCGCGGCCTGTCACTCACATGCATCATCAGCATCAGCTTACAGCTACGTACTCGGTTGTGTTGAATATAATTGTCTAGTCCTCCTCCATCAGATCGGTCTTTTGGTTGAACTGGCTAGTGCATGCAATTCCACATGGTATCAGAGCTACAAGGTCCTGGGTTCAAATCCTATCCAACGCAGTATTTAAAATAAATATTTGCGGTCTCCCTAAAAAAAATCAAAGGATACACGTCTAAGGCCCGTGCGAGACCAAAAAAAAAAGGCCCACCGGCTTAGACGTGAGGGGAGGTGTTGAATATAATTGTCTAGTCTTCCTCCATCAGATCGGTCTTTTGGTTGAACTGGCTAGTGCATGCAATTCCACATGGTATCAGAGCTACAAGGTCCTGGGTTCAAATCCTATCCAACGCACTATTTAAAATAAATATTTGCGGCCTCCCTAAAAAAAATCAAAGGATACACGTCTAAGGCTCGTGCGAGACAAAAAAAAAAAAGGCCCACCGGCTTAGACGTGAGGGGAGGTGTTGAATATAATTGTGCCCAGGGTGAACCAAAATAGCGGACGAGGACGAGTCAACCCTTTTATGTCCGGTCGTGTCGGCGTCGCGCCGTCGGTTATTTCCTTTTCTCCGCGTGCTTGCTTGCTTGCTTTCGGAGAAGATAACGTCGCTCTGCGTATGTGAACACAGTGGGCACTGGCCGCATGTTGGCGGCACAACTGGTATCTGGGCGCCAGTAGGAGCTGGCGTGCGCGTTGCTGAGTGACTGTCCGCTGGCCACGCACGGATGATACATACATGCGCGCGCCTAGCTGTATTCCCCATTTTGGCAACGAGTTGCACGCGACGGCGCGCGAGAGCGTTCCGTACGTATATATCTGTTCAATCGATCTGAGACGGTGCTGGAAGATTCGGGAATCGGAAGTACCATCTGGGCAGCGTGTACACGCTTGCGTGTGGCTCTACTCCCTTGTGCTTGGGCATTTGGAAGAGCTCCGACTGATACCCATGGGCTGCATTAGTTCTTTGTAAGGCAATTCACTGTTAGCACGTGTTGTTCTAGTAGGTAGGTACTCACCCTATCCAAAAATAGAATGTCTATAATATTTGGATAAAATCAAGCTTTTTAAAGTTTGGTCAACTACATAGAAAATGTATCAACATTTATAATCTCAAATTAATGTTTTTTAGAATGAAATTTATTTTCATGTTATGTCCATTTTAATTTGACAGATTATGCCCCTGAATCATTGTCTGTGCCACACATTGTACAAAGGATTGTTATTGTTGTGGTAGCCAATAAAGAGCATCTTCAGGAGTATCGCACCCATTCCAATATTGTGCATAAGACTTCTTGAGATTTCCTTGCGTAACTGCAACAAACAGTGCTTCCAATCTGCCATTTCCCCGAACACAATGCCTTTTGACGACCACAATGATCAATGACAAGGAGATTAGTGTTGTGTCGTATATATGCAACCAACAACCAACATCTAGCCTATGTGTATTAAGGGGCCCCATAACACTCAATCCTCAAACCAACCATAAGAACAAGGATGAGTTCTAGCAAGCTGATGGTTGGTGCAATGCCACTTTTGTTGCCTTGCTTATTAGTGACAACATGCCACCCTGAGCATCTTGAGTGGTTGGAGGGGTGGGTTCCTGACTATCCCTTCCACTAAAAGTAACGGTTATGCTTTGTTGCGGAATGGGCATATGCATCCCCTTCCCTGGATCACCGTACATACGCCACCCCTTTATGTTATTCATTACTGATGGAATTGTTAGGGGTATATACTTCTTAATTAACTTGTGTCAATTTCATATACACTACATTTCTTATTCTAGTTTCTGCAAACAACGATTAAACTTATCTGAGGTCAAAGGGAGGCAAATCCCACCCCCCCCCCCACCCCCTCCCACCCCACACCCGTGAAGCCCCAAATATGACATTACATGTCAAGTTGATTGTATCAGTTGTTATAGGAACTTTTGGGACCTTCCAAAACAATGTCCATGCTACGTCATTGGCTACCGAACTGACTTCATTGCACCATAAGAACAGGATGAGTTCACTAGAAGGAATTGACTTTTGTAAATGTAATCTAAAGTAGTATTTTCCTATTGGAGATTAATTGAAGCAACCTGATAACGCATGAAGCACACGTCCGTTGGGAACCCCAAGAGGAAGGTGTGATGCGTACAGCAGCAAATTTTCCCTCAGAAAGAAACCGAGGTTATCAAACCAGTAGGAGCCAAGAAGCACGTGAAGGTTGTTGGTGGAGGAGTGTACTGCGGCGCAACACCAGTGCAACCGGCGCCAACGTGGAACCTGCACAACACAATCAAGATACTTTGCCCCAACGTAACAATGAGGTTGTCAATCTCACCGGCTTGCTGAAAACAAAGGATTAAGCGTATCGAGTGGAAGATGGTGTTTGTTTGCAAAGAACAGTAAGAACAATGATTGCAGTAGAATGTATTCAGATGTAAAAGAATGGACCGGGGTCCACAGTTCACTAGTGGTGTCTCTCCAATAAGATAACTAACATGCTGGGTGAACAAATTGAAGGTGGAAAATTGACAAATAAAGATTCAATACATACCAATGATGATTACTATGAGATTTAATCAGGGCATTACGACAAAGTACATAGACCGCTATCCAGCATGCATCTATGCCTAAATAATCCATCTTCGGGTTAGCATCCGCACCCCCTCCAGTATTAAGTTGTAAACAATAGATAATTGCATTAAGTATGGTGCGTAATGTAATCAACACAAATATCCTTAGACAAAGCATCGATGTTTTATCCCTAGTAGCAACAACACATCCACAACCTTAGAACTTTACATCACTCTGTCCCAGATTAAATGGAGGCATGAACCCACTATCGAGCATAAATACTCCCTCTTGGAGTTACAAGTATCAACTTGGCCAGAGCCTCTACTAGCAACGGAGAGCATTGATACGTCTCAAACGTATCTATAATTTCTTATGTTCCATGCTACTTTTATGACAATACTTGAATGTTTTATACATATTTTACAGCATTATTATACATATTCCGGCACTAACCTATTAACAAGATGCCGAAGTGCCAGTTGTTGTTTTCTGCTGTTTTTGGTTTCAGAAATCCTAGTAAGGAAATATTATCGGAATTGGACGAAATCAACGCCCAGGGTCCTATTTTTACACGAAGCTTCCAGAAGACCGAAAGGGACCACACAGCAGGGCGGCGCGGCCTGGGCCCTGACCGCGCGGTCCTGGTGTGTGGGGCCCTCGTGTGGCCCCCTGACCTACCCTTCCGCCTACATATAGCCTTCGTCGCGAAACCCCCTGTACCGAGATCCACGATACGGAAAACCTTCCAGAGACGCCGCCACCGCCAATCCCATCTCGGGGGATTCAGGAGATCGCCTCCGGCACCCTGCCGGAGAGGGGAATCATCACCGAAGGGGCTCTACATCATCATGCCCGCCTCCGGATTGATGTGTGAGTAGTTCATCCTTGGACTATGGGTCCATAGCAGTAGCTAGATGGTTGTCTTCTCCGCATGTGCTATCATTGTTTAGATCTTGTGAGCTGCCTAACATGATCAAGATCATCTATTTGTAATGCTACATGTTGTGTTTGGTGGGATCCGATGAATCTAGAATACTATGTTAAGTTGATTATCAATCTATCATATATGTGTTGTTTATGTTCTTGCATGCTCTCCGTTGCTAGTAGAGGCTCTGGCCAAGTTGATACTTGTAACTCCAAGAGGGAGTAATTATGCTCGATAGTGGGTTCAAGCCTCCATTGAATCTGGGATCGTGACAATAGGTTCTAAGGTTGTGGATGTGCTGTTGCTACTAGGGATAAAACATCAATGCTTTGTCTAAGGATATTTGTGTTGATTACATTACGCGCCATACTTAATGCAATTATCTGTTGTTTACAACTTAATACTGAAAGGGGTTCGGATGATAACCTGAAGGTGGATTATTTAGGCATAGATGCATGCGGGATAGCGGTCTATGTACTTTGTCGTAATGCCCTGATTAAATCACATACTAATCATCATTGATATGTATTGAATCTTTATTTGTCAATTGCCCGCCTGTAATTTGTTCACCCAGCATGTTAGTTATCTTATTGGAGAGACACCACTAGTGAACTGTGGACCCCGGTCCATTCTTTTACATCTGAATACATTCTCTTGTTTTTCTTGTTCTTTGCAAACAAACACCATCTTCCACTCGATACGCTTAATCCTTTGTTTTCAACAAGCCGGTGAGATTGACAACCTCAGCTGTTACGTTGGGGCAAAGTACTTTGATTGTGTTGTGCGGGTTCCACGTTGGCGCCGGTTTCACTGGTGTTGCGCCGCACTACATTCCTCCACCAACAACCTTCACGTGCTTCTTGGCTCCTACTGGTTCGATAACCTTGGTTTCTTTCTGAGGGAAAACTTGCTGCTGTGCGCATCACACCTTCCTCTTGGGGTTTGATACGTCTCCAACGTATCGATAATTTCTTATGTTCCATGCTACTTTATTGATGATACCTACATGTTTTATGCACATTATATGTTGTTTTTACGCATTTTCTGGAACTAACCTATTAACAAGATGCCGAAGAGCCGATTCTTTGTTTTCTGCTGTTTTTGGTTTCAGAAATCCTAGTAAGGAAATATTCTCGGAATTGGACGAAATCAACGCCCAGGGTCCTATTTTTGCACGGAGCTTCCAGAAGACCGAAGAGATAACGAAGTGGGGCGACGAGGCGCCGCAACCATAGGGCCGCACGGCCGGAGGGGGCCCGCGCCGCCTATGGTGTGGGCCCCTCGTCGGCCCCACGACCTACCCTTCCGCCTACTTAAAGCCTCCGTCGCGAAACCCCCGATACCGAGAGCCACGATACGGAAAACCTTCCGGAGACGCCGCCGCCGCGGATCCCATCTCGGGGGATTCGGGAGATCGCCTCCGGCACCCTGCCGGAGAGGGGATTCATCTCCCGGAGGACTCTTCATCGCCATGATCGCCTCCGGAGTGATGAGTGAGTAGTTCACCCCTGGACTATGGGTCCATAGCGGTAGCTAGATGGTCGTCTTCTCCTAATTGTGCTTCATTGTTGGATCTTGTGAGCTGCCTAACATGATCAAGATCATCTATCCGTAATACTATATGTTGTGTTTGTCGGGATCCGATGGATAGAGAATACTATGTTATGGTGATTATCAATCTATTGTTTATGTGTTGTTTATGATCTTGCATGCTCTCCGTTATTAGTAGAGGCTCTGGCCAAGTTTGTACTCTTAACTCCAAGAGGGAGTATTTATGCTCGATAGTGGGTTCATGCCTTCATTGACACCGGGACAGGTGACGGAAAGTTCTAAGGTTGTGATGTCTTTGTTGCCACTAGGGATAAAACATTGATTCTATGTCTAAGGATGTAGTTGTCGATTACATTACACACCATACTTAATGCAATTGTCTGTTGCTTAGCAACTTAATACTGAATGGGGTTCGGATGATAACCTCGAAGGTGGACTTTTTAGGCATAGATGCAGTTGGATGGCGGTCTATGTACTTTGTCGTAATGCCCAATTAAATCTCACTATATTTATCATATCATGCATATGCATTGTTATGCCCTTCTCTATTTGTCAATTGCCCGACTGTAATTTGTTTACCCAACATGCTTTTATCTTATGGGAGAGACACCTCTAGTGAACTGTGGACCCCGGTCCTATTCTTTACATAGCATACAATCTACTTGCAATTGTGTTTTACTATTTTCTTGCAAACAATCATCTTCCACTCGATACGCTTAATCCTTTGTTACAGCAAGCCGGTGAGATTGACAACCTCACTTGTTTCGTTGGGGCAAAGTACTTTGGTTTTGTTGTGCGAGATTCCACGTTGGCGCCGGAATCCCTGTTGTTGCGCCGCATCACATTTCGCCACCATCAACCTTCAACGTGCTTCTTGGCTCCTACTGGTTCGATTAAACCTTGGTTTCATGCGAGGAAACTTGCTTCTATACGCATCATACCTTCCACTTGGGGTTCCCAACGGACGTGTGCATCTACGCGTATCAAGCTAAATTTACAGCGCCGTTGCCGGGGAGATCAAGACACGCTGCAAGGGAGTCTCCACTTCTCAATCTCCTTACTTTGTTTTTGTCTTGCTTTATTTTATTTACTACTTTGTTTGCTGCACCTAAACAAAACACAAAAAAATTAGTTGCTAGCTTTACTTTATTTATTGTCTTGCTCTCTATATCAAAAACACACAAAAAAATTAGTTACTTGCATTTACTTTATCTAGTTTGTTTTATTTACCGTTGCTAAAATGAATACCCCTGAAAATACTAAGTTGTGTGACTTCACAAATGCAAATAATAATGATTTCTTATGCACACCTATTGCTCCACCTGCTACTACAGCAGAATTCTTTGAAATTAAACCTGCTTTCTTGAACTTGGTTATGAGAGATCAATTTTACGGTGTTAGTTCGATGATGCTTGCTGCCCATCTCAATAATTTTGTTGAACTTTGTGAAATGCAAAAGTATAAGGATGTAGATGGTGATATTATTAAATTGAAAATATTTCCTTTCTCATTAAGAGGAAGAGCTAAAGATTGGTTGCTATCTTTGCCTAAGAATAGTATTGATTCATGGACTAAATGCAAGGATGCTTTTATTGGTAGATATTATCCTCCCGCTAAAATTATATCTTTGAGGAGTAGCATAATGAATTTTAAGCAATTAGATACTGAACATGTTGCTCAAGCATGGGAGAGAATGAAATCTTTGGTAAAGAATTGCCCAACCCATGGACTGACTACTTGGATGATCATCCAAACCTTCTATGCGGGACTAAATTTTTCTTCGCGGAATTTATTGGATTCAGCTGCTGGAGGTACCTTTATGTCCATCACATTGGGGGCGGCTACAAAACTTCTTGATGATATGATGATAAATTACTCTGAATGGCACACGGAAAGAGCTCCACAAGGTAAGAAGGTAAATTCTGTTGAAGAAACCTCTTCCTTGAGTGATAAGATTGATGTGATTATGTCTATGCTTGTGAATGGTAGATCTAATGTTGATCCAAATAATGTTCCTTTAGCTTCATTGGTTGCTCAAGAAGAAAATGTTGATGTGAATTTCATTAAAAACAATAATTTCAACAACAATGCTTATAGGAACAACGCTGGTAATAACTATAGGCCATATCCTTCTGCTAATGGTAATGGTTATGGTAATTCTTATGAGAATTCTTACAACAATAATAGGAGTGTACCCTCTGGTCTTGAAGCTATGCTTAAAGAATTTATTAGTATACAAACTGCTTTTAACAAATCTGTTGAGGAAAAGCTTGATAAAATTGATATTATTGCTTCTAGAGTTGATAGACTTGCCTCTGATGTTAATCTTTTAAAATTGAAAGTTATGCCTAATAATGATATTGATAATAAGATTACTACTACAGCAAATGCCATCCAAGTTAGAATTAATGAGAATATAAGATTAATGGCTGAGCTGCGTGCTAGGTGGGATAGAGAAGAAAATGAAAAACTAGCTAAAGAGAATAATGTAGCTAAAGTTTGGACTATTACCACCACTAGTAATGTTAATTCTTCACATGTTGCTGCACCTCCTACTATCAATGGTAAAATAATTGGTGTTGGCAATGTTTCTACTGCTAGTGCAAAGCGAACAAAGCTGCCTGAAATTGCTAAAGCTCTTTGAACCGCTTGTGATAAAACTGCTGAAATTTTTTCCAACCTTGGGAACAATGATCCCATTGCTGTAGCTCATAATGATTTAGACTTTGATGATTGCCACATCTCTGAAGTTATAAAGTTCTTACAAAAACTTCCTAAAAGTCCTAATGCTAGTGCTATAAATTTAGCCTTTACAAAACATATTACAAATGCTCTCATAAAAGCTAGAGAAGAGAAACTAAAACTTGAAACTTCTATTCCTAGAAAGTTAGAAGATGGTTGGGAGCCCATCATTAAAATGAAATTCAATAACTTTGAATGTAATGCTTTATGTGATCTTGGTGCAAGTATTTCGTTATGCCTAAAAAGATTTATGATATGCTTGACTTGCCACCATTGAAGAATTGTTATTTGGATGTTAATCTTGCCGATAATGTTAAAAATAAACCTTTGGGGAGGATTGATAATGTGCGCATTACGGTTAACAATAACCTTGTCCCCGTTGATTTTGTTGTTTTGGATATCGAATGCAATGCATCTTGTCCTATTGTGTTGGGAAGACCTTTTCTTCGAACTGTTGGTGCTGTTATTGATATGAGGGAAGGTAATATTAAATATCAATTTCCTCTCAAGAAAGGTATGGAACACTTCCCTAGAAAGAGAATGAAGTTGCCTTTTGATTCTATTATTAGAACAAGTTATGATGTTGATGCTTCTACTCTCGATGTTACTTGATTTGCACTTTCGCGCCTAGCTGAAAGGCGTTAAAGAAAAGCGCTTATGGGAGACAACCCATGTTTTTACTACAGTACTTTGTTTTATATTTGAGTCTTGGAAGTTGTTTACTACTGTAGCAACCTCTCCTTATCATGTTTTTGTGCCAAGTAAAGTTTCTATGTCAAAGTTGATGTTATATTCGGGATCGCTGCGCAGAAACAACATTGCTGTCTGTCACGAATCTGGGCACAGGCCTCTGTAGAAAATTCGAAAAAATCTGCCAATTTACGAGCGTGATCCTCAGATATGTACGCAACTTTCATTAGTTTTGAGTTTTTCCATTTGAGCAAGTCTGGTTCCATCTTTAAATTCGTCTTTACGGACTGTTCTGTTCTTGACAGATTCTGCCTTTTATTTCGCATTGCCTCTTTTGCTATGTTGGATTCATTTCTTTGATCCATTAATGTCCAGTAGCTTTATGCAATGTCCAGAAGTGTAAAGAATGATTGTGTCACCTCTGAATGTGTGAATTATTAATTGTGCACTAACCCTCTAATGAGTTTGCTTGAAGTTTGGTGTGAAGGAAGTTTTCAAGGGTCAAGAGAGGAGTATGATATACTATGATCAAGAGGAGTGAAAGCTCTAAGCTTGGGGATGCCCCCGTGGTTCACCCCTGCATATTTTAAGAAGACTCAAGCGTCTAAGCTTGGGGATGCCCAAGGCATCCCCTTCTTCATCGACAACATCATCGGGTTCCTCCCCCGAAACTATATTTTTATTCAGTCACATCTTGTGTTCTTTACTTGGAGCGTCGGTTTGTTTTTGTTTTTGTTTTTGTTTGAATAAAATGGATCCTAGTATTCACTTTGTGGGAGAGAGACACGCTCCGCTGTTGCATATGGACAAATATGTCCTTAGGCTTTACTCATAATGTTCAAGGCGAAGTTTCTTCTTCGTTAAATTGTTATATGGTTGGAATTGGAAAATGCTACATGTAGTAATTCTAAATTGTCTTGGATAACGTGATACTTGGCAATTGTTGTGCTCATGTTTAAGCTCTTGCATCATATGCTTTGCACCCATTAATGAAGAAATACATAGAGCTTGCTAAAATTTGATTTGCATATTTGGTCTCTCTAAGGTCTAGATAATATCTAGTATTGAGTTTTGAACAACAAGGAAGACGGTGTAGAGTCTTATAACGTTTACAATATGTCTTTTATGTGAGTTTTGCTGCACCGGTTCATCCTTGAGTTTGCTTCAAATAACCTTGCTAGCCTAAACCTTGTATCGAGAGGGAATACTTCTCATGCATCCAAAATCCTTGAGCCAACCACGATGCCATTTGTGTCCACCATACCTACCTACTACATGGTATTTCTCCGCCATTCCAAAGTAAATTGCTTGAGTGCTACCTTTAAAACTCCATCATTCACCTTTGCAATATATAGCTCATGGGACAAAATAGCCTTAAAAACTATCGTAGTATTGAATATGTACTTATGCACTTTATCTTTTATTAAGTTGCTTGTTGTGCGATAACCATGCTTAGGGGAACGCCATCAACTATTGTTGAATATCATGTGAGTTGCTATGCATGTCCGTCTTGTCCGAAGGATCTATCACCTTAGTGGTTGGAGCATGCAAAATTGTTAGAGAAGAACATTGGGCCGCTAACTAAAGCCATGAATCATGGTTGAAGTTTCAGTTTTGGACATATATCCTCAATCTCATATGAGAATAATAATTGTTGCTACATGCTTATGCATTTAAGAGGAGTCCATTATCTGTTGTCCATGTTGTCCCGGTATGGATGTCTAAGTTGAGAATAATCAAAAGCGAGAAATCCAAAATGCGAGCATTCTCCTTAGACCTTTGTACGAGCGGCATGGAGGTACCCCTTTGTGACACTTGGTTGAAACATGGCATGCAAAGATCCGGTAGTCCAAGCTAAGTAGGACGAGGTGCGGGCACTATTAGTATACTATGCATGAGGCTTGCAACTTGTAAGATATAATTTACATAACTCATATGCTTTATTACTACCGTTGACAAAATTGTTTCATGTTTTCAAAATAAAAGCTCTAGCACAAATACGAGCAATCGGTGCTTTCCTCTTTGAAGGACCATTCTTTTACTTTTATTGTTGAGTCAGTTTACCTATCTCCTTCCACCTTAAGAAGCAAACACTTGTGTGAGCTGTGCATTGATTCCTACATACTTGCATATTGCACTTGTTATATTACTTTATGTTGACAATATCCATGAGATATACATGTTATAAGTTGAAAACAACCGCTGAAACTTAATCTTCCTTTGTGTTGCTTCAACACCTTTACTTTGATTTATTGCTTTATGAGTTAACTCTTATGCAAGACTTATTGATGCTTGTCTTGAAGTACTATTCATGAAAAGTCTTTGCCATATGATTCATTTGTTTACTCATGTCATTACCTTTGTTTTGATCGCTGCATTCATTACATATGTTTACAAATAGTATGATCAAGATTATGATGGCATGTCACTTCGAAATTATCTTTGTTATCGTTTTACACGCTCGGGACGAGCCAGAACTAAGCTTGGGGATGCTGATACGTCTCCAACGTATCGATAATTTCTTATGTTCCATGCTACTTTATTGATGATACCTACATGTTTTATGCACATTATATGTTGTTTTTACGCATTTTCTGGAACTAACCTATTAACAAGATGCCGAAGAGCCGATTCTTGTTTTACTGCTGTTTTTGGTTTCAGAAATCCTAGTAAGGAAATATTCTCGGAATTGGACGAAATCAACGCCCAGGGTCCTATTTTTGCACGGAGCTTCCAGAAGACCGAAGAGATAACGAAGTGGGGCGACGAGGCGCCGCCACCATAGGGCCGCACGGCCAGAGGGGGGCCCGCGCCGCCCTATGGTGTGGGCCCCTCGTCAGCCCCCCTGACCTACCCTTCCGCCTACTTAAAGCCTCCGTCGCGAAACCCCCAGTACCGAGAGCCACGATACGGAAAACCTTCCAGAGACGCCGCCGCCGCGAATCCCATCTCGGGGGATTCGGGAGATCGCCTCCGGCACCCTGCCGGAGAGGGATTCATCTCCCGGAGGACTCTTCATCGCCATGATCGCCTCCGGAGTGATGAGTGAGTAGTTCACCCCTGGACTATGGGTCCATAGCGGTAGCTAGATGGTCGTCTTCTCCTAATTGTGCTTCATTGTTGGATCTTGTGAGCTGCCTAACATGATCAAGATCATCTATCCGTAATACTATATGTTGTGTTTGTCGGGATCCGATGGATAGAGAATACTATGTTATGGTGATTATCAATCTATTGTTTATGTGTTGTTTATGATCTTGCATGCTCTCCGTTATTAGTAGAGGCTCTGGCCAAGTTTGTACTCTTAACTCCAAGAGGGAGTATTTATGCTCGATAGTGGGTTCATGCCTTCATTGACACCGGGACGGTGACGAGAAAGTTCTAAGGTTGTGATGTGCTTGTTGCCACTAGGGATAAAACATTGATTCTATGTCTAAGGATGTAGTTGTCGATTACATTACACACCATACTTAATGCAATTGTCTGTTGCTTAGCAACTTAATGCCGAATGGGGTTCGGATGATAACTTTGAAGGTGGACTTTTTAGGCATAGATGTAGTTGGATGGCGGTCTATGTACTTTGTCGTAATGCCCAATTAAATCTCACTATATTTATCATATCATGTATATGCATTGTTATGCCCTTCTCTATTTGTCAATTGCCCGACTGTAATTTGTTTACCCAACATGCTTTTATCTTATGGGAGAGACACCTCTAGTGAACTGTGGACCCCGGTCCTATTCTTTACATAGCATACAATCTACTGCAATTGTGTTTTACTATTTTCTTGCAAACAATCATCTTCCACTCGATACGCTTAATCCTTTGTTACAGCAAGCCGGTGAGATTGACAACCTCACTCGTTTCGTTGGGGCAAAGTACTTTGGTTTTGTTGTGCAGATTCCACGTTGGCGCCGGAATCCCTGTTGTTGCGCCGCATCACATTTCGCCACCATCAACCTTCAACGTGCTTCTTGGCTCCTACTGGTTCGATTAAACCTTGGTTTCATACTGAGGGAAACTTGCTTCTATACGCATCATACCTTCCACTTGGGGTTCCCAACGGACGTGTGCATCTACGCGTATCAGGGTTCCCAACGGACGTGTACATCTACGTGCATCAAGCATGCAAGAACATAAACAACACATATATGATAGATTGATAATCAACTTGACATAGTATTCTAGATTCATCGGATCCCAGCAAACACAACATGTAGCATTACAAATAGATGATCTTGATCATGTTAGGTAGCTCACAAGATCTAAACAATGAGCACAAGCGGAGAAGACAACCATCTAGCTACTGCTATGGACCCATAGTCCAAGGATGAACTACTCACGCATCAATCCGGAGGCGGGCATGATGATGTAGAGCCCCTCCGGTGATGATTCCCCTCTCCGGCAGGGTGCCGGAGGCGATCTCTGAATCCCCGAGATGGGATTGGCGGCGGCGGCGTCTCGGAAGGTTTTCTGTATTGTGGCTCTCGGTACAGAGGGTTTCGCGACGAAGGCTTTAAGTAGGCGGAAGGGCGGAGTCGGAGGGGTCACGGGGGCCCCACACGTTAGGGCCGCGCGGGCCCCCCTTAGGCCGCGCCGCCCTAGTGTGGCGGCGCCCCGTGGCCCCACTTCCTTTCCCCCTCGGTCTTCTGGAAGCTTCGTGGAAAAATAGGACCCTGGGCATTGATTTCGTCCAATTCCGAGAATATTTCCTTTGTAGGATTTCTGAAACCAAAAACAGCAGAAAACAGCAACTGGCGCTTCGGCATCTTGTTAATAAGTTAGTGCCGGAAAATGTATAATAATGATGTAAAGTATGTATAAAACATTCAAGTATTGTCATAAAAGTGGCATGGAACATAAGAAATTATAGATACGTTTGAGACGTATCAAGCATCCCCAAGCTTAGTTCCTACTCGCCCTCGAGTAGGTAAACGATAACACAAATAATTTACGAAGTGACATGCTACCAACATAACCTTGATCAACATTATTGTAAAGCATATGAGATGGATGGAGTGATCTGAAGCAAAAGATTGCTAACAAAAGATGATGACTAAACAAATGAATCATATAGCAAAACTTTTCATGAATAGTACTTTTAAGACAAGCATCAACAAGACTTGCATAAGAGCTAACTCATAAGCAATAAATTCAAAGTAGAATGCATTGAAGCAACACAAAGGATGATTAAGTTTCAGCAATTGCTTTCAACTTGTAACATGTATATCTCATGGATAATTGTCAACATAGAGTAATATAACAAGTGCAATAAGTAAACATGTAAGAATCAATGCACACAATTAACACAAGTGTTTGCTTCTAAGATAGAAAGAAGTGGGTAGACTGACTCAACATAAAGTAAAAGAATGGCCCTTCACAGAGGGAAGCATGGATTACTATTTTTGTGCTAGAGCTTTTGTTTTGAAAACATAGAAACAATTTTGTCAACGGTAGTAATAATTCATATGTGCTATGCATAATACTTCCTACAAGTTGCAAGCCTCATGCATAGAGTACTAATAGTGCTCGCACCTTGTCCTAATCAGCTCGGATAACACGGATTATCATTGCATGACATATGTTTCAACCAAGTGTCACAAAGGGGTACCTCTATGCCGCCTGTACAAAGGTCCTAGGAGATCAATTGCATTTGATTTTCTCGTTTTTAATAGATCTCAACTTAAGACATCCATACCGGGACAACATAGACAACAGATAATGGACTCCTCTTTTAATGCTTAAGCATTCAACAACAGATAATATTCTCATAAGAGAGTGAGGATGTATGTCCAAACTGAAACTTCCACCATGATACATGGCTTAAGTTAGCGGCCCAATGTTCTTCTCTAACACATGCATACTCAAACCATTTGATCATGAAATCACACTTACTTCAGACAAGACGAACATGCATAGCATCTCACATGACATCCAACAAAGGTAAAAAGTTGATGGCGTCCCCAGAAACATGGTTACCGCTCAACAAGCAACTTATAAGAACTAAGACACATAACTACATATTCATCACCACAATAGTTTTTAAGCTATTTGTCCCATGAGCTATATATTGCACGAGATAAAGGAATGAAATTTTAAAGGTAGCACTCAAGTAATTTACTTTGGAATGGCGAAAAATACCACATAGTAGGTAGATATGGTGGACACAAATGGCATGGGTTTTGGCTCAAGGTGTTTGGATGCACGAGAAGCATTTCCTCTCGGTACAAGGTTTGGGCTAGCAAGGTTGTTTGAAGCAAACACAAGTATGAACAGGTACATCAAAACTTACACAAGAACATATTGCAAGCATTATAAGACTCTACACTGTCTTCCTTGTTGTTCAAACACTTTACCAGAAAATATCTAGACTTAGAGAGACCAATCATGCAAACCAAATTTTAACAAGCTCTACGGTGGTTCTCCACTAATAGATTAAACTACATGATGCAAGAGCTTTAAACATGATATATGAGAGCTCAAAACAATTGCCCAGTTATTCCAAACCATATGAAGCATTTTCTGATTCCAACCAAATAGCAATCAACGAAGCAATTTCAGCCTTCGCCATGAACATTAAAGCATAATTAAGAACACAAGTGTTCCATATGAAAAAGCGGAGCGTAATATCTCCAATATAAGGATGGTGGGATCCAACTTTATTCAAACCATAAACAAAAATAAAAGCAAATAGACGCTCCAAGTAAAGAACATAAGATGTGACGGAATAAAAATATAGTTTCACTAGAAGTGACCTGATAAGTTGTCGATGAAGAAGGGGATGCCTTGGGCATCCCCAAACTTAGTGTTATCACCAGAATTTGACCAAGTCAGAGGTGGGCCGCGATCAAGGTAGACTTGACGATATATGCGAGGGAAAAATATGTGAATCGGCCTTGTGTATCAAGTTTGGGCTAGTTAGCCCGTGTATCTTTATAGTAGGCTTCGTAGAAGTTAGAGTTTTACCCGTGCACGGTTTGGTGCACGCCCACATTAGAAAGTCCGCTGGACTATAAATATGTATCTAGGGTTTATGGAATAAACAACAACCAACGTTCAACACAAACCAATCTCGGCGCATCGCCAACTCCTTCGTCTCGAGGGTTCCTCCGGTAAGCACCATGCTGCCTAGATCGCATCTCGCGATCTAGGCAGCACGAGCCTGCCTAGTTGTTCATGCGTTGCTCGTGCTGAAGCCTTTTTGATGGCGAGCAACGTAGTTATCATAGATGTGTTAGGGTTAGCATTGTTCCTAGTATCATATGCTGTCGTAGTGCAACCCTTGTGCATCTAGCCGTCCCTGTACCTCATCATGGGTGCGGGGCGGCACCCGCTTGATCGTTATTTAGTAGATCTGATCCGTTACGATTGCTCCTTGATTCATCAAGGATTAGTTTAATATCTGCAATAGTTAGGCCTTACAAAGGGTTGGAGGATCCAGCGGCATGTAGGGTGTAGTTTGCTGTCCCTAGACAGGACGTTCCGAGGATCAACCTGGTGTTGGTTTTTAGGCCTTGTCTAGGGCTGGCTTACGATCACCGTGCGTGAGCGCGAGGCCCAATCGTGAGTAGGATGATCCGATTATGCGGTGAAAACCCCGCGATCGTCGTGGATCTCATATGCTTTATCATGATCAAGCAGGACCACCATATATTCGGCCACCTTGGACGAATCATGGGTGGATCGGCTCCATGAGCCGATTCACGGGACAACTCGAGAGCCGATCGAGGCTCGTATTTAATGTGTACGTGTGTGCCCTGCGAGAAACTAAGCGAGGCATCATCCACACCTTCCCGACCAGGTATAGGTCAGGTGGCACGCCCTTGCAATTTGCATCGGCGCGCGACCGGGGAGGCTTTGCGGGCCGTCGCTCTGAGGGACTGGGGCCAGCCGCAGCCCTAGTTGTTCCCGGCTCTACTGTGTTGACCAGTCACTGCCCGCCGGTGGGTTTCTGACGTCAACACATTCTGGCACGCCCAGTGGGACGATCCTCGACATCAACCACATCGCCATCTACATCGGAGATGGCGGAAAACACTCCGGTCAAGTACGAGGACCTGACTGACAAGCTCAAGAAGAAGCATAACAAGGTTAAGGCGGTCCTCGGAACCGAACTCGTCGGCTCCCGTGGGAAGACCCGTTTACACGGCATCAAGCTCGACGGAGACACGCGCCCGCAGCCTGGTGTCAACATGGTGGATCTTAGCCACTGCGGAGGGGAGCTAGAGTCCTCCTCTGGCATCAACACGGCGGGGCTCACATGCAGCCGTAACAAAGACAAAGGCAAGATCTACCCGACGAGCTTGAAAAGGTGGCGTACTGAACAATGATACCAAGAAGGCCGATGCCACAGGCTCCGGCATTATGTATGGGCAAACACAGTTATACCGGTCTGTGGGATCGGCCCCAACGACCTGTGAAATAGCATCACCAGATTCTCGTGAGCCTACGAACGTAGGAGCCGATTCCAGGAGTCGGCTAAAACCGTCCTCACCAAGTTTCCGGTCCGGGCTCAACGTCGATCTAATGAGCAGTGAGGTGCGTCGTCTGAAGCGTTGGAGGGAATCCATGTTGTTCCTAATGAAGCCGACGTGCACGCCACAATACCTTGGCCAAACATAGAGCCGATTTCAGCAGTCACCTGGCAGAATCGGCTCGGGGGGCACCTAATCATGGATCACGCGCGACGCCGTCGAGCATGTGCGGAGAAATGTTGGTAGCCGAATAATAAAAAAAAAAAAATTCGGATGCAACCGGAGCCGATGCGTGGCAGTCGACTTTGACAAGAGGATAGAAAGCGAGTTTACAAGTATCAGTTCACACACAGAAGCAAAGAGGCCTACTGAAGAAATGCATTAAGAGCGTGGAGAGCATCGGCACGGATTCGATCCACCTCAGCGATCTCGACCTCATCATCCTCGTCTCGCCCCATCACCGGCTGGCTGCTTAGGGCACGAATTTCAGCCGGGTCGGTCTTCGGATCGGCGGTGAGACCTTGGGCTTCCTCTTGGGAGCGAGCAATGAGAGATTCCTCGTCTTCGATGAGTTGTCTGGTCTCCCTGGCCCTCTTTTCAAGGTCCTCCAGCTCTTTGCGTAAGGTCTCAAGTCTGACACTATGAGCGGAAGTGGCGGTCTTCGCATCTAAAACAGCCTTCTTCTCGTTGAGCCGTTGGCATTTGTCTGCAATATCGGCTCTCAACGGGAGTTGGGCGCGGCGGAGAGTGATCCTTTGACGGGCCGATCGCACCCTTGACTTGAACCGGCAAAGTCACCTGTCGGCCGAGTTTAGCTACCAGCACCACTGGGAGACGGGGTTGGATGTCCACGAGGATGCCCCTGATCGTCTCAGGGTCCTCAACCAGAGTATCGACTGGGGAGGAGAGCAGGACTTTGAGACGCTGGAGTGGACCGTCAACTGCACCAAAGTTTGGCTCTTCGTCTATTTTGGGAGCGGCTGGCTCGATGGAATCGGGATCGAATGTCAGCAAGCTTGAAGGATCACACCCCTGACAAACGAACAAGAACGGTATGGGCATGCGGCAGATGAAAAAAGTAGGCCCGAGAGAGAAAAGAGAGGAAGGGAGTGTACCTCTCCCAAGAAAGGAAGGGAAGCCGAGGTGGTAACAATCGGCTTTGCAGTACGCTGGTCGGACACTTGGTCCATCACGCGCGGCGAGTTGGATGGGCCGGAGGCGATAGATGGCATCGGCACCTCTTCAACGGCCCCGCTAGAAGTCTCATTGATCTGCAAGGGGAATGGCAAAGCAATCCAGTTAGTGACAAGACCACGGGGAACACGAGCTGTCATGAGGGTTACCTTTGAAACTTCCTGGCTAGGCGAGGAGGCTTGTGGACCCGTGCGAGCCCTTTGGACACACCGGCGCTTCATGCGCGACCTCGTTTGGACTGGAGACTGAAGAGCGGAAGGCTCGGGAGTCGACCTTTTTCTCGGCGCCGAGATCGGCGAGCCCGTCTGACTCTGTGTGGTGGATCTTTCCATACCGCGTGAGTAGGAGTCACTGGGACTGGACTGTTCTCCCTCACTGGAGTTCTCTTCGGTGGAAGTCTGAAAGAAGAGGTGCGACCACCTTAGAAAGGTTGGGAGGGCAAGTGCGGTCGATCGAAATATGGTACGACTTACCTGCAAACTCGCTGGGGCAGGAGTTCTGCGCGTCAGGGTTTTCCTGACAGCCACCTTCCTCACCGCCGTCCTCGCCTGGGTCGAGGCTCGGGGGGCAACCGGCCCCAAGGAGGTTTTGCTTTTGGGAGCCGATTTCGGTGAAATCGGCTGTCCTTGCATTATGACTTTCTTCAGAGGTGGCGAACTCTGACAGAAGAGGACCACTGGGGCCGGAGGAAGGAATACGAAGGGAGAACCATCAGCTTGCGTGGGAGCTGGGCCGTCTTGTTGCTGCCAAGAGGTGAGGTCAGTTCATAGGCAAATCGCCATTAAGTGGTCACGGGAAACATTTTGAGGAATGGTACCTGGTCAGCAGAGATGTCATGCGCGGCGTCGAGTTGTTTCAGTAGCGGTCCTAACGCCCTCCTAAAAACATGGGTCTTCCACATGGACCACCAGGTCTCGAAGCCGTCGGTAGTGAAGGAGAAACGGAGGTTGTGAGGGATTGGAAGGGCCAAAGCGTCAAAGAAGGTGTAGCACCTTTGGCCAGTAAGGATGTCAGGCAGTTTGGCTCTGCTTGCGGTCAGGTGGTGTAAGAATAAGTGCGGAGGCACTTGTCCGAGACCGAGCTGACGGGCTACCACTACGGTTGGTAACACTCATAACCAGGTTTGATGATCCGGTTTGAGGTGCTCATTCCAACAGGGAGAAAGCAAGGACGAATCATGATGGAATACAGATGCCGGGTGCTATCGTCATCGGCAAAGCTATCCAATCGGAAGGAGACTGGATTTTCAAAATCCTCCGTTTCAGTATAAGGAAAGAACAGGGGGTTGTCTAAACCTTGGAAGAAGATCTTGAACCACCCTGCTGCTTCCTTAGGGATCAACTCGCTGCTCGGGAGACCATACGGGGCTTGACCATAACCGGTGCATCGAATATCCTTCCCGTTAACATCCGGGAAGGTGCGGGAGGTCAAAGGTGGGAAGTCCGGGATCTGATCCCGAAAGTATAACTGCGCCCATAGCTGAATAAACCACCAGGGGCCGCCAGTTTTGACTGTCTTCTGAGAGAACAGCTTGACAGACATCAGTTGAAGAGATCGATATACCTCTCCAAGGAACAGTTTGCCGATGCCGAGATGGGTGCCTTTGGCCAGTTCATAGGCTAGGGAAAGGTAGTTCTTGGTAGGGGCAAGTGATGGGCCGCGAGAATATGAAGTGTTCCAACCAAAAGTTCGGGAAGGTCTGTGTGTTCTCGCTCCGTCACGGGGCCTTTGGTTTTCATATAACGACCGAGGTAGGCGCCCCAGCTGGTACACTCTTTTTAGAAGAAAGGGTGAAAGGGACTTTCGGCAGTTTGAAAGCAGAAGGGCTTGGAGACGCAATGTCCAGGCCTGTGATCATGGCCACGTCCAGCAGGGTTGGTGTCATCGGGCCGTGGCCGAACATGAAGCAGTTCAGCGCGCCAGACCAGAAGTAGCCGATGGTTTTGAGAATATTTTCATTCTTCTCAAGAGGAGACAGTGATAATGATAAGGCATCGGCTATCCCTATAGATTCCCGGTGGCGTAATGGGTTTTGGATACTCTGTTGTACCATGGCACCCAACCTTCGGGGGATTAGGCCGGGCTCGCGAGCGATCGGCCCAGGAGGTCAGATCTAAGTTCTGATTCACGAAGGGGATTCTGTTAGCTTCACAGGAGATTAAATGAGCAGGACTCTCGGAAGAGCGGGGGCCAAGACACATGGAATTTGGGAGAGAAGGATGCGGCAATAGGAGGTCGGAGACCTAAAATTGATAACAGAGAGGAACATTAAGTCAGGTGTTTTTCTGTTCAATCCTGATATTGGCCCTAATGGCGGAGAAGCGGTGGAGTATTACCTTCAAGCCGGAGACCATGGCGTCGGCGTTGGACGGTTCCGCCATTTGATGCGCTGCAGAGTCGGGGCGGTGCGGTTGAGATCTGAAGCTCGCGAATCGCGTAGGTGGCGGATTTTGGGGATCTGAGTTTGCTTTCTCAGACGGAGGTTGCAGGTGACCGTTTGGAGGGGTAACCAGGTTTGCCTTTGCTTGTTATATGGTAGGGACCGGTGCGGCGCCATCGGCTCTTTTGGGGTTGTTTGACTTTGACTATCGGCCAAATTAGCTAGAAGCCGATCACGTGAAAGAAAAGAGCCGATTGCTCGCAGACTGCCGGAATTATCAAGTCATGCATGGGAGGTGGTAATAAACAGTACTGCGACGGTTCTGCTCTGCCACGACATGGCCCTTCGAGGAATGCATATGGTTTTGCAATTATCATTATCAAAACCAGGGGGGCATGTGTTATCACCAGAATTTGACCAAGTCAGAGGTGGGCCACGATCAAGGTAGACTTGACGATATATGCGAGGGAAAAATATGTGAATCGGCCTTGTG
The DNA here is from genome assembly GCF_022539505.1 of Lolium rigidum. Lineage (NCBI taxonomy): Eukaryota > Viridiplantae > Streptophyta > Magnoliopsida > Poales > Poaceae > Lolium > Lolium rigidum. The sequence continues at coordinate 377,724,362 of NC_061510.1, forward strand.
TATCAAGTTTGGGCTAGTTAGCCCGTGTATCTTTATAGTAGGCTTCGTAGAAGTTAGAGTTTTACCCGTGCACGGTTTGGTGCACGCCCACATTAGAAAGTCCACTTGGACTATAAATATGTATCTAGGGTTTATGGAATAAACAACAACCAACGTTCAACACAAACCAATCTCGGCGCATCGCCAACTCCTTCGTCTCGAGGGTTCCTCCGGTAAGCACCATGCTGCCTAGATCGCATCTCGCGATCTAGGCAGCACGAGCCTGCCTAGTTGTTCATGCGTTGCTCGTGCTGAAGCCTTTTTGATGGCGAGCAACGTAGTTATCATAGATGTGTTAGGGTTAGCATTGTTCCTAGTATCATATGCTGTCGTAGTGCAACCCTTGCGCATCTAGCCGTCCCTGTACCTCATCATGGGTGCAGGGGCGGCACCCCGCTTGATCGTTATTTAGTAGATCTGATCCGTTACGATTGCTCCTTGATTCATCAAGGATTAGTTTAATATCTGCAATAGTTAGGCCTTACAAAGGGTTGGAGGATCCAGCGGCATGTAGGGTGTAGTTTGCTGTCCCTAGACAGGACGTTCCGAGGATCAACCTGGTGTTGGTTTTTAGGCCTTGTCTAGGGCTGGCTTACGATCACCGTGCGTGAGCGCGAGGCCCAATCGTGAGTAGGATGATCCGATTATGCGGTGAAAACCCCAGATCGTCGTGGATCTCATATGCTTTATCATGATCAAGCAGGACCACCATATATTCGGCCACCTTGGACGAATCATGGAGTGGATCGGCTCCATGAGCCGATTCACGGGACAACTCTGAGAGCCGATCGAGGCTCGTATTTAATGTGTACGTGTGTGCCCTGCAGGAAACTAAGCGAGGCATCATCCACACCTTCCCGACCAGGTATAGGTCAGGTGGCACGCCCTTGCAATTTGCATCGGCGCGCGACCAGGAGGCTTTGCGGGCCGTCGCTCTGAGGGACTGGGGCCAGCCGCAGCCCTAGTTGTTCCCGGCTCTACTGTGTTGACCAGTCACTGCCCGCCGGTGGGTTTCTGACGTCAACACTTAGATGCTTGAGTCTTCTTAAAATATGCAGGGATGAACCACCGGGGCATCCCCAAGCTTAGACTTTTCACTCTTCTTGATCATAATGTATCATCCTCTTCTCTTGACCCTTGAAAACTTCCTCCACACCAAACTTCAAGCAAACTCATTAGAGGGTTAGTGCATAATCAAAAATTCACATATTCAGAGGTGACATAATCATTCTTAACACTTCCGGACATTGCACAAAGCTTCGAAAGTTAATGGAACAAAGAAACTCATTCAACATAGCAAAAGCGGCAATGCGAAATAAAAGGCAGAATCTGTCAAAACAGAACAGTCCGTAAAGACGAATTTTGCAGGAGCACTTAACTTGCTCAAACGGAAAAAATCAAAACTAATGAAAGTTGCGTACATATCTGAGGATCACGCACGTAAATTGGCAGATTTTTTGAATTTTTTACAGAGAGTTCTACGCAAATTCGTGACAGACAGCAACTCTGTTTCTGCACAGCAATCCAAATCTAGCATCAACTTTACCATAGAGACTTTACTTGGCACAAAAACATGATAAGGAGAGGTTGCTACAGTAGTAAACAACTTCCAAGACTCAACAATACAGTAAATAAAATGAAACATGGGTTATCTCTCAACAAGTGATTTTCTTTAACGTCTTTCAGCTAGGCGCAGAAAGTGCAAATCAAGTAACATCAAGAGATGAAGCATCAACATCATTACCTGAGGAGTCGGGAGTTTTCTCAACAATGCATTGTATCTGGTCTATATAAATAACTCCTCTTTCATTGCTCCTAGGCTTACTATTCACATCAAACAAATTTTCAGGAACAAGCCAAGCATAGTTATTTTCTAAAGCTTCATGCATCCCTAGGAGCTTACTAGGTATCGGTGCTTTAATTTCCTTACCATCATTAACAACATTAGTGTACCTTATTCTATCCATGTCCATCTTTTCAAGTGTTCTTTTAAAATCAGGGAACAAACCAAGCCTCTTATGCTTGATAAAAACTTTTCTAGCTTCTTTAGCTATATCTTCAAATTCTCTAACAAGGACTTTTAAAACAAAATCTCTCTTTTCTCCCATCTCCATATCATAAAGTGTAAGAAACATATGTTGTATTATGGGATTGAGATTAACAAATCTAGTTTCCAACATGTGTACTAAACAGGCAGACGCACTTTCATAAGTAGGAGCAACTTTTAATAATGGTATATCTTCAAAATCTTCATCCATACTAACATGGGTGAAAAATTCTTCTATATTATCTCTTCCAATGATAGACCCTTGTCCTACCGGTATTTTTTTCAGAGTGAACTTAGGAGGAAACATGATGAAATAAACAAAAGGTAAATAAAGCAAATGCAAGTAACTAATTTTTTGTGTTTTGATATAGAGCTAGTAAACAAAACAGTAAATAAAGTAACTAAATAAAGTAACTAATTTTTTTGTGTTTTAATATGAAGCAAACAAGACAGTAAATAAAATAGAGTAAAGCAAGACAAAAACAAAGTAAAAAAGATTGGATGTGAAGACTCCCCTTGCAGCGTGTCTTGATTTCCCCGGCAACGGCGCCAGAAAAAGAGCTTGATAACGCGTGAAGCACACGTCCGTTGGGAACCCCAAGAGGAGGTGTGATGCGTACAACAGCAAGTTTTCCCTCAGAAAGAAACCGAGGTTATCGAACCAGTAGGAGCCAAGAAGCACGTGAAGATTGTTGGTGGAGGAGTGTAGTGCGGCGCAACACCAGTGAAACCGGCGCCAACGTGGAATCTGCACAACACAATCAAGATACTTTGCCCCAACGTAACAGTGAGGTTGTCAATCTCACCGGCTTGCTGAAAACAAAGGATTAAGCGTATCGAGTGGAAGATGGTGTTTGTTTGTAAAGAACAGTAAGAACAATGATTGCAGTAGAATGTATTCATATGTAAAAGAATGGACCGGGGTCCACAGTTTACTAGTGGTGTCTCTCCAATAAGATAACTAACATGCTGGGTGAACAAATTACATGTGGGCAATTGACAAATAAAGATTCAATACATATCAATGATGATTACTATGAGATTTAATCAGGGCATTACGACAAAGTACATAGACCGCTATCCAGCATGCATCTATGCCTAAATAATCCACCTTCGGGTTAGCATCCGCACCCCCTCCAGTATTAAGTTGTAAACAACAGATAATTGCATTAAGTATGGTGCGTAATGTAATCAACACAAATATCCTTAGACAAAGCATCGATGATTTATCCCTAGTAGCAACAGCACATCCACAACCTTAGAACTTTCATCACATCGTCCCAGATTAAATGGAGGCATGAACCCACTATCGAGCATAAATACTCCCTCTTGGAGTTACAAGTATCAACTTGGCCAGAGCCTCTACTAGCAACGGAGAGCATGCAAGAACAGAAACAACACATATATGATAGATTGATAATCAACTTGACATAATATTCTAGATTCATCGGATCCCACCAAACACAACATGTAGCATTACAAATAGATGATCTTGATCATGTTAGGCAGCTCACAAGATCTAAACAATGATAGCACAAGCGGAGAACACAACCATCTAGCTACTGCTATGGACCCATAGTCCAAGGATGAACTACTCACGCATCAAACCGGAAGCGGGCATGATGATGTAGAGCCCCTCCGGTGATGATTCCCTCTTCGGCAGGGTGCCGGAGGCGATCTCCTGAATCCCCCGAGATGGGATTGGCGGCGGCGGTGTCTCTGGAAGGTTTTCCGTATCGTGGCTCTCGGTACAGAGGGTTTCGCGACGAAGGCTTTAAGTAGGCGGAAGGGAGGAGTCGGAGGGGTCACGGGGGCCCCACACGCTAGGGCCGCGCAGGCCACCCTTAGGCCGCGCCGCCCTAGTGTGGCGGTGCCCCGTGGCCCCACTTCCTTTCCCCCTCGGTCTTCTGGAAGCTTCGTGGAAAAATAGGACCCTGGGCGTTGATTTCGTCCAATTCTGAGAATATTTCCTTTGTAGGATTTCTGAAACCAAAAACAGCAGAAAACAGCAACTGGCGCTTCGGCATCTTGTTAATAAGTTAGTGCCGGAAAATGTATAATAATGATGTAAAGTATGTATAAAACATTCAAGTATTGTCATAAAAGTAGCATGGAACATAAGAAATTATAGATACGTTTGAGTCGTATCACAACCTAATTCATGTATTTCCGAGAGGTATGGTAGTAGCACTACAAGAAAATTGGCCAACAGAAGAACTACTTTAGTCCTCTAGAGAACTTATATTGCGTTTATCGGTTTTAGAGCTATTTTACACATTGACTTAAAAGTGTCACTATGTGTCGTGTTTCTTAGGTTAGAGTCATTTGAAATTACTATAGAGAGTCTCACAAGAGGTGAAAGATGTAGTTGGGTCAAGTGTAAAATGATTCTATAGTCTAAAAGACACGGAGGTGGTGTTTTGACTCAAAGGTGCGTATGAACCTATTACAAAAAATGCATAAAAATGAAATTTCACATTTTCAGAAATTTTGACATAAAATTTCGTGTGTATATCTGGATATATTATGTTGAGAAAATCTATGTGCCGTGCGCGCGTTTCCTTCGTGCGACGGTTGTGTCGCGATTCGTGTCGCTCCGTATAAAGGGAGAGAGTGTGACGTCCTCTGCCTCACCCACGTCGGGTACTTAGAGGTACGTGGACACACTAAGGGTCCTACCTGTAAGTGACTAGCCGTTTTGAAATTTGGGATGTGGTCTATTAGAAAAATATTTTTTGTGATTTTTTCCATCCTATTCTCTCATTTCGTGTTGCCGGCTTCTCTCGCCTTCCTCTCCGGTGATGCAGAGGTGATTCGAGGCGGAGCTTACTCCTCGCCGACGATTCTTCTATTCCTCGTCGGCGACCGATAGATCCATCGCACGCCGCACGGCGTTGAGTCTCTTGCGCCTCTTGTGTAGGTTAATTTGCTTGGTTTGTCCACATCTTGTGTTGTTTTGCTCAGGTGGCTCCAACAAACGTGCTAGTTCATAGTTCTCGGTGATAGGGGAGTGTTGTTGCTCGATTTTGAGTTAGTTTATGATTTGTTCCTTCTCTTTTTTGTTTCACTAGTAGGTTTCCATTTCTATTGCGCCCGTCGGAGAAGCTACAAAATATTAGGAAACCGGTGAAGCTGAATGCCACCAAATCCACACCTCTGGTTGACATGGATCTAGTAAACCCCTCATCTTGTAAGGCAGTACAAGTAAGGGCCATTATTAGCCAACTTCTGAATAATATGATAGTGAAAAATGTGATGATTATCTAGCTGATTCCCCACCCTTTGCACTAGTTGAGAATAACTGAAAGCGATCCAATACCTTCCACCAAATATCCACCACATCAATATGTGTTGATGACTGATGCAGGTGAGCCCTCATGCTATGAGGAGACGGTGTGTGGTGAGCAAAAGATTGAATGGTTAGAAGCCATGCAGGATAAGATGAAATCCCTGTATGAGAATGCCACCTTTGAGTTGGTGTCTTTGCCAAAGTACCATAAAGCACTCAAGAACAAGTAGGTGTACAAAGGGAAGAAAGGGAAGACTAGCTCACATCCAAATACAAGGTCATATTCGTTGTGAAGGGTTTGAGTCAGAAAAAGGGTATCGACTCCAATGAGATATTCTCTCCAGTGGTCAAGATGTCTTCGATCAGCATTGTGCTTGGCATTGCTGCCACCATGGACTTGAAAATTTTGAACAACTTGATGTGAAGACAACGTTCCTATGTGGGGACCTAGAGGAGGTGATGTACATGGACCATCCAGAAGGATTCGTGGTTGCGAGCAAGGAGCACCAAGTGTGCAGATTGAAGAAGATATTGTATGGCTTGAAACAAGCTCCTCGATAGTGGTACAAGAATTTCAAGTCATTCATGACTGACCTTGGTTACCATAAAGCATGAACTGATCATTATGTGTTTATGAAGAGGTACGCCGAGGGTGACTTCATTATTCTCTCATTATATGTCGATGACATGTACGTTGATTGTTGGAAATGGCACAAAGAAGATTGCTCTCCTCAAGAGGCATTAAATAAACCATTTGCCATGAACGATTTAGGAACATCTAAGCAAATACTTGGCATGAAAATCTCTCGTGATAGATCAAAGAAGTTGTTTTGGCTCTCACAGGAACGATACATTGAGAAGGTATTTGAAGGTTAAATATGCAAGGTGCAAAGTATGTTACCTCTCCAGTTGTGGGCCATCGTAAACTGAATTTAGAACAATGTCCTAGCACCAAGAAGGAGAAAGAAGAAATGAGTAGAATGCCGCATATGTCGTGTGCAGTTTGATGTATGCCATGGTGTGCACTAGTCCTGGCATTGCCTATTCAATTGGATTTGTTAACCGGTTCACGACAAATCCAGGTGAATCTCACTGGAATGTTGTAAAGTGGATACTCAAGTATCTCAGAGGTACTTTGTAGATCTTGCTTACGCTTTGGAAGCGGTGCTTGCAATACATATGCAGATTATGTTGGCGATGCAAATTTTAGAAAGTCTACTTCTGTTGCAGACGTGCGTATCATTATCAACCACATATGCAAAGCACATTGCGGAGGTTGAGGCTTGCAAAGAAGTGTGGTGGATGGAGAACCTCTTGCAAACGTTGGACATGAAGTAAGAGAATTACAATCTGTTTTGCGATAGTCAGAGAGCTATCCATCTTGCAAGAATCTAAGTTTCCACTCTATAAACCAAGGACATTAAAGTGGGGTACCATTGGATTCGAGAAGTTGTGAGTTCCCAGCCGCCGAGTCTTGAGAAAATCCATACCGACAAGAATGGTTCAGATATGATAACCAAGATATTGTCAAGTGAGAAGTTGATTGTATGTTACAAAGAAGCGGTCATGGCAGCCCCCACATGAGTCAGGGAGAACGTTGGGTATCCTCCTCGCGTGGATTGTGAGGACATGGCCTATTGGAGCCTTTCAGGCGGCCCAAACAGGCGCAAGATCCCACAAACCATTAGGATTATGAACGAGGATTATTTTGGACATTGCCCATGAGAAAAGGGAGAGGATAAGCCTCCCATCTAACCACCACTAGGTGGTGTGACGAAAATCAAAGATAGGCTCCATTGGAGATTAAAACCAAGAGAGAAGATAAAGAAAGAAAGTTGAAGGAAGAAGCTAAATCAAGATTCGGGCCTTGCACACAAGTTTGTGAAGACCATATCTCCATCCTTGTCTCCTTCAAACCGTGGTTCCACCATCTTTGGTGAGATTGCTTCAATCCTAATTCTTGTGCCTAAAATCTTGTGGTTGGTATCCAAGATCTAGTTGTATCTTGGTATTTGAGATCCTCTAGTGCTCTCTAGAAGAAGATTTGAGTGGCTTCGGCCCGTAGTTTTTCGTCTCAAGTTAAGAGGTTTTCCACGTAAAAGGACTTGGCATCTATGTGTGTTGATTTGCTACTTCTGCAGTTGGAATGAAAACCTCCCTCCCTACCTGAGACACAAGTATGGTCAGGTGAGAGGTTTTCTCGCTACCCAAGGCATCTATATGGCTAGAAAAGAGCCATGAGTTGTCTTGTTTCCTCCATATATGTATGATGCATATCTTTTCTTCCAACAAGAGCAACGATCCACGAGTTAGTACACAATGGTGCTGAAGTTGACATTTATTATGTGCGCATTTTCAAATCACCATTAAGAATGTGCTAACGTTCAGATAAGGGGTTAACCTTTTTTTTGCTGGTTTTCCCACACCAGCTGTGTGGGAATTTGGGTAAAAAACTTTGTAAAGAATCAAAGGGACATTCCTATCATTAGGTGTAGCTGCAATTTTCTGAGCGATCTATAAGGCTAGGAATTGTGCTTGTTTTCAGAATGAGTGGCCTTCTTAACCCATCTCAGTTATTTACAACATTATTCACTGGATTCAAACCTAGAACCTATTCCAGCGACACCGGACGCAAGGCGCAACCTCATGCTATGTCCTAAACTGTTTGAGAAGATTATTGTCGAGGTCGTCAATGCAAGGTGTTGGAGGCCGTGGGTGCCGAGGATTGGATGCTGAACAAAAAGAAGGGGAAAGAAAGAAGAATGAAAGCGAAGGAAATGGAGAAGATAGTAGTGATAGTCTCAGTAGCGGGAAAAAATAGCAGGGGACACTGTGAGTGGTTGTTGTAATAGCCGTAGGTTCTGGTTTCTCGTTTTCCTCTTTATTCGTTGCTCTGCTCTATTGCCTTTTTTGAACTCTTTTTGACTGCTAATTGGCTGATCAGCCTTATAGTGAGAGCTAATCAAACACCGACAAGTTGGCCCTGTAGAACTAAGAGAAACAACCCCGAGTCGTCTTCTCCACCGCTCTCCTCTTCTCCCCTTCTAGTTTTCTCCACATCCAAGATCCGGGCCGTCTGGCCCCTCCCCTCTCTTCTCCGGCGGCTGCCGGCGTTGAGGTAGGGTGAGGGACCCGCCCCTGTACAGCTGTAGAGTAGGGTTCCTAGTTTAGTGTCCCTCTGTGGCGTCTGGCGTCATGCCTGCAGGTCGAGCTCCGTCGTCCCCGAGCGACGGCGGTGGCTTCTTCGTCTTCCTCTGCTTCATCTCGGCGCTCCAATGGCAGGAGCCAGTTGTGCTGGGGATCTGGAAGGCCAAGTATCTATGCAATAAGCTCGATGAGCCTTCAGATCTGGGGAGCTCTTCCCTGGATTCTGCGGGAGATTTTGGTGGTCATCTTATGAAGCTAAAGCAGCATAGTGGATTCTCCTTTGGCCGGCCGTGGAGGCGTGGGAAGGAGATGAAACTGTGTTCTTGCTTTTGCATCGGCAGGGTGGCTAGGTGTTGGTTGCCTACGAGGTGCTTTGGAGCTGCGATCTCCATTCAAGCGGAACACATGACGCTCAGTTTTGGCGTCGTGATCTTCGGCCGAAAGAGCGGCCCGTCTTCTACCTCCAATGCGGAGGCCTCATCTGAATCCAGTTGCTGGTGCTCGACGCTGCAGCGTCCCCAAGTGGTACGTCCCCGGTGGTGCTGTGGTGGCCGGCGGCTTCGGTTCATCGTCGGAGCAGGGCCCTCGAGCGCACTGCCCTCAAACCTCGGCGGCGACGCCTGGAGGTCACCGGCGATCTGTGGCGGAGGTACCAAGGGACTTGATTGCTTTCTTATCTTTCTTCCCAAGGTGCTTTTTGTAACTTTGGAGGCCCTTTCTTCAAATAGTTGGTTCTTAGCGCGAGTGATGTTTAAGGGGCTATCCTATAAATTGTACCTGCCAAGTTTAATATAATGCAGCTCTCTGGGGTCTTTCAGACCCCTTCTTTGTGCAAAAAAAAAAAAAAAAAAAAAAGATCAGCCTTATAGTGAAAACTTTGTACTCCTTCCAACCCCTTTTATTTGATTCGAAGTTAACAATAGAACAATTTGGCCAAGTTGATTCGAATTTAATAATAGAACAATTTGGTTCCGCAAATGAGATCAGGGTGGCCCTGTTCTCTACAGAAAAGTGGAAAGAAGGAAATTTTACATATTTATGTGTCCTGCTTGTGGTTACTGAAGCTTCGCAGCGTCAAAATTTTGTTGCCGTTCTCTTCTTTATTTCAAACTACTACTTCTGGTCGAATTGGTCATTTTCATAGCAGCTACCCAAGCTTAGCGTGGGTGCCATGTCTGTCCCGCTCTCAACCTCCACATTCAGTAACGTAGAAGAGACCATTTGGACAGCACACAATGAATACACTTGGCTAGGCAATCAAACGCACAACAATTTCATAGATCCCAAAACAATAATGCTCAACAGCATTCCATTAGCCTTCCGATGGATTAGAACTAGCCTTGTGCTCTGAAAGCTACTCCTTGTATATAATTTCAGCACCACCCCATCGAGTGGCCAAACTAACTATGAACAAATCGACGCCCCAAGAAATGCAATCAGCCGTTGAGCACGGCGCAGTCCCGGCGTATGTTGCCGAGCGCCGGGTCCGTCTTGACCCCGACGCGGCCGAGGTTGGTCATGGCGGCGGCGAAGGCGGCGAGGAAGTCGGTGTTGTTGGCCGCCCAGTTGTCGACGAGCGGGCGGGAGCGGGCGTCGGCGTAGAGCACCTGGTCGGAGCCGAGCAGGCCCATCCCCTTCTGCAGGTTGATGAAGTACTGGTTGTCGAAGACCTTGGGCGTCTCCGGGTCCAGGTCCACCGCCACGTTCACGTCCACGCCCGGCGGGCACGCCGCCAGCAGCTGCGACCCGTACCCGGGGTCCATCGTCGGGTCCGCCGCCGCCGGCTGGATCCGGTCCGCGAACGTGCCGCAGTGCGCGAACCCCACCGTGTGAGCCGCTGCAAAAACAAATATAGGATCATGTTAACATTTCGAGGTCTCTCTGTTGGCAGGCCCATGGGCCTGGGAATCGGTGGGCTGGACCCAATTGGAGTAGCTAGAAGTTTCCTCCGTTGCAAAACTGTGCGGCTATGGTTGTCTCAAAAAAAAAAACGTGTGGCTATGGTAATGGATATACTGGAGTACTACCTTTTTTGCCCCAAAAAATACATTTCTTAGGTAGGCAAAGGATATACTACACAGTATACCAATAATACAACGGCTGACCTTTCTTTCACGTGCAAGCAAAGGTTCTCCAATCTCCAGCTATCCTAGTCTCCACAGTTTGACTCATTTTAGATCTACCTACTGACCACACCGTGACCAGCTACTGTCAAGGTCTGTTAATCTGGATAAATAAATACTGGCTTGCTCTGCTCTAATCTGCTGCTAACGATAAAACACAATTTGGACAGTCCCAGCAAATCTCTCGAGCAGCCCACAGAATCCAGCCCTTTTGCTTTGGCTTGTGTCAAGTAGGTTGCGAGACACGAAACAAAAGCACATGGAGCGGCAGTACCACCCTGCCACGACCAGTACAGCAAGCAGGCAAGCGGCTAAAGTAATTCCGGCCGGGGTGTGGCCGGTGGCGGTTAGTGAAAGCTCTTTTCAATAAATAATTGCTTACCGGAGAGGGCAACCATGTCGGCCTGCGACAGGTTGTTGGCGGCGAAGATGGCCGTGAGCTGGTCCAGGTTGAAGGACGGCGGCGGCAGGTTCCCGTCGACGCTGGCCGACGTCGAGCTCAGCCCGTCCAGCCTGCCCAGCTCCACCGGGTACTCCGGGCCGCCGGCCTACGCACAAAGACAATGCAGATGCGGAGCTTTCAGAGACCTTGATTGATTAATGTAGTCCTCCTCGAAAGCTCCAATGCTTTTTTTGGTAGATCTCGAGAGAAAGCTTAAAAGTGCGCGTACCAAGGCGATGACATCCCGGGTGGCCATGGTGAGGATGTCCGCGCACGACACCTGGTTGGTGCACTGCGGCACAGCGTCCACCGCCGCCTTGGCCTGGATGACGGTGTCGAAGCCGTCGCCGGCCAGGGACTTGTTGGCCGGGTTGTCCTTCTCCGACGTGTTGTTCCCCGACGACACGATGATGACCGACGCGTCGCATCCCTGCAGAGCACGCGCGAGCGGGCGGCACGGTGGTCAGTCAGACGCCACACTAGCAGAGAAAGGGGATAAGTGAAATGCAGGATGCAGGGGAACGAACCTGGACGAAGCAGTCGTGGAAGAAGAGGCGGACGGTGGCGCCGACGGCGACGGGCGTCTGCTGGACCTTGAGCGTCACGGCGTCGCGCACGATCTTCTCCACGCCGGGGCAGATGGTGTCGTAGTAGGTCGCGCTGAGCTGCTGCGCCGCGCAGCGCATCATGCCGCCGCCGCCGGCAGCCGCGAGCAACGCCAGGAGCGCCGCCAAGATCCTGATCCCGGCGCCCATCCCGCCCGCCGCTTTAGCTCCCACGCCGGCCTGATCTGGGCGTCCTCGAGGTGGCCGCGGCTTATGGACGCTAGCGCGCGGCGGTACGGTGCGGACGGCAGCACCGCGGCGCGGCGGTACTAGGAGGAGGTGGCTAGTTGATGATGACGAGGCCGGTGAGCGTCGTCGAGGCTGCGTGGTGTGTGTGGCTGTCGTAGTTATTGTGGGTTATCGAGTGATGTAGAAGCCAAGATTTCTCGGAGTGTGGGGGAGGGGTGACGGGTGAGTGGGTTTGTGGCTGCGGTGGGGGAGGTGGCGGCGCACCGTGATACTACTGATCGACGGTGGCTCGCGCTTTGAGATCCGTGGTTGCGACGCCGCGCTCCACCACGTGGCCACCCTGACCCGGGGGCGCTGGCCAGGGACGGACACGAGCTCGTCACGGACATCCAACTATTCGGCCTGGCCGCTTGCAGCGGGAACATGTGTACCAGTAGGACCTTCAACCCCCACATGGCGCATACCGGGGTTGGTGGGCTCCTGCATATGCTCTGTGCGATAAAGCTATTTTTGAGGTTATGCATCGCCGTTACGGCTCTTTTTTTTAATATACGATATTTTTGTTAATTTTTAGTAATAATACTCGTTTTTAGAAAATTGAAAAACTATGACTCCTTCGGCTGGCTGCCAACCGACCGCGCATGGTCGGTGCGCCACCCGCAGACTACCTGCCGACCATGCAAGCTTGGTGGTAGGGCGAGGCGTGGTCCCACCTTGCGAAACTCGGGAAACGAGCTCTGGCGTGGCACACAGCACGCGGAGGCGTTAAACGAGCGCTGGTTCCTAGTGACGGCGGGGACGCGCGGCGTTGGCGACGTGGTGCTGCAAGGGGACCGAGATAGCGGCCGGAGTAGAATGTAAGGAGGAGACTAGGGCCCTCGGGGTGAGAGGGGTTAAGGGGAGAGTAGATGACTCGAGTGGAGGAGGCGATGGGGCGCGGTAGTGCGCGGTCATCAGGGGATCGGAGGGGCATGACAGGGCGGGACGCGGTCGTCGAGCGGCCCAGACGCAGTCGAGTCAATTAGGAACAAGACGAAACCACGCCACCCAGGCCAATTAGGGTCGGTCGGCGGCTAGAGGATCGACTGGCCTGGTGGGCCAGTGGCCTATCGACTAAGTCATATTTTTGAAAAAATTGAAAACCATGTTTTATTATTGAAAATTAATTAACAAAAAATTGTAATGTTTTTTTTAAAAAAAATCACGTCGTTATACCACCGGCACAAATTAAAATGCTCTAAGTAATGATTGACTATAATTTGGCAAAATTTTAAAATAACTTTTTTCTTTATTTTTAGAAATATTATGCGATTTTAGAAATTTTCAAAAATAATATACTCTCGTCTTGCCGAAGATGACTGAGGTTGATCGCCGGCGCGCAACCCCAACAATGTACTTGTCGTCCTAGGCGAAGCCGACAAGGACAAATCATCCTCGACGAAGCAAACTGAAGCTCATCGTCATGGGTGAAGACGTCATGGGTGAAGACGATAGGTCCTGGTCATCGTCTTGGGTGAAGACGACCGGGCCGATCTTCCACAACTAGGACGAGGTTGCATGATCACAGGTCTACTTACACGATTAGTAGGAAGATTATGATTCTTGTCCCAGTCCTATGCTACGATGATTAATTAGTCATTTCCCCCTAAATTTAGTCCCGCCACTTTCTTTTGCCAACTCTTTCCCACCACCATTTATCGCTATTTCTTCTCGTCGATGTTCTGTAAAGACAACTCACGGATTTGTTTTGATGTACCAATGCTCAGCTCCACTGTCTTCCTCTCAATAACTCCTTGCCGCTATGAGTGTGTCTTGCTCGGATCAAGATTTTAGGCCGACGCGGGGGTGAGAGCGGAGAGGTGTTTGTGTAGCACTCTTGCCAACGTGAAGGAGGTGTTATTGTTGTTTTTTATTAACGTTCTTATTTGTGTTAGAGTCTTCTCCGTAACTTTGTATGTGCTACCATTGGGTTGACACAGAGCATCATGCTTGTGCGGTGCGTGAGGTTGCGTAAATTGGTCGCGGTGCATGGGAAAACATGTACGCGAAGGAGCATGCACAAGAGTCTGATGCACTGGTGAAAGTGGAGCAAGAGAGAGCGAGAGAGGGAGAGACATGATAGAGTATAGGGAGGAGTAAGGATCTTTCTTTCAGGTAATGAGGTGGAACATGAGGAAAATAGAGGCATGAGGATGAACGGTTGCGCAAGGAGGCTGGAGAGGAGGAGAGTCAGAGAAAGAGAGAAAGGGTAGCTGAAGAATGTAGTGACAAGACATGAAAATGGCCACGCTAGACTCAAGATCACTAGAGTTAGTTCTATTAGAGATGCGTCTTAATTTTAGTTGTTGTATGGCGCATGTGCGAACCTAGAGGGTGGACCGGGTGGGCCATGGCCCACCCTGAATTTTCAAAAAATGACTACCATATCAACATTTAGGGCGATCCGATCAAATTTCCCATAGAACGACCTCTCTACATTCCATTGGGGCGATCCCTGCACTTTTCCTCTCGTCCTAGATTCATTCTACACCCCTACTCGTGATGAGAATGTGATTGAGCGCAGACAACTCCACTCCGGTGGCCAGCGGTTGATGCGAGGATACAACACATGATCTTTCGCTCGGCGACATCTCACACGACCACAATGCAAGAAGGAAGGAAATCGGCCATGGCTCGGATGGGCCATGATAGGTTGGGCGCACAACAGCGACCCAAGCAACCCAAGCAGAAGTCGGTTTTCGTTTTAGTTTATTGTTGTAATTGCATAATTGACCAAGAAGATGAATGATGATATTATGTCCCTTTTCCGGAATCAATTTTCCTCATTCATGTTATTACATATTTGTATCTATACCGCATGTGATAGATTCTCATGTTTAATTTCGTACAAAAATGTTTATTTTAAAAACTAGCCGGAGCACTTGCATACACCATATGACCACTAATCACATTTAAAACAGGTTGTATCCAAGGTAATTTTATGTATGTATATTATTATTGTATATATGGCTCAATACCATGTGCACAACACGTTGTGAACTTTCTACGAAATCTAACTTGCAAGAAATTTTTGCCAATGGTAAGAAATATCTATAAGTATAGGTGCCTAACAATAAATCAGAACCACAACTACCATATTTATTTGATTGCACGATTTATAGATCTGTATTATGGTAACTGTGGATATTGATATGTATATGCACCAACACACATATATACATATATAAATACACAATATAATTTTAGCAATAGGTGAAATATAGTTTAAGTAAAACTTTATTGCAACATAAATTTAAATATTAAGAAAAAACTATGTATTGTATTCACTACAGTTGTACAAGAGAGAACTAATATCCGAAAATAGTATCATGTTGTTAGTTAAGCAATCTAGTAATATAAAATTATACTCAATTTGGCTATAATATGATTACGATAGTTTAATACAAGTATAAAAGTTTTGTATAAAATATTTCGTCATATTTAAAAACTATTTTTTCAACTATAATGTTAATAGATTTCATCGACTATATACACTTATTGTTTGTAAATTTTAACAACCACACAAGCAAGTGGGATTTTTCTTTTGGAGTGTGCCCACTCTCCAGTTCATTCATGGCTTCACCACTAGTTTGACGATGTATCTTAATTTCCGTTGTATTATAGAGATGCATCTTAATTTAAGTTCTAATGTAGTGATACATCTTAAGTTTTAGCACAGTAATGTATCTTAAGTTAATTGGTAGTGCTATAATGTCAGCTTTGTAATAAAGGTTGTTGCTTTCTCGCTAACTCTATCATCCCTCTGAATTTTTCGCGCCAAATTTGTAATGCCAAATCCTTCCCACCCACGAGTTTCCGTGACGTGTTCCCGCTAACTCCTTCCCGCAATTTCTTGTCTTCTTCTCATGTAAGCCCTCCAGCGATTCGTTGTGGTTTCCTTGATGTGTTACTTTTCTAGCCTATTGTATTTGCTCGAAGATGTCATTTCATCCTTCCAATCGTAGTTTATCCGTTTATCCTCTCTAATTGTCCATTATCTTGTTTTTGGCATCTACTACACGAAATTAAGCAAGAAGGTTCCATTCGAGGAAGAAATCACTAGTGATATCCACCTCACTGAGTTGGGCTCCCGAAAAGGACCGCGGAGGAAATACTGCAAAAACTTCTTCGGCGGCATTCAAGGTGGAGGAGGGTATTTGAACTCAAACACATGGAGCAAGTGTCATGTGTGCGGACATGTGAGGTTAGCCTGTGTCGCTTCATCCCACCATACCACAATATGCAAAGTACATGAAAAGTAAGTGATAACAAAAGCATCAACGCCCATAAAACCATTATGTTCTACTCGTGCAATAGATCTACGCATAGATACGGATCTGATACCGTTGTAGGATTTCATAGTCTAGAAAATAAAAAAATCGACCGCAAGAACGAATACCACCAAGATCCAATCTACGAGATCTATGCAACGAGATAGATGAGAGACGTACCCTCGAAGATCCAAAGTGTTAACATGATCAAATCTCGTGGATTATGTAGTCGTACTCTTGCCAAACTCAAGTTCGAGATGAAGTCCTTCCAGTGCTGCAAGCGGGCAACACTTCCATACTCGATCACACGTACGGTGTCGATGAAGACGTCCTCTCCCCATTCCAGCGGGCATCGGATGTAGTAGATACTTCTCGGAATCCCAACAGCACGACGGCGTGGTGGTGGTGGTGGAGAAGAATTCCTGCAGGGCTTCGCCAAGCCTGTGCAGGAGTAAGGAGGGAGAGAGGGTGGTGGCTAGGGTTTCAAGGGAAGGAGTTAGAGCAGCACCTTTACCCCTCCCCTCTTTATATAGGGTAGGGTTCAGCCATGGGCTGCCTTGGACCATACTTTACCTCCTTAGGATGACCCACAAAGGGGAAACTTGACCCTGAAGTTTGGGGAAACTTGTCCCTCAAATTTGGAAAACTTGCCCCTTAAGTTTGCTTGGGTTGGGCTGGCTAGGTCTTTAGGGCATGGTGCGCCCAGCCCATTAAGGCTAGGCAGCACCCCTTTGGCCCATGTGGCCCCTCCCAAGGTGGTGGGCCCACCAGTGGCCCACCAGAACCTTCTAGAAACTTCGGTCAAAATACCGATATTTTTCTCGAACCTCAAAAGATGACTTCCCTTATATGAATCTTATTCTCCGGACCATTCTGGACCTCCTTGTGATGTCCTGGATTCCATCCGAGACTTCGAAAAACAGTCGGTCTCCATCTCATATTCCATATTTACTTAAACAACATCAAACCTTAAGGGTGTCACCCTACGGTTCGCGAATGATGCAGACATGATCGAGACTCCTCTTCGATCAATAACTATCAGCGAGACCTGGAGATCCATAATGGCTCCGACATATTCAACGATGACTTTATGATCGAAAGAACCATAAGCGTTACCAATTCCCTTTGTCGCGCGATATTTTACATATCCGAGATTCAATCGTCGGTATCTCTATACCTAGTTCAATCTCGTTACTGATAAGTACTCTTTACTCGTTCCGTGACATGACATCCCATGTGACCTAGTCACATGCTTGCAAGCTAATTGAATGTCATTTCACCGAGAGGGCCCTGAGTATATCTATCTGTCATTTGGATGGACAAATCTCACTCTTGATCCATGAACTTCAAATCTCACTTTCAGAGTACCCAATGCCACCTTTATAACCACCCAATTACGAAGTGATATTTGATTTCATCAAAGTATTCTTCCGGTGTTAGTGATTAACATGATCTCATAGTCGAAGGATTTAGGTTACTATGCACCTAAGAGCTACAGCGAAATGAACTTAATGACGTGATCTAATTGATATGATTACTATGGGTGTGTGTCCATCATATCAATCTCCTAATGATATGATCTTGTTATTAACAACATCCAATGTTCATGATCAGGAAACCTTGATCATCAATTAATCAACAAGCTAGTTTAAACGAGAGGCATACTAGGGACTCCGGTTTGTTTACAAAACACACATGTATCAATGTTTCCACTTAATGCGATTATAGCATGGGATGTAAACATTTATCATGAACATTAAGATATACCAATAACCACTTTATTATTGCCTCTCGGGCATATCTCCAATAGTTTCCGAATTGCACTAGAGTCAATAATCTAGTTTACATTTGTAAAGATCTAATACCGTGGCCTTCTGGTGCTTAGCATGTTTTGCTCATGGGAGAGGTTTCAGTCAACAGATCTGACATGGTCAGAAACGTATGTATTTTGCAATTCATTTGCATCTCCATGCATCACTCATTTTTCAAATGAGTCGGCATTAATTGTATATGTTTGGTTTTCTGGTGGAACCTTAATTCCGTGATCTGAAATATGTTACCAATATTGTTACACACAATATAGCTTCTGACACTACCGGAACTACACCAAGTTCTAAAAGAACTCCTTGACTCAAACACCACCCCAGTCATTGTTAAAACAATTATATAATCTGCCTTCGTTTGTAGAACCCGTCATAATATTTAGAACCCATCTAAATCTAGCATAGACTTCTTCTAACCCATTGTGCAAACTTTTAATGAACACTTAGCCTAATTGGATTGAAAATTCATTTTTATATGTGACCAAACTAATATCGGTGCAACACCTTACAGCGATTTGTTGTCATTATCGCATACAAAACTATATATATCCTCGGCTCTTCCAAAGCACCCAGGGATATTTTTACTCATTGAGTGTCGAATACACTCAAGTCTTGTTAAACCTCCACATGGCAAAAAAAAACCACCTTCTTGACATTTCCATATTGAAATACTTCAATATTTCTTATATGTACTTTGACATAAACTTATTATGCGCCCTAATCTATCTTCATAGATCTTGACGCTAAATATGATCTTAGTCCATATCCTTTCAATGAAATTAATTTCCAATGAAACCTTTTAATCACATCAAGTACAAAATTACATAATTTGTAATCAACGATATATTATGCACATAAAGTATTATAAATATGTCTGAGCGCTCCCACTTAATTTCTTGCAAACGCAAGCATCTTGATTGTTACTGATGAAATCAAAACTCTTTGATTATTTCATCCGGTGAAAATTCCAACTCCGTGATACTCACTTTATCCAGTAAAGTTTGTATACCTATCTAGCATTCTACGGACTAGCAAAACTCTCGATTGTATCTTGTATATACCTTTAATACACACTTCTGGTAAGGAATGTATTTTTGCCATCCTACTAATATACCTCATAAAATATATGTATAGCGATTACGAGAATAATCCGTATAGACTATAATCATCGTTACGGAAGATCTAATCTCATCGTAGTCAACTCTTTAAACTTTATCGTAAACAACCTTTCGACAAGTCGATCTTCTTCAAGGATATTACATCCATGTCCATTAATTGTATAGATCTCTTTACTTTCAAAAAGTATTTATCTGTTCAGAAGGTTTACCAAGCTCCAAGCTTGGTTACAAATACTATCTTGGATTTTGTGGCACTTAGCCATTTAACGGAGTCAGGGCCCATCATAGCTTCTTTGTATGCAGTTGGTTTATCATTGTTCAAAATCAATATTTTGTCCTCAAATCATTTATTTTGATCACAAAGTCAACCATACCTACAAGGCTCAATAGGTACTTCGATCTCCATGGCTATATATAACACTTTGTAGATATGGGAGTCATGAGCGTCTTGACCGCTTCCGGAACCATTTCCGACGCAGAGCTACTCTACTCATCATACTCAGATTCATCAACCTTATCGAGTTCTATTTCCTCCCACTCAAATACTTCACGATAAACAATTTCTTGGAAATAATCAAGAAACATCGACAAACATTTTTGTCTTTGACTTCATAGTGGAAAGAATTCCCAATTTGTTCTCTGGGAAAACCAACAAATACATTCATCCAATTTTGGTTGTAAACTCATTTACTTATGCTACGCATGTCAAAATTTAAGAAAGGACTATTATGGTGTCATTTTAACGGATTTATGA
The DNA here is from genome assembly GCF_022539505.1 of Lolium rigidum. NCBI lineage: Eukaryota > Viridiplantae > Streptophyta > Magnoliopsida > Poales > Poaceae > Lolium > Lolium rigidum. The sequence goes on from NC_061510.1 coordinate 377,744,248, forward strand.
TGACGCTCTTTTTTTGTGTAAAGCGATAGTCTCTAAAGCGTAATCCACAGAATTATAATGGCACTATTTAATTTTATCATTGATCCAACAAGATTTTGATTACATCTCTCGGGCACTCCATCATATCTATTGTGTTCCACAAAACGCAAGTTGTAGAACAATTTTTGCAACTCCTAGATGTTCGAAAACCTGTAACTCAAATATTTCCACTATGATCTAATCATAGATATTTGAATTTCTTGTTACGATGATTTCTACTTCGTGTTGAACTTCTTTGAACCTATTCATAGATTTTCAGACTCCTTCCTTATACACCAAATATGTCCGCATATATCATCTTGATTCATTGTTGGAAGTTTTATGAAGTAGAAGAATCTTTCGCACACAACTATGCTTAATAAACCATATACATCATCATGTATGTTTCCACTAAGCTAGTTTTCCGTTCAACTTTTGGCCTATGAACTGTGTTTTAGTCATTCTTCTTAATAAAGATTTGCAAGTGCCGAACGATTCAAAATCGAATGAGTCCAAAAATCCATTTGCACGAAATTTCTTCATGCGTTCCTTTCTAAGAGCATCTCCAGTCACGTCCCCCAAACCGTCCCCCAAACGGCGCTGGATTGAGCGTTTGGGGGACGTGTTTTGTCTGTGCCGTGTTTGGGGGATGTCTCTTCCCAGTCGCGTCCCGCAAACGCCGTCCCCAAATAAATATTTAGTGCACGAAAATAAAGGTTTTCATTCAAATTTGATTATATATTACAAAGTTTGAAAAAACTGCTAGATTTCATGTAAACCCTAGCCTATTGACCGCCCGGCCGTGCGTTCGACGGTCCTGCCCTGTCGTCGTCTCCCCTCCTCTGCAGCTCCTGCTGCGTGCGCCGCCTCTCCATGCGCAGGGCAGTGGCCAGACGCCGCTGCTCCAGCAGTGCGTCGTCGCCTGCCCTCCCCTGCTGCACCATCTGGAGGGAGAGCTCGATGGCGCGGTGAATCTGCGCCTCTTCGCGGGCACGGGCGGCGTCCTGGAGCTTCTTCTCCGACTCGAAGGACTCGACGAGCGCACGTTGCTGATCGGCCGTCTCGTCCGGGTGCGGCCCGTCATCGTCGGACCACTCGAAGTCGTCGTCCTCCTGCTCCGTCTCCTCCTCCTCCGCCTCGGCCTCCGTCTCCTCCTCCCCTGCCTCGGCCTTCGTATCCTCCCCTCCTCCTCCATTCGCGCCTCCAGGCGCGCCGCCAACGCGTCAGCCTCCACCGCCAACGCATCCACCCGCCTCCGTTGCCGCCAGCGCCGCCTCCTGCTGTTGATGCTCCTCCGCCGCCAGATGCAGCGACCGCTCCATCGACTCCCGCCGCTGGCGCTCGATCGCCTCCCGCCGTTCATGGTACTGCGCCTCCCGCTCCTCGTGCTGGCGACGGCGCTCATCAGCCCACCGCTGGCCAATCTCCTCCGCCCGGCGCCGCCTTGCCTCTTCTGTCGTGGTGGTGTCGAACGATGCAATGGTGTCCGCCAGCGCCTCCTGCTCCCACGTCGCGTTCTCGTCAGCTGCGGGGTCTCTCGTTGCTGCCGCCGCCACCTCACGCTGCTGATGGGCCCGCTGCTCGAGTGCCTCCTGCCGCTGCCGCCGCCCTTCACACCAAATCTCCGCCCCGCGCCGCCGCCGCTCTTCCTGGGCGGCGGCGGAGATGTCGAACTGTGAATCCGGTGGTGGAGGTGGAGGAGACGGTGATACGTCCAAAACGTATCTACTTTCCCGAACACTTTTGCTATTGTTTTGCCTCTAATTTGTGTATTTTGGATACAACTAACACGGACTAACGCTGTTTTCAGCAGAACTGCTCTGGTGTCTCGTTTTTGTGCAGAAATCTAACTTTCAGGAAAATCCTCGGAATTTATGCTGAAGGTCTTATTTTTCCAGAAGATTGACGGAGCCAGAAGGGCAAGCTAGGTGGAGGCCCGAGGCCCCCACACAATAGGCCGGCGCGGCCCAGGAGGGGGGCGCGCCGCCCTACTGTGTGGCCCCCTCGGCCGGCCTCCGACGCCCTCCTCTGGACTACTGATGTCTACGGGAGCTTCTATTCTTGTAGACAGTGTTGGGCCTCCAAGAGCAGAGGTTTGTAGAACAGCAGCAAGTTTCCCTTAAGTGGATTACCCAAGGTTTATCGATCTCATGGAGGAAGAGGTCAAAGATATCCCTCTCATGCAACCACTGCAACCACAAAGCAAGAGGTCTCTTGTGTCCCCAACACACCTAATAGGTGCACTAGTTCGGCGAAGAGATAGTGAAATACGGGTGGTATAAATAAGTATGAGCAGTGGCAACGGCACCGGAAAAGTGCTTTGCCCGGGACGAGTAAACAAGCGGTAGTAACGCAGCGGTAGTAACGCGATAAAACGAGTAAACAAGCAGCGATAGCGATATTTAAGAACAAGGCCTAGGGATTACACTTTCACTAGTGGACACTCTCAACATTGATCACATAACAGAATAGATAAATGCATACTCTACACTTTTGTTGGATGCTGAACACATTGCGTAGGATTACACGAACCCTCAATGCCGGAGTTAACAAGCTCCACAATAATGCTCATATTTTAGTAACCTTTAGTGTAAGATAGATCAAAAGACTAAACCAAGTACTAACATAGCATGCACACTCGTCACCTTCATGCATATGTAGGAGGAATAGATCACATCAATATTATCATAGCAATAGTTAACTTCGCAATCTACAAGAGATCATGATCATAGCATAAACCAAGTACTAACACGGTGCACACACTTGTCACCTTTGCACACGTGCGGGAGAAATAAACTACTTTAATAACATTGCTAGAGTAGCACATAGATAAATTGTGATACAAACACATTGCAATCATAAAGAGATATAAATAAGCACCTCACTATGCCATTCAACGGTGAATAAGTATTCCGTGAAATATAGCCTAAGAGACCCACACGGTGCACACATCGTCACCTTTACACTCGTGGGACAAGGAGTCTCCGGAGATCACATAAGTAAAACTCACTTGACTAGCATAGTGACATCTAGATTACAAGCATCATCATATGAATCTCAATCATGTAAGGCAGCTCATGAGATTATTGTATTGAAGTACATAGGAGAGAGATGAACCACATAGCTACCGAGTACGACCCCGAGCCTCGATGGAGAACTACTCCCTCCTCATGGGAGCAACAGCGGTGATGAAGATGGCGGTGGAGATGGCAGCGGTGTCGATGGAGAAGCCTTCCGGGGCACTTCCCCGCTCCGGCAGGGTGCCGGAACAGAGACTCCTGTCCCCCAGATCTTGGCTTCGCGATGGCGGCGGCTCTGGAAGGTTTTCCGTATCGTGGTTTTTTCGCCTCAGGGTTTTCATGACGGAGGCTTTATATAGGCGAAGAGGCGGCGCAGGAGGGTCGAAGGGGTGGCCACACCATAGGCTGGCGCGGCCAGGGCCCGAGCCGCGCCACCCTATCATCCGGGGCCCACGGGGCCCCCTCCGCGGCTCTCGGGTGTTCTGGATGCTTCCGGTGAAAATAGGAACCCGGGTCTTGATTTCGTCCGATTCCGAGAATATTTCGTTACTAGGATTTCTGAAACAAAAACAGCAGAAAACGAGGAACTGGCACTTTGGCATCTTGTTAATAGGTTAGTTCCAGAAAATGCACGAATATGACATAAAGTGTGCATAAAACATGTAGGTATCATCAATAATATGGCATAGAACATAAGAAATTATCGATACGTCGGAGACGTATCAACTACTTAACGCCTTCGACCTAAAAACGCACGGGGAGTTAGAAGAAATCGCCAGAAACCATCCAGTACGCCGCCACCGTCGCGAAACTCCGTCTCGGGACCAGAAACTCCGTTCTGGCACTCCGCCGGGACGGGGAATTGGAGGAGATCATCGCCGGGACAAGTATTAATAAGTCTTGCATAAGAGTTAACTCATAAAGCAACAAATCAAAGTAAAGGTATTGAAGCAACACAAAGGAAGATTAAGTTTCAGCGGTTGCTTTCAACTTGTAACATGTATATCTCATGGATAATAGTCAACATAGAGTAATATAACAAGTACAATATGCAAGTATGTAGGAATCAATGCACGGTTCACACAAGTGTTTGCTTCTTGAGGTGGAGAGAAATAGGTGAACTGACTCAACATAAAAGTAAAAGAAAGGTCCTTCAAAGAGGAAAAGCATCGATTGCTATATTTGTGCTAGAGCTTTGGTTTTTGAAAACATAAAGAGAGCATAAAAGTATAGTTTTGAGAGGTGTTTGTTGTTGTCAACGAATGGTAGTGGGCACTCTAACTACCTCATCAACCAGACTTTCAAGAGCGGCTCCCATGAAGGACGTTATCTCTACCAGCAAGGTAGATCATCCCTCTTCTCTTTTGTTTACACATGTACTTTAGTTTAGTTTTTCTTTATTTATGGATGACACTCCTCCCAACCTTTTGCTTACACAAGCCATGGCTAACCGAATCCTCGGGTGCCTTCCAACAATCACATACCATGAAGGAGTGTCTATTTGCAAAATTAAGTTGCTTACTGATGAATCAGAGCAAAACATGTGAAGAGAATTATTAATGCAAGTTAATTAATCGGGTCTGGGAACCCCATTGCCAGCTCTTTTTGCAAAATTATTGGATAAGCGGATGTGCCACTAGTCCATTGTGAAAGTCTGTCGAAGTAAATGACAAGATCGAAAGATAAAACACCACATACTTCCTCATGAGCTATAAAACATTGACACAAATCAGAGGTGATAAATTTTGAATTATTTAAAGGTAGCACTCAAGCAATTTACTTTGGAATGGCGGAGAAATACCATGTAGTAGGTAGGTATGGTGGACACAAATGGCATAGTTATTGGCTCAAGGATTTTGGATGCATGAGAAGTATTCCCTCTCGATACAAGGTTTAGGCTAGCAAGGTTATTTGAAACAAACACAAGGATGAACGGTGCAGCAAAACTCACATAAAAGACATATTGAAAAACATTATAAGACTCTACACCGTCTTCCTTGTTGTTCAAAACTCAATACTAGATGTTATCTAGACTCTAGAGAAACCAAATATGCAAACCAAATTAACAAGCTCTAAGTATTTCTTCATTAATGGGTGCAAAGTATATGATGCAAGAGCTTAAACATGAGCACAACAATTGCCAAGTATCAAATTATCCAAGACATTTTAGAGTTACTACATGTAGCATTTTCCAATTCCAACCATATAACAATTTAACGAAGAAGAAACTTCGCCATGAATACTATGAGTAGAGCCTAAGGACATATTTGTCCATATGCTACAGCGGAGCGTGTCTCTCTCCCATAAAGTGAATGCTAGGATCCATTTTATTCAAACAAAACAAAAAAAACAAAAACAAACCGACGCTCCAAGCAAAGTGCATAAGATGTGACAGAATAAAAATATAGTTTCAGGGGAGGAACCTGATAATGTTGTCGATGAAGAAGGGGATGCCTTGGGCATCCCCAAGCTTAGACGCTTGAGTCTTCTTAGAATATGCAGGGGTGAACCACCGGGGCATCCCCAAGCTTAGAGCTTTCACTCTTCTTGATCATAGTATATCATCCTCCTCTCTTGACCCTTGAAAACTTCCTCCACACCAAACTCGAAACAACTCATGAGAGGGTTAGTGCATAATAAAAATTCACATGTTCAGAGGTGACACAATCATTCTTAACACTTCTGGACATTGCATAAAGCTACTGGACATTGATGGATCAAAGAAATTCATCCAACATAGCAAAAGAGGCAATGCAAAATAAAAGGCAGAATCTGTCAAAACAGAACAGTCCGTAAAGATGGATTTTATTAGGGCACCAGACTTGCTCAAATGAAAATGCCCAAATTGAATGAAAGTTGCGTACATATCCGAGGATCACTCACGTAAATTGGCTTAATTTTCTGAGTTACCTACAGAGAACTAGACCCAGATTCGTGACAGCAAAGAAAACTGCTTTCTGCGCAGTAATCCAAATCTAGTACTTACTTTACTATCAAAGACTTTACTTGGCACAACAAAACATAAAACTAAGATAAGGAGAGGTTGCTACAGTAGTAAACAACTTCCAAGACACAAATATAAAACAAAGTACTGTAGCAAAATAACACATGGGTTATCTCCCAAGAAGTTCTTTCTTTTTAGCCATTAAGATGGGCTCAGCAGTTTTAATGATGCACTCGCAAGAAATAGTATTTGAAGCAAAAGAGAGAGCATCAAGAGGCAAATTCAAAACACATTTAATTCTAACATGCTTCCTATGCATAGGAATCTTGTAAATAAACAAGTTCATGAAGAGCAAAGTAACAAGCATAGGAAGATAAAACAAGTGTAGCTTCAAAAATTTCAGCACATAGAGAGGCATTTTAGTAACATGAAAATTTCTACAACCATATTTTCCTCTCTCATAATAACTTTCAGTAGCAACATGAGCAAACTCAACAATATAACTATCACATAAAGCATTCTTATCATGAGGCTCATGCATAAAATTATTACTCTCCACATAAGCATAATCAATTTTATTAGTTGTAGTGGGAGCAAATTCAACAAAGTAGCTATCATTATTATTCTCATCAAGTGTAGGAGGCATAGTATAATCACAACAAAATTTACTCTCCGCGAGTAAGTGGCATCAAAAGACCACTATCATTATAATCATCGAAATAGGAGGCAAAGTATCATCAAAGAAAATTTTCTCCTCAATGCTTGGGGGACTAAAAAGATCATGAAAACCAGGCTTCCCCAAGCTTAGAACTTTCTATATTATTATCAAGAATGGTGTTCAAAGCGTTCATACTAATATTACTACCAGCATGCAAATATGATTCCATAGGTTTTTTAATTTTCGCATCAAACAATCCATGTTTTAAATCAGGAAATAGAATAAGAAGCTCACTCTTGTACATTATGCCAAACTAGTGTAAACAAGAAACAACAAGATGCAATTGCAGGATCTAAAGGAAATAGCTTTGAGCACACACACAACGGCGCCGAAAAGTACTTTACCTGAGACCGGAGTATGAGTGCCTTTTACCTTTCCTCCCCGGCAACGGCGCCAGAAAAGTGCTTGATGTCTACGGGAGCTTCTATTCTTGTAGACAGTGTTGGGCCTCCAAGAGCAGAGGTTTGTAGAACAGCAGCAAGTTTCCCTTAAGTGGATTACCCAAGGTTTATCGATCTCAGGGAGGAAGAGGTCAAAGATATCCCTCTCATGCAACCCTGCAACCACAAAGCAAGAGGTCTCTTGTGTCCCCAACACACCTAATAGGTGCACTAGTTCGGCGAAGAGATAGTGAAATACAGGTGGTATAAATAAGTATGAGCAAGTGGTAACGGCACCGAAAAGTGCTTTGCCCGGGACGAGTAAACAAGCAGTAGTAACGCAGCGAGTAGTAACGCAGTAAAACAATAAACAAGCAAGCGATAGCGATATTTAAGAACAAGGCCTAGGGATTACACTTTCACTAGTGGACACTCTCAACATTGATCACATAACAGAATAGATAAATGCATACTCTACACTTTTGTTGGATGATGAACACATTGCGTAGGATTACACGAACCCTCAATGCCGGAGTTAACAAGCTCCACAATAATGCTCATATTTTAGTAACCTTTAGTGTAAGATAGATCAAAAGACTAAACCAAGTACTAACATAGCATGCACACTCGTCACCTTCATGCATATGTAGGAGGAATAGATCACATCAATATTATCATAGCAATAGTTAACTTCGCAATCTACAAGAGATCATGATCATAGCATAAACCAAGTACTAACACGGTGCACACACTGTCACCTTTGCACACGTGCAGGAGAAATAAACTACTTTAATAACATTGCTAGAGTAGCACATAGATAAATTGTGATACAAACACATTGCAATCATAAAGAGATATAAATAAGCACCTCACTATGCCATTCAACAGTGAATAAGTATTCTGTGAAATATAGCCTAAGAGACCCACACGGTGCACACACTCGTCACCTTTACACTCGTGGGACAAGGAGTCTCCGGAGATCACATAAGTAAAACTCACTTGACTAGCATAGTGACATCTAGATTACAAGCATCATCATATGAATCTCAATCATGTAAGGCAGCTCATGAGATTATTGTATTGAAGTACATAGGAGAGAGATGAACCACATAGCTACCGGTACAGCCCCGAGCCTCGATGGAGAACTACTCCTCCTCATGGGAGCAGCAGCGGTGATGAAGATGGCGGTGGAGATGGCAGCGGTGTCGATGGAGAAGCCTTCCGGGGGCACTTCCCCGCTCCGGCAGGGTGCCGGAACAGAGACTCCTGTCCCCAAGATCTTGGCTTCGCGATGGCGGCGGCTCTGGAAGGTTTTCCGTATCGTGGTTTTTTCGCCTCAGGGTTTTCATGACGGAGGCTTTATATAGGCGAAGAGGCGGCGCAGGAGGGTCGAAGGGGTGGCCACACCATAGGCTGGCGCGGCCAGGGCCCAGGCCGCGCCACCCTATCATCTGGGGCCCACAGGGCCCCTCTGGCGGCTCTCGGGTGTTCTGGATGCTTCCGGTGAAAATAGGAACCTGGGTCTTGATTTCGTCCGATTCCGAGAATATTTCGTTACTAGGATTTCTGAAACCAAAAACAGGAGAAAACAGGAACTGGCACTTTGGCATCTTGTTAATAGGTTAGTTCCAGAAAATGCACGAATATGACATAAAGTGTGCATAAAACATGTAGGTATCATCAATAATATGGCATAGAACATAAGAAATTATCGATACGTCGGAGACGTATCAACTACTTAACGCCTTCGACCTAAAAACGCACGGGAGTTAGAAGAAATCGCCGAAACCATCCAAGTACGCCGCCACCGTCGCGAAACTCCGTCTCGGGACCAGAAACTCCGTTCTGGCACTCCGCCGGGACGGGGAATTGGAGGAGATCATCGCCATCATCACCACCGACGCCTCTCCATCGACCAACCATGTTTCCCCCATCCATGTGTGAGTAATTCCCCCGCTGTAGGCTGAAGGGGATGGTAGGGATTGGATGAGATTGGTCATGTAATAGCATAAGATTGTCGTGGCATAGTGCCTAGTGTCCGTAATTGGTACTTTTATGATATTGTTGCAACTTGTTATGCTTAATGCTTGTCACTAGGGCCCGAGTGCCATGATCTCAGATCTGAACATGTTATCAATTCATGATGATATTCATTGCTTTATGATCTTACCTGCAAGTTGTATACACATATTGTTGTCCGGAACCTAAGGCCCCAAAGTGACAGAAATTGGGACAACCGAAGGGGAAGACGGTGATATGAGGATCACATGTGTTCACGGAGTGTTAATGCTTTGCTCCGGTGCTCTATTAAAAGGAGTACCTTAATTTCCAAGTAGATTCCCTAGAGGCCCGGCTGTCACCTGGCTGGTAGGACAAAAGATGTTGTGCAAGTTTCTCATTGCGAGCACGTACGACTAAATATGGAACACATGCCTATTGATTGATTAGTACTTGGATACCGTTTTATTATTATCTGCAAATGCCCTGCCTTGATTGTTACATGAGTTTCTCTCATCCATGCAACGCCCGTCATCCATCCTTGTGCCTACAGTATTTTAATCCTGTTGTTTACTATAATCACTACTGCTATCTTTGTTACTCTGCTGATGTTATTTCACTACTCCTACTGCTATAAAACTGTTACTACTGATAAACTCTTGCGAGCAAGTCTCGTTTCCAGTGCTGCTGAATTGACAACTCCGCTGTTAAGGCTTTCAAGTATTCTTTGTCTCCCCTTGTGTCGAATCAATAAATTGGGTTTTACTTCCCGCGAAGACTGTTGCGATCACCTATACTTGTGGGTCATCAAGACTATTTTCTGGCGCCGTTGCCGGGGAGCATAGCTTTATTTGGAGGTTCACTTGGATTGATATTGTTCACTGCAAATTCTCCATCGTGGGTAAACCTCGCGATCCTAAAGTCGCCATATTACCATCCACTATAAGAAAAGGTACAACTCTGAGTACCTCTCGTCGCTCTTGATTCACCATCTCGTGATAGATAAACTTGTTTCACCACCACAAGCTTCACATGCCGGTACTTCTGCTAGATCTGAAAATTCCTCTCATAATTTTGATGATGCTTCTGCTGTGCTTGATAATGATGGTTCATTGGGATCTTTTCTAGATGCTACAATTGCTAGGTCTAGACAAATTGAAAGTACTGAAATTCTTAATGAAAATGCTGCTACACCTGTTAATTCACCTGAGTCTGTTGAATACTCTAGTGATGATCTTGATGAGGATTATGTAGAACTTGATGATGATTTTATTGATAAATGCAATGCTACTACTGATGCAAGAAAAATTAAAAAGTTGCTTGCACAACATACTCGTTAGATATAAAGCTGTCTCCTGATCCTAAATTTGCCACATCTCCTATAAACATTAAGGATAAGGATTATGATTTTTCTCTTGATTTATCTCATATATCTATTGTTGAGAAAACACCTTTTTGTGGTACTGAAAAAGAAAGTGTTGTAGAACACATGATTGAGCTATCTACTCTGAGTAGCTTGTTTTCTGATGATGTTAAGAAGCGTACTTATTTCGTTGCTAAAATTTTCCCTTTCTCATTAAAGGATGATGCTAAAACTTGGTATAATAGTTTGCCACATGATTCTATTAATAGTCCAAAAGAATTGCTTGATGTTTTCTTCCGGAAATACTTTCCTGCTAGTGCTCAACATATTGCTTTTGATCAGGAAGATGGAGAGAAATTGCCTGAGGCTTGGGCGAGATTTTGCTCTCTTATTAGAGCTCGGCCTGAACATGATTTGGAAAAGCATGATTTACTCGATATATTTTATAGTGGACTAACCATTGAGTCTAGGGCATACCTGGATAGTTGTGCTGGTTGTGTTTTCAGGAAAAGAACTCCAGACGACGCTGAAGAATTATTGGCCCATGATTGAGGTACATGATGACCCACAAGTATAGGGGGTGTATCGTAGTATCTTCGATAAGTAAGAATGTCGATCCCAACGAGGAGCAGAAGGTGTTGACAAGCAGTTTCGATGAAGGATTCACTGTAAATGC
>NC_061510.1:377755464-377790133 GCF_022539505.1 Lolium rigidum
GGGCCGGTGCGCCGGCAATGATTCTTGGGCCTGGCCCGAATCGACCGCGGCCATGCTAGGATGTTTCCCCGGCGCGTCTTTCCAGGAGGTGCGCCGGCAGTAGTCCTTCATCGCCGGCGCGGCTGCAAAGTGGTGCGCCGGCAACCCTTTCCACCGGCGCATGTCCAAGGTGGTGCGCCGGCACCACTTGCCTCCACCTATAGGCTTTTCCCTAGTAGTGCGAGGTAGGCGACGGTTAGGTCCAATCTTGAATGTGTCGCTGACGCATCGGCCCCGCCACTCCCCGCCTCGCTTTTCGTTGTGTCCGGCGTACCCGGAGCATCCCCTGTGTAGCGGGGACAGCCTCGGGGTGCCGGACACCATATCGGGTCTCGCCGGACAAAAAACGTGTTTGGGGACGCGGCTGGGAACGTTTTTTTGTCCGGCGCGCCCCAAATCCCTTTGGGGGACGGTTTGGGGGACGCGACTGGAGATGCTCTAACATGACCTAAACGGCGGTTCCCCAAATAAGTAGAATTCAAATTATTTACCTCATGGCTTTTTAGCGTCGGTGCTATGTATGTGTGTTTCACCATTAAGATCTACAATAACTTATCCATTGTACATGGAGTACGGTCATAATTTGAACAACTCATTGCTTTCATTGGACCAGACCAAAAAAAAATTATTTAGTTCTTTGTAATAAATCTCAAGGGCTAGGTAGAATACCAATGATGAACACAATAACACTTTGTTTTGTTCCAGACGTGCATTATTACCACATTCCTTGTCAGTCACTTAGGCTATTGTATTCTTGTATTGCGTTGTATTGTATGACATGTTGATACATCTCAAACGTATCTATAATTTCTTATGTTCCATGCTAGTTTTATGACAATACTCACATGTTTTACATACACTTTATATCATTTTGATGCATTTTCCGGCACTAACCTATTAACAAGATGCCGAAGCGCCAGTTCCTGTTTTCATGCTGTTTTTGGTTTCGTAAATCCTACACGGAAATATTCTCGGAATTGGACGAAACAAAAGCCCACGGTCTTATTTTCCACGGAGCCTTCCGAACACCGAAGAGGAGACGAAGAGGGGCGACGAGGCGGCCACACCATAGGGGGCGCGGCCCCACCCCTGGCCGCGCCGCCTTATGGGGTGGGCCCCTCGAGCGTCCCCCGACTCTGCCCCTTCGCCTATATAATCCTTCCGTCGTGAAAACCCTAGTACCGAGAGGCACGATACGAGAAAACATACTGAGACGCCGCCGTCGTCAACCCTACCTCGGGGGGTTCTGAAGTTCGCCTCCGGCACCCTGCCGGAGAGGGGAATCATCACCGGAGGGCTCTACATCACCATGCCCGCCTCCAGACTGATGTGTGAGTAGTTCATCCTTGGACTATGGGTCCATAGCAGTAGCTAGATGGTTGTCTTCTCCTCTTGTGCTATCATGTTTAGATATTGTGAGCTGCCTATCATGATCAAGATCATCTATTTGTAATGCTACATGTTGTGTTTGTTGGGATCCGATGAATATGGAATACTATGTCAAGTTGATTATTGATCTATCATATATGTATTGTTTATGATCTTGGATGCTCTCCGTTGCTAATACTTGTAACTCCAAGAGGGAGTATTTATGCTCGATAGTGGGTTCATGCCTCCATTGAATCTGGGACAGTGACAGAAAGTTCTAAGGTTGTGGATGTGCTGTTGCCACTAGGGATAAAACATCAATGCTTTGTCTAAGGATATTTGTATTGTTTACATTACGCACGGTACTTAATGCAATTGTCTGTTGTTTGCAACTTAATACTAGAAGGGGTGCGGATGCTAACCCGAAGGTGGACTTTTTAGGCATAGATGCATGCTGGATAGCGGTCTATGTTCTTTGTCGTAATGCCCTAAGTAAATCTCATAGTAGTCATCATGGTATGTATGTGCATTGTTATGCCCTCTCTATTTGTCAATTGCCCAACTGTAATTTGTTCACCCAACATGCTATTTATCTTATTGGAGAGACACCACTAGTGAACTGTGGACCCCGGTCCATTCTTTTACATCTGAAATACAACCTACTGCAATCATTGTTCTTTGTTTTTCTTTGCAAACAAACATCATTCTCCACACCATACGTTTAATCCTTTGTTTAGAACAAGCCGGTGAGATTGACAACCTCACTGTTAAGTTGGGGCAAAGTATTTTGATTGTGTTGTGCAAGTTACACGTTGGCGCCGGAATCCCTGGTGTTGCGCCGCACTACACTCCTTCACCAACAACCTTCACGTGGCCTTCATCTCCTACTGGTTCGATAACCTTGGTTTCTTACTGAGGGAAAATTTGTTGATGTGCGTATCACACCTTCCTCTTGGGGTTCCCAACGGACGTGTGCATCACGCGCTATCAAGACCTTTTTCTGGCGCCGTTGCCGGGGAGATCAAGACACGCTGCAAGGGGAGTCTCTCACACCCAATCTCTTTACTTTGTTTATTGTATTGCTTTATTTTATTTTCTGTCTTGTTTGCTTTCTTTATATCAAAAACACAAAAAATTAGTTACTTGTTTTACTTTACTTATTTTTATTATTGTTAAAATGAATACTCCTGAGAACACTAAGTTGTGTGACTTCACTAGCACCAATAATAATGATTTCATATGCACTCCTATTGCTCCACCTGCTACTACAGCAGAATTTTATGAAATTAAACCTGCTTTACTAAATCTTGTTATGAGAGAGCAATTTTCTGGTGTTAGTACTGATGATGCTGTTTCCCATCTTAATAATTTTGTTGAACTTTGTGAAATGCAAAAGTATAAGGATGTAGATGGGGACATTATAAAACTGAAATTGTTTCCTTTCTCCTTAAGAGGAAGAGCTAAAGATTGGTTGCTATCTTTGCCTAAGAATAGTATTGATTCATGGACTAAATGTAAAGATGCTTTCATTGGAAGATATTATCCTCCTCCTAAAATTATATCTTTGAGAAGTAGCATTATGAATTTTAAGCAATTGGATAATGAACATGTTGCCCAAGCATGGGAAATAATGAAATCTTTGGTAAAGAATTGCCCTACCCATGGACTGACTACTTGGATGATCATCCAAACCTTTTATGCAGGATTAAATTTTTCTTCGTGGAACCTATTGGATTCAGCTGCTGGAGGTACTTTTATGTCCATCACTTTGGGTGCTGCAACAAAGCTTCTTGATGGTATGATGATCAACTACTCTGAATGGCACACTGAAAGGACTCCCCAAGGTAAGAAGGTAAATTCTGTTGAAGAAACCTCCTCCTTGAGTGATAAGATTGATGTTATTATGTCTATGCTTGTTAATGGTAGATCTAATGTTGATCCTAATAATGTTCCTTTAGCTTCATTGGTTGCTCAAGAAGAGCATGTTGATGTGAACTTCATTAAAAATAATAATTTCAACAACAATGCTTATAGGAATAATTTTGGTAACAACTATAGGCCATATCCTTCTAATAATGGTAATGGTTATGGTAATTCTTACAACAATAGTAGGAGTGTACCCTCTGGTCTTGAAGTCATGCTTAAAGAATTTATTAGTACACAAACTGCTTTTAACAAATCTGTTGAGGAAAAGCTTGGTAAAGTTGATGTTCTTGCTTCTAAGGTTGATAGTCTTGCTACTGATGTTGATCTTTTAAAACTGAAAGTTATGCCTAATGAAAATAAATATATTAAGTCATTTGCTACAGCAAACGCTATCCAAGTTCGAATTAATGACAATATTAGAATGATGGCTGAATTACATGCTAGGTGGGAAAGAGAAGAAAAACTTGCTAAAGAGAATAATGTAGCTAAAGTTTGGACTATTACCACCACTAGTAATGTTGATGCTTCACATGTTGCTAAACCTCCTACTATCAATGGTAAAATAATTGGTGTTGGCAATGTTTCTACTTCTAATACAAAGTGTGCAAAATTGCCTGAAACTGCTGAAACTGTTTGTGATAAAAGTGCTGAAATTTTTCAGAGTATTGGGGACAATGATCCCATTGCTTTAGATCATAATGGTTTTGATTTTGATAATTGTCATATCTCTGAAGTTATTAATTTCTTGCAAAAACTTGCTAGAAGTCCTAATGCTAGTGCTATAAACTTGGCCTTTACAAAACATATTACAAATACTCTCATTATAGCTAGAGAAGAGGAATTAAAACTTGAAGCTTCTATTCCTAGGAAGTTAGAAGATGGTTGGGAGCCCATCATTAAAATGAAGGTCAATGATTTTGATTTTAATGCTTTATATGATCTTGGTGCAAGTATTTCTGTTATGTCTAAGAAACTCTATGATATGCTTGACTTGCCACCTTCGAAATATTGTTATTTGGATGTTAATCTTACTGATAATTCTATAAAGAAACCTTTGGGGATGATTGACAATGTTCACATTACGGTTAACAATAACCTTGTCCCCGTTGATTTTGTTGTCTTGGATATTGAATGCAATGCATCTTGTCCTATTATTTTGGGAAGATCCTTTCTTCGAACTGTTGGTGTTATTATTGATATGAAAAAAGGAAATATTAAATACCAATTCCCTCTTAAGAAAGGTGTGGAACACTTCCCTAGAAAGAGAATGAAGTTGTCTTTTGATTCTATTATTAGAATAAATTATGATGTTGATGCTTCTTCTCTTGATGTTACTTGATTTACACTTTTTGCGCCTAGCTGAAAGGCGTTAAAGAAAAGCACTTATGGGAGACAACCCATTATTTTATTTCTGAAATTTTTGTTTTATATTTGAGTCAAGGTGCTTGTTACTACTGTAGCAATACCTTTGTATCTTTACTTTATTGCATTGTTGTGCCAAGTAAAGTCTTTGATAGTAAAGTTGATACTAGATTTGGATTTCTGCGCAAAAACAGATTTTTAGCTGTCACGAATTTGAGTTGATCTCTCTGTAGGAGAATCTAAAAAATCTGCAAAAATTCATGAGTAATCCTAAGATATGTACGCAACTTTCATTCAATTTGAGCTTCTTCATCTGAGCATGTTAAGTGCCTCGAAAAATTCATCTTTACTGGATCGTTCTGTTTTGACAGATTCTGCCTTTTATTTCACATTGCCTCCTTTACTGTGTTTGAGTGGATTTCTTTGCTCCATTAAATTTCAGTAGCCTTGGGGAATGTCCAGAAGTGTTGGAAATGATTGTTTCCTCTCTGAACATGTGAATTTTTGATTATGCACTAACTCTCTAATGAGATTGTTTTGAGTCTGGTGTGGAGGAAGTTTTCAAGGATCAAGAGAGGAGGAGGATATAATATGATCAAGAAGAGTGAAAAGTCTAAGCTTGGGGATGCCCCCGTGGTTCATCCCTGCATATTTCAAGAAGACTCAAGCATCTAAGCTTGGGGATGCCCAAGGCATCCCCTTCTTCATCAACAACTTATCAGGTCACCTCTAGTGAAACTATATTTTTATTCCGTTACATCTTATGTGCTTTACTTGGATCGTCTGTGTGTTTTTATTTTTGTTTGTGTTTGAATAAATTCGGATCCTAGCATTCCTTGTGTGGGAGAAAGACACGCTCTGCTTTTTCATATTGAACACTGGTGTTCTTAGTTTTACTTTTAATGTTCATGGCGAAAGTTGAAAACCGCTTCATTTATTGCTATTTGGTTGGAAACAGAAAATGCTTCATGTGGTAATTGGTATATTGTCTTGAATAATGTGATACTTCGCAATTGTTTTGAGCTCTCAAGTAGATCATGTTTAAGCTCTTGCATCATGTAGTTTAAACCTATTAGTGGAGAACTACCGTAGAGCTTGTTGAAATTTGGTTTGCATGATTGATCTCTCTAAATTCTAGATATTTTTTGGTAAAAGTGTTTGAACAACAAGGAAGACAGTGTAGAGTCTTATACTGCTTGCAATATGTTCTTATGTAAGTTTTGCTGTACCGGTTCATACTTGTGTTTGCTTCAAACAACCTTGCTAGCCAAAGCCTTGTACTGAGAGGGAATGCTTCTCGTGCATCCAAAACCTTGAGCCAAAACCTATGCCATTTGTGTCCACCATAACTACCTACTATGTGGTATTTTTATGCCATTCCAAAGTAAATTGCTTGCGTGCTACCTTTAAAAAAATTGCATTCCTTGTCTTTGCAATACATAGCTCATGGGAAAGTAGCCTAAAAACTATTGTGGTAAAGAATATGTCGTTTATGTATCTTATTTCTTATAAGTTGGTTGTTGAGCGGTAACCATGTTTCTGGGGACGCCATCAACCTGTTACACCTTTGTTGAATATCATGTGAGTTGCTATGCATGTTTGTCTTGTCTGAAGTAAGGGAGATTTGCCATGAGTTGAATGGTTTGAGTATGCATATTGTTAGAGAAGAACATTGGGCCGCCAACCAAAGCCATGTATCATGGTGGAAGTTTCAGCTTGGACATTAATCCTCAAATCTCTTATGAGAATATTATCCGTTGTTGAATGCTTAAAGCATTAAAGAGGAGTCCATTATCTGTTTTCTATGTTGTCCCGGTATGGATGTCCTCAAGTTGAGATCTATCAAAATCGAGAAATCAAATGCGATTTATCTCCTTGGACCTTTGTACATGTGGCATAGAGGTACCCCTTTGTGACACTTGGTTGAAACATATGTAATGCAATGATAATCCATGGAAATCCGAGCTAATTAGGACAAGGAGCGGGCACTATTAGTATTCGATGCATGAGGCTTGCAACTTATAGGAGGTTTTATGCATAACACATATGAATTATTACTACCGTTGACAAAATTGTTTCCATGTTTTCAAAATAAAAAGCTCTAGCACATGAGTAATCCTCGCTTCCTCTCGCGAAGGGCCTTTCTTTTACTTTATGTTGAGTCGGTTTACCTACTTCTTTCTATCTTAGAAGCAAACACTTGTGTCAACTGTGTGCATTGATTCTTACATACTTGCTTATTTGCACTCATCATATTACTTTGTGTTGACAATTATCCATGAGATATACATGTTGAAAGTTGAAAGCAATCGCTGAAACTTAAATCTTCCTTTGTGTTGCTTCAAAACCTTCTATGAAGAATCTATTGCTTTATGAGTTAACTCTTATGCAAGATTTGTTGATGCTTGTCTTGAAAGTACTATTCATGAAAAGTCTTTGCTATATGATTCAGTTGTTTAGTCATTATCTTTACCATTGCTTTGAATCACTTCATTCATCTCACATGCTTTACATTCTCGGAAATCCTACACATGAAATATTCTCGGAATTGGACGAACAAAAGCCCACGGTCTTATTTTCCACGGAGCCTTCTAGAACACCGAAGAGGAGACGAAGAGGGGAGACGAGGCGGCCACACCATAGGGGGGCACGGCCCCACCCCTGGTCGCGCCGCCTTATGGGGTGGGCCTCTCGAGCGTCCCCCGACTCTGCCCCTTCTCCTATATAATCCTTTCGTTGCGAAAACCCTAGTACCGAGAGCCACGATACGAGAAAACATACTGAGACGCCGCCGCTGTCAACCCTACCTCGGGGGGTTCTGAAGATCGCCTCCGGCACCCTTCCGGAGAGGGGAATCATCACCGGAGGGCTCTACATCACCATGCCCGCCTCCGGACTGATGCGTGAGTAGTTCATCCTTGGACTATGGGTCCATAGCGAGTAGCTAGATGGTTGTCTTCTCCTCTTGTGCTATCATGTTTAGATCTTGTGAGCTGCCTATCATGATCAAGATCATCTATTTGTAATGCTACATGTTGTGTTTGTTGGGATCCAATGAATATGGAATACTATGTCAAGTTTATTATTGATCTATCATATTTGTGTTGTTTATGATCTTGCATGCTCTCCGTTGCTAGTAGAGGCTCTGGCCAAGTTAATACTTGTAACTCCAAGTGGGAGTATTTATGCTCGATAGTGGGTTCATGCCTCCATTGAATCTGGGACGGTGATGAGAAAGTTCTAAGGTTGTGGATGTCTTGTTGCCACTAGGGATAAAACATCAATGCTTTGTCTAAAGATATTTGTATTGTTTACATTACGCACAGATACTTAATGCAATTGTCCGTTGTTTGCAACTTAATAACTGGAAGGGGTGCGGATGCTAACCCGAAGGTGGACTTTTTAGGCATAGATGCATGCTGGATAGCGGTCTATGTTCTTTGTCGTAATGCCCTAAGTAAATCTCATAATAGTCATCATGATATGTATGTGCATTGTTATGCCCTCTCTATTTGTCAATTTCCCAACTGTAATTTGTTCACCCAACATGCTATTTATCTTATTGGAGAGACACCACTAGTGAACTGTGGACCCCGGTCCATTCTTTTACATATGAAATACAACCTACTGCAATCATTGTTCTCTGTTGTTCTTTGCAAACAAACATCATTCTCCACACCATACGTTTAATCCTTTGTTTACAACAAGCCGGTGAGATTGACAACCTCACTGTTAAGTTGGGGCAAAGTATTTTGATTGTGTTGTGCAAGTTACACGTTGGCGCCGGAATCCCTGGTGTTGCGCCGCACTACACTCCTTCACCAACAACCTTCACGTGGCCTTCATCTCCTACTGGTTCGATAACCTTGGTTTCTTACTGAGGGAAAAACTTGCTGCTGTGCGCATCACACCTCCCTCTTGGGGTTTCCAACGGACGTGTGCATCACGCGCCATCACATGTCATATCAACCAATATGGTACAAATACCCAAGAATTTCATTATGTGACCAATTAAAGAATACATTCATAACATGTATATCATCTATATATACCTGAGCTAGACTTTCTAGTGTTTTCTTTCTTTCTGCCAAAATCTTTTGTAGTTTCTCTTTCGATTTTCCTCTTATTTCAGAAAACACTCAACATCAATAGTCATGCTAGTTTTCACCGGTATAAACTTCCAGGCTTGTTAGTCAAATACCAACACCCTTGTGTTCCGTACTTTCAAGTTGATTATCACATGACAAGTGTTCCGGATTTCACTATTAGTAACCTTTTAATGTGATGAACAATTTTACTCATATTTTTATCCATCAAATCATGACAACTTCATGATGAAGCCATTATGGCTCATATGTAGATACGCGAATAACATTAGTTCCCAACTAGTTAGAGGATCGGGACGCTTAGCATCTTCAACCTTCGTACATTCCCATAAAATTTATGAGTTTATGTAGCCTCACTAAATTATATCCTATCATCTTGTAATAAAAGGTTTTAGATATCACATATATCCCACACCTCTTTTATTTCTGAAAACAAACTTTTCATCTCCTTACTTTTCAAACGAATTTGAAAACCAAGTTTCACGGAGACAAGATAATTTTTTATATGCAAATTGAAACCATTGCTCTTTGAATTAGAAATTTGAGGGTTACCAAAAGTTTGCAATAGAACTTGATCATTTCTTGATTATTGAACAATACGTTACAAGTCCGTAAAGTTACCTGTCAGATTTAACAGTGTTTCTATCTCAATTACAGGCCTAGCGCAAGGTAGATAACGGATGCCAATTCTACAAATTTTAATTCAAAAACAATTTAAGCTATGTTCAGGATAATTAGTTTAATTTTAAGTCAAATTACTATTGAACTCCCACTGAATTCAACATCCCTCATAGTTGTTTAGTGGCACACGATCCAAATTCACAACACCAAGTCCGATCATCACGTGAGATGATGTAGCTTCAATGGTGAACATCAACATGTTGATCATATTATCCACATGACTCGTGTTCATCCTTTCGGTTTCCTGTGTTCCGAGGTCATGTCTGTACATGCTAGACTCGTCAAGCAAACCCAAGGATAAACATCACGTGCATGGATAATGTGATATGATATGGCTTTTTCTTCTTGTGCCTTTGATCTCCATCTTCAAAGCACACGAGCATGATCTCCATCATTACCAGCATTGCGCCAAGGTCCATGGCGCGCTTCATGGTTGTCCGCCATCCATAGCAACTATTACAACTACTAACTCATAGTAATGAAATACAACTATTACATGCTGATTAACACGCATGTCATGAAACAATAAAGAAAACCATTAGGCTCTTGACGGTTGCCATATTACAATAAGGATCATCTCATACATCAAATATTAACATAATCACATAATGACCATATCACATCACATGTCTCTACAAAAACAAGTTAGACGCCTCTAATTTTCTTTGCATGTTTTGTTTGGCTTGGGGCTTTCGAATAAGATCGGATCTTACCTACAAGCAAGTCTCATGTGCGTGGACATGTAAGGTTAGCCCGGGCCGCTTCATCCCACCATCCTGCAGGATGCAAAGTACATGAAAAGTAAGTGACAACAAAAGCATCAATGCCTATAAAACCATTATGTTCTACTCGTGCAATAGATCTATGCATAGACACGACTCTGATACCACTGTAGGGTTTCGTAGCATAGAAAACAAAAAAATTCTACCGCAAGAACGAATACCACCAAGATCCAATCTACTAGATCTATGCAACGAGATAGATGAGAGATATACCCTTGAAGATCCAAAGTGTTAACGAGATCAAATCTCATGGATGATGTAGTCGTACTCTTGCCGAACTCAAGTTTGAGATGAAGTCCTTCTAGTGCTGCCAGCGGGCAGCACTTCCGTACTCGAACGGTGTCAATGAAGACGTCTTCTACCCGTTCCAGCAGGCAGCGGATGTAGTAGATCCTTCTCGGAATCCCAACAGCATGACGGCGTGGTGGTGGTGGTGGAGAAGAATTCCTGCAGGGCTTCACCAAGCATGCGCAGGAGTAAGGAGGGAGAGAGGGTGGCGGCTAGGGTTTCAAGGGAAGGAGTTACAGCAGCACCCTTGCCCCTCCCCTTTTTATATAGGGGAGGGTTCAGCCATGGTCTGCCTTGGCCCCTACTTTACCTCCTTAGGCCAGCCCACAAAGGGAAAACTTGACCCTCAAGTTTGGGGAAACTTGTCCCTCAAGTTTGGGAAACTTGCCCCTTAAGTTTGCTTGGGGTTAAGCCAGCTAGGCCTTTAAGGCATGGTGCGCCCAGCCCATTAAGGCTAGGCAGCACCCCTTTGGTCCTTGTGGCCCCTCCCGAGGTGGTGGGCCCACCAGTGGCCCACCAAAACCTTCTAGAAACTCTAGTCAAAATACTGATATTTTTCCTGAACCTCGGAATATGACTTACCTTATATGAATCTTATTCTTCGGACCATTACGGACCTCCTCGTGCTGTCCTGGATCCCATCCGAGACTCCGAACAACATTCGGTCTCCATCTCATATGCCATATCTACTTAAATAACATCGAACATTAAGTGTGTCACCCTATGGTTCGCGAATGATGCAGACATGATTGAGACTCCTCTTAGATCAATAACTATCAGCGGGACCTAGAGATCCGTAATGGCTCCGACATATTCAATGATGACTTTGTGATCGAAAGAACCATAAGCAATAGTTACTAATTCCCTTTGTCGCGCGATATTTTACTTATCCGAGATTCGATCGTCGGTATCTCTATACCTAGTTCAATGCCATGACATCCCTTGTGACCTAGTCACATGCTTGCAAGCTAATTGAATGCCATTTCACGGAGAGAGCCGAGAGTATATCTATCCGTCATTGGGAGGGACAAATCCCACTCTTGATCCATGAGTATCAACTCTCACTGTCAGAGTACCCAATGCCACCTTTATAACCGCCCAATTACGAAGTAGCGTTTGATGTCATCAAATTATTCTTCCGGGCAGTATTCAAGGTGGAGGAGGGTGTTTGAACTCAAACACATGGAGGCGCGTGAATTATTGTTGCCCCGTCATGCGAAGGTCCAACTTCATCAAATTCTAGCCTGACACTCTCAGGTAAGTGTTGTACAAATATCCATTCAGTTAGAATATAGTTTCAGATTTCTAATACTTCGTTTGTCATTCATTTTTTTCAATCTCCAAAATTTTCCTAAGGACGAAGAGTTGCTCAACAGAGAGATTCGTAAGTACAAGTGGCAGTAGACCCAATGGGGTTATATATCCCTGATGAGTGCCGCACAACCGAAGCGTGCGTTGCGTATTAAGGGCAAAAAGAAACTGCGAAGACTGCTGCCACATCGAAGGGCAGAATGGCATTGTGAGGTAAACGATACACCGACGATGGTACCTTCATGCCGAGAAAAGCAGCGCTGGCCAAAAGCAAGAGCACGAGTGCTACATCGTCGATGGGCAAGAGTTATGCGTCGTCAAAGGGAAGGGGTGTCTTATAATCCAAGGGCAAGAGTCAGTGACGTACCTTAGTGTAAGTACAGCCCTGGGGTGGGGGGCACTGCCCCCACCTTTCTAGCAACTATGAAGGAATTCTGTTTTGCAGGCAACTTGAAAGAAATTGGGCTTAGAGCATCTTTAGTCGCATCCCCCAAATCATCAAGGGCGCCAGATTGAGCGTTTGGGGGAAGTGTTTTGTTCGTGCCGCGTTTGGGAGACGTCGCTCCCCAGTCGCGTCCCCCCAAACGCCGCCCCCAAACTTTCTTTAAAGGGTTTTTGAAAACACAACCATTTATTAAATATAGCATACAAATAAATATGTTTGCGGAGATTGTTTCCAAATTAAAATACAACAAATAATAAAACAACTAAACAAATGTAATAAATAGGGCTAGTCTGCTGAACACCAGAGACTGCTCCAACACGTTGATGTCATTGTATGATCCCGCCATGCCAAAGAAAGAATGCCAAATCCACATGTCATAATCTGCCACAGCTTCAAGCACCACACTGCAATATCCATGACGCTTTTTGTATATACTTTGCCAAGCAAACAGTTAGTTCTTCCATTACCAGTGCATGCAATCGATGCTTCCAAGCATTCCAGAGAATCCTCTGGTAGCATTTTGGGTCATGATCTTTCCAGTCTCTTTCTCAGTTGGCCATCTCAAGTAGTATTTTCCAAACTTTCCCACCATAGCTCGGCAAAACGTGTACATGCACTCAATGGCAGTAGACTCACGCATGCGAATGTAGTCATCCTGTGTATCGGCAGGTGCTCCGTATGCAAGCATCCTCATGGCGGCGGTGCACTTTTGAATTGACGAGAACCCGACAACATCTACAACGTCGTGCTTGAGCTTGAAGTAGGGGTTGAACTCTCGAACGCCGTGGAGGATATTCATGAACAGACCCTTGCTCATCCTATACCGGCGCCGAAAATTGTCGGCATGTGTTGCGTCATCTGCGAAGTAGTCGTTGTGCAGCATGGTATGCCCCTCCATCCTCTGCCGGGGCTTCGACTTCTTTTTCCCCGGCCTAGATCCTCCGCGGCGCGGCCTCTTCCTCTTCTCCACCTCGGCGTCAAGCATGTCCTGGAGGGACGCGATGATCAGCAAATGCTCTCGGAGGTCGTCGTCGAAGGCTTCATCGTCCTCCAGCAGTAGGGAAAGCATCTCGTTGTCGCTATCTATGTCTGAAGCAAAATCAATGGTTAAAATTGCGCCGCGGCAGACGAGGCAACGAATAGCGGCCAATTGCGCCTACCTAGCAAGTCACCGAGCGCCTTGTGTGCGCGGAGGTGGGGCGGATTTGACGCCGCATTCTGGGACGCGCTGGCGAAGCGACAGCGGTGGAACAACCAGCGTGAGTGCCAGCCGCGACGACGGTGCCGACTCTCAGAAGAGATCAGCCGTCGAAACGGCCGGCAAATCCAGCGACGACGGAGGGGTGGGAGGCGCGGGAGGGAA
This sequence comes from Lolium rigidum, assembly GCF_022539505.1. Classification (NCBI taxonomy): domain Eukaryota; kingdom Viridiplantae; phylum Streptophyta; class Magnoliopsida; order Poales; family Poaceae; genus Lolium; species Lolium rigidum. The sequence goes on from NC_061510.1 coordinate 377,769,136, forward strand.
GGAGCGACGAGAAAAAAGGCGCAAACCAACGGTTTATGGAAATAGTCGCCGACATGTGGGAGCCCGCCTCGCTTTTCGTTGTGTCCGGCGTGCCCGGAGCATCCCCTGTGGGGCGGGGAGGGGCTCTGGGCGCCGCACACCATATCACCATATCGGGGCACGTCGGACAAAAAGAGCCTTTAGGGGACGGAGCTAGGAACAATTTTGTTTATCCGGTGCACCCCAAATCCTTTTGGAAAATGCTTTAAGGGACGCGACTGGAGATGCTCTTAGTAGCTCTGAACTCCAATTGTATTATTTTGAGCCTTGGGCGTAGTAATCCTGAATGCAGTGTTATTTTGGGCTCCACTCCAGAAACTGAAAAACCTGAAAATTCTTAATGCGCTTCTTTTTTTCTGCCGAGGGAAAACCTGAAACTGAAGAACCTGAAAATTCAAAAAATGAAGAAGCTACTAGTAGAAATACAGAATCGTTTTAATTTTCAAAAGAGGAAAAGTCAGAAACTGAAGGAGCATTGAACTGTATAACGCGAAGACACAGGGAAGAGACGTGTATCACGCAAATGTACGCCCACTGCAACTGAATCCAAAAGACAGCCATGGCGTTGCAGTTCCGTGCACATTCCGTTAGCAGGTCCGCAAATCGACACAGTAGATAAGGTTTCTGGCTGGACGCCTGCCTGGAAAGGCGAACGCGGCCAAGGCATTGCGGGTTGTGTTTGTTGTCTCTCGGAGCAGGTTTTATGATTGGAAACGTCGCCGAGATGAGCACGAGGTATTGCTGCTGTAGAACGAGATCCAACGCCGGAGACCGGAGCTGGTAGCGCCGCACAGCGAAGGCCGCACCTGAAAGGGCAAAGGGCTCGGTTGCTAGCTGCTTCCTGCCGCTCGCCGCTCTCCGCCATGCCATGCCACCATGGTTTAGCTAATCGGCAGCTTGAATTGCACGCGTCGTTTCCAAGAACATGTGCGTAGCTCCGTCAATTTCGCCGGCTATGCTGACTGCATACAGTGGGCTGTCGAGTCGCTGTGTTGGATTTTCAGGGCAACGGTCGACGCCTCGACGGGAATGAAAATGACACGTCTTTCGAGTTGTTTTAGGAACGCGCCTTTTGAGTCCTGATGATGATTTCTGAGCGTGACACGAACACATCAGTCCGCTCCTCAGCGGGCCCCGGGCCCCAACGGCTCATTCCGCAATTGGACCGGTCTCTTTCTTTCCCCATCTTTCGTGGAGGCCCACGGATCTACATATAGATAGCCCGGCCCAGGGTTCCAAAAAACGGCCCAGGGTTCACCATGACTCTCGGGATCCCGACAAAATCAAACGACCAACAACAGTTCCTGAGTTCAGATAAACTCAAGTTGCTTCAGATGAGTGAGACATCATGGATTCTGATCGTTATTTAGTTAGGCGACATGGCCTGCGCCGGGAAGATATCCAACGAGACGCGAGATAAGGTAATGAAATGGGGCGACTTCGGCTGTTCGGTTGGGACGTCGATCTCCGCGGTGGTTGCAGGGTCCCTAGCATCGGCGGCTTCAGATTATCAGTTTCCTCGTTCGCCACGGCGCTCCTCCAGCGTCGCACGCGTGCGTTTACTGAAAACTTCTTCTCCTTCTCATGTTCTCCTGGCCTGCGACGAAGAAACCTTCTCGATCGGAGCTTGTAAAGTTGCAGATCGAGAGCTTGCTGGTCGCGTCAACCGGTGCGTGCTACTTTCAGTTCTCCGTCACGCGGGTCCCTCTGCACTTGGAATTCTAGGCTTGGAATGTGAGATTCCTACTAAACTTTGCGTCGCTAAAGTGTAGTGAAAGTTACCAGCGAGAATGCGATAGTTTGTCCGGTGTTACTTTCATTTACTAAGATGTGTTCAGTAAACTTGATACAGGAAGCCCATTTGAAGTTTTCACCCGTATCAGACTCTCGTCACGCTAATGACGAGATGCCGTGTACCATGTCGCAGTCTCATCCCAAAAAAATTAACCCGGTGTTTGACAAAATCAAGTGCCCGCCAATTATCTATTTGTTGAAAATAAAAACAACAAGAACAAGAAAGGGTACCGTGGCGAACAAGAATTCCTCGGAGGAATGCTGTTACTCGAGAGAGCAATGTTCAACCAAAGCTGGTTCAAGATGCACAACAATTGCAACGTCCTTGCTCACCAGAATTAGAAGTTGGAAATGACATATTTTTCTTCACAATTATACCAGATTATATTTAAGAGTGCTGAATTTATTTTCCATTTCCCCCCTTGAGAGTGCTTAATTTGTTCATTGAGAAAACTGCACTTCTAGATTTCCAAACTTTGCACCAAAATTTAACTTCTAATGATTTTCTGATTTTTTTTTTATCTATGCACCAAGGTAGACATGTACTCATTGAACTTGGTAGAAGAAATTGACTTGAAGTTTTCAACACGTTTTTAGCTCACCACTCCTTGATAGTAGATGTCATCGGACGATGCCGTGTTTTATGTTGAATCATTGTCCAAAAAAATAATTTGTAAGTTTGACGGTCTTACACTCCCACCAATAATTCCTTCAGTGGAAAAGCATGTATAACGAAGAATACCGTGGGCGCACTCGTTTCTCTAGGAAGAATGTTGGAACTCAAGAAAATAATTGTTCAACCAAAATTTGTTCAACATATAAAAATTGAAATGTACTTAGTCACCAGCAATTAGAACACAACGAAAGGTTGCAATCATGCCCCATATTTGGCGAGGGCTTAATTGTTTATTTTTCTTATTTTTGTCAGACAGTTCTTAATCTATTCATCGGGGAAAAATTTGCTTTTAGATTTCCGAACTTTGCGGCAATTCAACATTTCATGCTACATTGCTGCAAAGAAACTAATTCTTAATGCCATATGCGTTGATTGTTTTGCCAAGTCCCATTGAGCTGATATTTTAAGAAGTATCGGTCGACTTCTTAAAAATGCAAGGTACACTTTTCAATAAACTAAAGTTACACGTTTCTAAATTAGCAGGGACTGATGGAATCCCAGTTTATTAAGACATAGACAAAGCTTAAGTTTAATCACACACGAAAAACCTCTCAACATAGGAAACCGTTTACTTGTGGAGTCTTTGTCGAGTTCAATATGATTTTCATTGATGTGATATCCATACGAAACCAGAGGGCGAATTTCTGAACCCCCCGTCAGATCCACCTCGCCACCGGCGATTCGCCGGTTTCCCCCGTCTCCGGCGGCTGCTCCGGCGGCGGGAGGCTGGGGAAATCTCGAATCCCGGTGTGTACATAGCATAGGAGCTGTTAGCCTGTTAGGGACCTCGCCGGCAGCGCCGTGGAGATGGAGGCGTGGCTGGTTTCGTGTTTGTAGGTGGTGCTCGCCATCTTCGGCTGTGGTGCTCGGTGGAGCAGCATGGCAGAGCACTTCCTTCCTCGCGCTGGGGGTTCGTCGGGGCCGCCGTGTGCGTCCGTCCCCCTCCTAGATCTTGAGGCGGCGGATCCCCGGAATAAATGGAGATGCTGTTGGTGAAGCGAGGCGATGCAGCCGACGGAGCAGGATGTAGGCTCTTCGGAGTTCGAGGTTCGACGACTTCCCGTCCGCAGGGGGTCTTCTTCTGATCCAAGGTTCGAGTGGAGAAGCAGCGGGGGCGCGCCATCGGCACGTTTTGCTCTTGGCCGGCGACATCGAGTTGCAGAGGGTCTTGTTTGTAATTTTCATCTTTGGTGTGGACCTTTCTGTAATTTACCTGCTTTAATATCAACAGCTTTTCCTCGCAAAAAAAGAAACTAGTTTTACTGATGTGCATGCTGCATGAATGTGAAATGCAAGTTTGATGACAGTGCAAATTGATATTGTGACAATGTTAAAAACAGAAGATAGGTTATAGCCGGTTTCGCTAATTGATCGGACAATTCTCTTCTTGTTTATGCTATTTTCTCCATTTTTTAAAGAATATCTCATTCTTACACAATAAAATTGTATGTTTCCTCTATCCCAAAATAGAATGCATGTACAAGATTGTGTTATGTAAGAAGAAAGAATTTGTTGACCTCGAAGATGAGAGTGGATTTTGTACACCCACGCATGGGTGTGGGTGTTTCCGTCACCGTTCATTGTGCTTTAAGATTCGGATAAAAAGAGGAGAGAGAAAAGAATCTTTCTCTCTTCCATGGTGGGCACGAATCTCGAGGAATAAATGAACGGTGATAGAAACACCCACACCCATGCGTGGGTGTACAAAAGTATTTCCGCCTCGAAGATTTATTAATGTCTTTTAGACTTTATTTTGTAATCGTTGGAGTCAGTTAATGTATCTCTACCATGCATGTACTATTTGTTAGTATGAATATATATGGTATTGATTGTCAAAAAGAAAATAGAATGACCATAATCTTTGGATAAGGTTAAACTTCTCAAAGTTTGATCAACTATATAGAAAAAGTGTCAACATTTATAACCTTAAATTAATATTTTTAGAACCATCATGAAATATATTTTCGTATTATGTGCACTTAAAATTTTAGATGTTGATAGTTTTTTGTATATAGTTGCTCAATTTTTTTTTTAACTTTGACTGAAAACTATAGGCATCCTAATTTGGTAATGAGGAAGTATGACGAACTTATTTGGATAAAGTTAAACTTCTCAAAGTTTGATTAACTATATAGAAAAAAGTATCAACATTTATAACATTAAATTAATAATTTTAAAATCATCATGAAATATATTTTTGTATTATGTGCATTTAACATTTTAGATGTTGATATTTTTCGTATATAGTTGCTTAAATTTTTAAAAAATTAACTTTAACTGAAAACTATAGGCATCCTAATTTGGGAAGGAGAAAGTATGACGAATTTATTTGAGGTGTGCACGCATAACTTGTCGAGGTGCATGTGCTTTATTCATTCAATCTGCGCGTAACCCGTACATACAAAGGCAACAAATGGGCGCACAACTTATTTCATCAACCGTGCGTTTGCTGAAAGCTTCTCCTGCTCATGTTTCTCCCTGTGAATGGAGAAACCTTCTGGTAGCTCGTAGACCTGCAGAGAGCTTGCTGGTCGTGTCAACTGGCGTGTGCTACTTTCTTCAGTTCGACATAAGGCGGGTCCCTCTGCACTTAGAAAAGGATTATGTAAATGGACTAAACTTTGAGATTCTTACTACGAAACTTGCGCTGGTAAAGTGTGAAGGAAGTCATCGACAGGAGTACTATAAAATGTGTCCGATGTTACTCTGGTCTTTAACATGTGTTCAATAAACTTGACAGAGAAAATTGATTTGAAGTTTTCACGATCCTGTCAGGCTGTCACAATACCCGACTGTAAATGTCGTGACGAGATATGCCGTGTTTTATGTCCAAGTCTTGCTTCCAAAAATTAATCAGCAGTTTGATGGACTCAAACTCCCGCCAATAATTATTTGTTAGAAAAAAAGAACGATATCGTGCCGAGCAAGGTTTCCCCAGAAGAATGTTGTGACTTGAGAAACAAAAATTGGACAAAAAATAGTTCATCGTATAAAATAAATGCAAATTATTTCATCATATAAAATAAATGCAAAATAGTAAATTTGAATGCTATAACTTCAACGATTTTGCTAATTAACATCCAACTAGTTTTCAAAAAAACTAACATCCAACTAAAGCCTCAATTAATTTCTTAAAACACGAGTTGCACTTTGTACTAAACTAAGAGCATCTCCAGTCGCGTCCCCCAAACCGTCCCCCAAAGGGATTTGGGGCGCGCCGGACCAAAAAAGCGTTCCAGCCGCGTCCCCAAAGCCCTTTTTGTCCGGCGCGCGCCCGATACGGTGTCCGGCGCCCCGAGCCCGTCCCCGTCCCACGGGGGACGCACCGGGGACGCCGGACACAACGAAGCGAGGCGGGGAGTGGCGGGGCCGACCCGTCGGCGGCACAATTAATTTAAACCTAACCGTCGCCTACCTCGCGACGGAAGTTATTGGCGCGCGGCGACGGTGCAGTTCCCGCAGAGGGCGCGGCGGCGCGTCCCGTCGCGCCTAGCTCTGCGTGCCGGCGTTAACGAGCACCACCGCTCCTCCGCCTCCCTCCGGCCTATAAAAGGGGCGCCTCTCATCGTCCCTCTCACACACAAACCCCTAGCGCCTCTCTCCCAAACCCTAGCCGCCACCATCTCTCAACAAGACTCGCCGCCATGTCCGGTAGAGGCGGAGGCCGACCTCGCGGCCGCGGCCGTGGTCGTGGTCGTGGTCGTGGCCGCGGCATAGCCGAACGATCGCCGTCGCCTCCCGCGCCGTCGTCTTCATCGTCGGAGATGGACGTGGAGCAGGACGTCCTCGTTCGAGTTCGTCCACGTCCTCAAGGGCGACCCGCGCGGCATCCGGAGGCTGCCGGACTCCTTCGCCGAGTACGTCGGCGGCGTACGCCCGCGCACGATGCATCCGCGGGAGCATTCGTGCGGCTACCGCCGGTGGATCGTCGACGCGATCTACGACGCGCGCGGCAAGATGTACCTCAACATCGGCTGGGAGAAGTTCGCGCGCCACCACAGCCTCCAAGCCGGCTTCATCCTCGTGTTCTCCTACTTCGACAACAGGGACATGAGCATCAAGGTCTTCGACGAGAGTCGCTGCCGCCGGGACTACCACGTCGACAGGGACTCCCACGACGACAGCACCGACTCGGAGGACGACTGAGTGTTGTTTCTTCGCAGCGAATACGTGCACGGAGGTTTCTGCCTGTTCGCCTCATCGGTAGAACCAACAAGGGCACCATCCTCCCGCTGGATTTTCCGAGCTTAGGTGATCTGGGTGTGCCCGGAGTGTTGTTTCTTAGCAGCGAACACAGGAAACCGCCGATGCACGGCCTAGTTAGGTTTAGTTTTTTTGCAATATTTTATATTTGTGTCCACCATGGTTCAAACTATGTATTAGTTTGTGGAAAACCATGTTCTAACTATGTCTTTGTGTAAACCACGTTCCCAATTATGTATTAGTTTGTGGAAATTGAAATAAAAATGCCAAGAAAGATTATTTTAAATGTTTGGGGGCGGCGTTTGGGGGACGCGGCTGGGGAGCGACGTCCCCCAAACGCGGCACGAACAAAACACGTCCCCCAAACGCTCAATCCGGCGCGGTTTGGGGGACGCTTTGGGGGACGCGGCTGGAGATGCTCTAAAGTTGCATTTTTGTGAATGGATTGAGACTTGCGGAATTCTCGATTGATTAGGACAGACATACCTTTTTTGTCAGAGAAAAAGCTTTTACAAGGCACCACAAACAAATATCTTTGAACTTATTAAACCGTTTACTAGAGGAGTCTTCGTCGACTTCTATTTGGGTTCTTATTTGTGAGACGTTCACATGGAGCCAATTTTACTTGTGTGGTTGCTACATGATACGAGTTGCAAGTTTGATGGCGGTGAACATTAGATGCGACAATGTGAAGAAAGAAACAGAAGAAAGAACATTCCATCAATTAGCACGCAACAAAACTATAGTATGGACGAGCTTATTTGAGGTGTGCATCCATTACTATTCGGGGCGCGTGTGCTTTATTCATTCACTTCATCAAATCCAACTTATGTGCGTGCATAGCCCGCACATACAAAAGCAACAAATGAAACAACTTGTACAAACCGGTGGACACAACGAATTTATGTACCACGAACTGACGAACACAATGTGTGCACTTTCATGCACCTTGGACGCACGCACGTGCACTAGCTAATTCAGAAGCCGTAGCGATATGCACGCATCGGTATCATCGATCCCTTTCGTGACTTCATCATCAGTTGAAGACGTCGCACTGCTGGCGTATGTTGCCCTGGCTGCCGGACTTGACCCCGACGCGGCCGAGCTTGGTAATGGCGTCGACGAAGGCCGAGTTGAAGGCGGCCGTGCTGTTGGCCAACGCGTTGACGTTGGTGCGGGTGCGGCTGTCGGTGTAGAGCACCTGGTCGGAGGCGAGCAGGCCGCCGCCGTCCTGCAGGTTCCGGAAGTACTGGTTGTCGAAGGTCGCCGGCGAGGACTGGTCCATGAGCACCATGGGGTCCGACGACCCGTCGGCGGGGCACTTGGTCCTGAGGAACGCCGCGTAGGTGGGGTTCAGCGTCGGGTCCGCCGGGTTGCCGTACACCCGGTCCCTGAACGTGCCGCAGTGCGCAAGCCCCACGGTGTGCGCCGCTGTTTATATAGAACAACAAACTTGTTAGGTGCGTCCTGTGTCAGTGTCTCAGGGTAGAGACGCGTGTGTGTCATTGTGTCTTACGGCCTTACCTGAGAGAGCGACCATGTGCGACGTGGTGAGTCCATGAGCTCTGAAGATTGCGATCAGCTGGTTAATGGTGTGGGTAGGACGCGGCAGCAGGCCCGGCACGCTGCTGGCGCTGGAGCTCAGGCCGTCCAGCCTGCCCAGCTCCACCGGGTAGAAGGGACCGCCGCTCTGTTATTGAAGAACACAAACAGTCTATTCAGGCTAGGGTATTCATGGATTGTACGTCTACTATGGAGATGGCGAGCGTGCACTGACCATGGAGATGGCGTCTCGTGTGGCGATGGTGAGTATGTCGGCGCAGGAGACCAGGTCGGGGCACGCGGCCTCCACGGCGACCTTGGCGGCGTTCACCGTGTCGAAGCCTTCGAACGCCAGGGACTTGTTGTCGTCGGCGTCCCTCTCCGCCGCGCTCCCCGCCGTCGAGCTGATCAGCACCGATCCGTCGCAACCCTGCACGACACAGTGGCGACCCATCAGTTACAGGTGATACTACTGCGACATCCAAGCAGCTGGGCGTGTTGCTGCGACCCTACCTCGACGAAGCAGTCGTGGAAGAAGAGGCGGATGGTGGAGCCGATCGCCCGGATGTTGGCATCCATCTTCTGCTTCACCACGCCGCGCACAATGGTTTCCAGGTTGGGGCAGGTGTCGCTGTAGTAGTCCGGCGCCAGGTCGGACGCGCCGAGCTGCGCGGAGACGGCCAGGGCGAACAGCACCACAAACGGCAACGACGACCAAGCCATTTTTTTGCTCTTGCTAAATGCTAATACCTCTTTGTAGTATGTTTAGTATGCAGAAATGGAGGGATATACTTACTATATATAGACAGAGATTTGCAAAAGGCGGCGTCTAATGGACTCTCGATTACATTGACAATATGATAATATAACATGAGATGCTCAAGCCGTGATACGAAAGATTTTGCCACGCTCTGGAAGACAGCCAGGATAGTTGACAAACTTTGATCGATCGACAGTAACACTTGCTATTGTCTAGTGTCGGGACTGATTCCTGGTGCATGCGTGGGATGTTTTGCGGGGGTTTATTTTCCATTGATGTGACGATGTTTTGCGGGAATCAAGTGTCTGTCCATTGTCAGGGTTGCTTCTTCATCACATGTCTTTTATTTTTTCCATTTATATAAATCATTACACCATAATATAAACAGATATTAGGCATAGAGATGACCTTACTCATTTGGTTTGACACGGAAGTAGAAGTAAGAGTAAGTGAACATTACGCGTTTTACCGTGACCTTTGTCGACAATAGGACGACTAATTAATTATTAAATCATTAAAAAGTGAACTAGTTATGCGGGTATGTTCATTTCACATATATGTGCCAGCTGGCGTAACATTATACTACTATTATGACTAGCATTACCCTGTTTCCATATCACTGTCAAGGAGCTTTCCGGGAGCAACCATTTAGGAACGGTAGCACATAATTTATTTAACCAGTGCAGGTATAGGTGCAATAAGCAACTTTCGTGATGATGCTTCAACGCTCCATGTCTCTTATTTTCATTGGTTGATTTTTGTACCACACTTTGTGACGAAATATTCCGTTTTAAAACTATGCAATAAGAATGGTCGTGAACATCTATTAATGCAGAAGTCAGGATGTATCTCCCTATTCGAAATAATTGAAGGAGATTTCTTGCATACATCTCAGAATATACAAGGAAACATTTCGATTTTCTGTTTTTATTCTTTAATTTTTCTGAACAGAGAATTTTTTTTAGCTACGAATTAGCATCTGTTGGATCTCACATGGAGGGCTAAAAATGAGTGCATTTGCTTCTCCACATCGTCTATTTGGAAAGCTAGTGTCTTTTAACGGACAAACCTAACCGACCATGAATCTTTTTGTTCCGTGCTTGTTCGTGACCGTTTTTCCTCGAAATATTAAGAATACTCCTAGATGTCACCTTAGCATTAATTTGACCAAATCATTTGGCATCACCTTTATTTTATAAATGAAAAAACTATTTGACCATGTTGTTAATTTTAGGATGAATGATTGGATACCCATTGTTCGTTTGCCATAAATTCTACGGGCAAGGTAGTTTAGGTTGATGACTACGTCCTGAACACAGCTTGGAGGTTCTTACTAGGAAACTTGCCCTGGTAAAGTGTGGAGGAAGTTCGACAAGAATATCCAGTGTCACTCTTTTGTTTAACATGTGTTTAGTGAACTTAGTAGAGGAAGCTGATTTGAAGTTTTCACCGGGCCTTCAGGCTGTCACACTACCCAGCTGTAAATGTCCAAAGTCTTGCCCCTAAAAATTCATCGGTAGTTTGCCAGACTCAGACTCCCGCCAATAATTTCTTTGTTAGAATAGAAAATATAACAATGAACAATGCCGTGCGGAGCAAGGTTTCCTCGGAGGAATGTTGTGACTCGAGAAAGAAATTTTGAGCCTAAATTAGTTCAACATATATTAAATAAATGCAATGTCTGTAGCTAGGTTAGCAGCTAACAAAAGGCATGGTGTTTTGCAATATGCCCCATTATATTTTGAGAGGCCCAACTTTTCTATTTGTTTCCTGGAGAGTGTCAACTTTGCGCGAGTTTACCTTTTGAAGCAAACAATTTTGAATGCTATAACTTCCACTGTTTTGCTAAGCATCATCCAAGTGAAGTCTCAATCAATTTCATAAAATGTGAGTTGCATTTCATACTTAAGTGAAGTTGCATTTTTGTAAATCGATTGAGACTTGAGGAAATCTCGGTTGATTAAGACATAGAAAGACTTTTTTTAGAAAAGGCTATTACAATGCACAGTAAACAAATATCTTCGAACTTATTAAACCGTTTACTTGTGGAGTCTTCGTCGACTTCAGTTTGGTTCTCATTTGTGTGACGCCCACGTGAAGTCGGCTTTGTTGGCGTGGTTGCGACACGATTACGAGCTGCAATTTCGATGCCGATGGAAATTGAGATGTCGACAATGTGAAAAAAAGAACATCTCATTAGCATGCAATAAAACTATAGTATTTACCAACTTATTTGAGGTGTGCACCCATTGCTTTTTTGGGGTGCATGCCCTTTATTCATCACTTTTGCTATTTAACAACCGAGTGCTTTTCAATTCGGCAACAATCAAATTCTTTGTGCGTTCGGTCAGTCTCTAGTTTCTTTTCCTTTCGGTGCCATGAGGTTTGGACTGGACCGTTCTTCTCTGTTCAGACTAAGCAAGCACAAATCAGTAGCACTGGGATAAGAACAAAGACTTTCTCCATGTTGTTCATTTTGCAAGAATTTAATCTGCGTGACTCGCATCACTGGAAGTCTGGAACCTCCCATGTTGCCATATTCATGTACAGAAGTTTTGCTTAATGAATGATGATTCAGTGATTTTGCATGGCGTGTCTTCATACCTTTTCTCTCTTTTTTTTTTCAAATTTTAATGAAATGTTCATTTTGCAATTCCAGACCATAGGGAAGTCATTTTGATTATGAGTCGCTGCTTTTAAAGAAATGTTCATTTTTTACTATGCTATTTACATGAGTTTTATTCGTAAATACAACTGTAAATACATGGGGTATTTTTTTGTAAATACCACTGTAAATGCTACTGTAAATACAAATGAAAATACATGAGTTTATCTCCATAAGTACCACGGCATGTACCACTATAAAACCACTGTAAATAGATCCTTTTTTTGTGTAAATTCCACTGTCAGTTCTAACGTAAATACATGAGTTTTCTCATAAATACCACTGTAAATACATGAGTTTTTTCCATAGATCTCATGTAAATCAATATGAACCCCCCTAAAATACCACTGTAAATTCTACTGTAAATACAATGAAAATACATGGGGTTTTTCAGAAATTCCACTGTATGAACCACTGTAAAACCACAAATCATGAGTTTTCCCGCGCTGTAAATACATGAGTTTTTTCGTCAATCTCATGTAAATCCACTATAAAACGTGAGTTTTCCCGTAAGATACCATTGTAAATACATCAGTTTTTCCGTAAATCACATGTAAATCCAGTGTAAATACTTTAGTTTCTAGAGGAGTAAGACTAATTTTCCTCTTCGTATTGGTTATTTGCAGGTACAATACTACATATTTGTGTTTTCTCACGGGAGATGTAGATAGGGACATGGAAGAAGAGACCTGCAGATTCCCGTTCGGAATTAATAAAGGGAATGACAGAAGTGGTGGAAGGAGGGAAATAATCTTATTGGTCTATTTTTTTCGAGTGTTGGTGAAAAGAAAAACAACCGAATGTGAAATAGATAGTCCCTCATTCACTTTATCAAATCCAACTTATGTGCATAGCCCGCACATACAGAAGCAACGAATGAAACAACATGTATAGGTCATGTACAAACCGGAAGACACAAGGAATTTATGTACCACGCACGCACACATTGTGTGTACCCTCATGCACCTTTGTCGCATGCACGTACACTAGCCAATTAAGAAGCCGTAGCGATATGTATGCACGCATCCATCCTTTTCATGACTTTATCGGTTGAGGACGTTTTATCAGTTGAAGACGTCGCACCGCTCGCGTATGTTGCCCTGTCTGCCTGACTTGACCCCGACGCGGCCGAGCTTGGTGATGGCGTCGACGAAGGCCCGGCTGAAGGCTGCCGTGCTGGCGGCCCACGCGTCGACGTCCTTGCGGGTGCGGCTGTCGGTGTGGAGCAGCTGGTCGGAGGCGAGCAGGCCGCCGCCGTCCTGCAGGTTCCGGTAGTACTGGTTGTCGAACTGCGCCGGCGTTGTCTGGTCCATGCGCACCGTCGGGTTGGGCGACCCGCTGGAGGGGCACTGGCTCCGGAGAAACGCCGCGTACTTGGGGTTCAGCGTCGCGTCCGCCGGGTTGCCGTACAGCCGGTCGCTGAACTTGTCGCAGTGCGCCTCCCCCACCGTGTGCGCCGCTGCATATACAACACACCAAAGCTTGTTACATCACCGGCGTCCGGCGGCATGTACTTGAGGCACAAGTGTGTGTCTGTCAGTGTGTCTCTCTCACCTGAGAGAGCGACCATGTTCGACCTGGTGAGCCCTTGAGCTCTGAAGATTGCGGTCAGCTGGTTAATGGTGTGGGTGGGGTGCGGCAGCTGGCCCGTCACGCTGCTGGCGCTGGAGCTCAGGCCGTCCAACCTGCCCAGCTCCACCGGGTAGAACGGACCGCCGCTCTGTTGTTACACAGAACGAACAGCCCAGTCAGGCTCTGGTATGCTTAAATTGTAGTACACGTGTACTCGAAAACGTAAACAGTGTACTCTGAAAGTGTATGTGAGCGTGTACTGACCAGGGCGATGGCGTCTCGCGCGGCGATGGTGAGTATGTCGGCGCAGGAGACCTGGCCGGGGCAGGCCGCTTCGACGGCGGTCTTGACGGCGTTCACCGTGTTGAAGCCTTCGGGCGCCAGGGACTTGTTGTCGTCGGCGTCCCTCTCCGCCGTGTTCCCCGCCGTCGAGCTGATCAGCACCGATCCGTCGCAACCCTGCACGTACACGACGCGACCAGTCAGTTACACTACATACTGAAACGCCGTCGCTGCATGCGCGCGGCGTGTGCTTACCTCGACGAAGCAGTCGTGGAAGAAGAGGCGGATGGTGGAGCCGATCGTCTTGATCGTGGCGTCCCTCTGCTGCGCCACCACGCTGCGGACGATGCTCTCCAGGTTCGGGCAGGTGCTGCTGTAGTAGTCCGGCGCCAGGTCGGACGCGCCGAGCTGCGCGGAGACGGCCAGTGCGAGCAGCACGGCCATGCAGAACGAAGACGACGACCAAGCCATCTTGCTCAACCCGAAATGTCTCTGTACTCTCTGTAGTACTTAGTATCGTTGGTGAAGCAATTAATGGACATAGATAGTGCCATACAGTATATATAGACACAAATTGCGAGGGGTATATATGATTGACTAATTATTACCTGGACAGTTTATATGACATGAGGTGCTCAAGGTGTGTGATACGCAAGGTCGTGTCACGCTCTGGAAGAAAGCGAGGAGAGTTGACAAAGTTTGATCGATCGAGAGTAACATTTGTTTTTGTCTAGTCTTTGGACTGATTCTTGATGCATGCGTGGATGTTTTGCAGGAATTTTTTATTTTCCATTGATGTGACGATGTTTGAATGCAAGATAACCTCAGATCACGCAAGGAATATTGTGCACCAAGTCTTTAGCTTTCCACAGATCAATTCCGAACACATACCAAACGGCGGAATTTGCGAAATCGACCCAAATTTCAATTACATGCCCAGTTTCCATGCATCCAAACACAGTGTTATGGAATTAAGAGTAAGTCTATTGTCAGGTTTGCTTCTTCATCACATATCTTTTCTTTTCCAATTATAAATCATTACATGTCCATAAACGGAGATTGGGCAACGATTATTCTGTTCGAAACAGAAGTAAAAGTAAAACTAAGTGAACCAGTGGCGGATCCTGGATCAAAATTGAGAGGGGGCAAAAATATGCTTATAGGTGAAAATTTTCTTTTTAAGTGGGGGCAAATCACTCTTTAGGAGTACTATTACCGTTACCTTTGTCAACAGTAAGACAATTAATTAATTATTAGATTTTTATCAATGCGGGTATATTCATTTCACATATATGTGCCAGGTGTCCTAACATTGTACTCTTATGATTAGCATTGCTTGTTCAATATAGGTTACTCTATCACTATCAAAGAGCTTTTCCGGTTGCAAGAATTAATAAATGGTAGCACGTGGTATATTAATAAACCGGTGCGGGTATAGGTGCAATACCCGACTTTCGTGATTATGCCTCAACTCCATGTCTCCTATTTTTCGTTGGTTGATTTTTGTACCCACGCTTTGTGTCGAATTGATTGTAATACTCTGTTTTGAAACTATGCAATAAGAATGGTAATGAACATCGATTAATGTAGAAGTTGTGATGTATCTCCCTATTGGAAATAATTGAAGGAGACTCTTGCGTATATCTCAGAATATACAAGGAAACATTTCGGTTTGTTGATATTTTTTCAATTTTTTTTGAACATATCAGCTTTTTAGCTATGAGTTAGCATCACTCTATCATGTTGGGTCTCAAATGGAGGGCTAAAAATGGATGACTTTGGTTCTCGACATCATCTATTTGCAAAGCTAACGTCTTTCAACCGACAAACCTAACTGACCATGAATCTTTTTGGTCCGTGCTTGATTGTTTTGCCTTGAAATATTAAGAAAGCTCCTAGCTAGCATTATTGACCTAATCATTTAGTATCACCTTTATTTCATAAGTGAAAAGTTGTTTGACCATGTTTTTAATTTTAAGATGAATGATTGGACACGCATTGTTCGTCGGCTATAAAGACTAGAGGGGAGGCAATTTAGCTTGATGACTACGTCCTAAAGACATTCTATAGGCCACGTAGCAAACAAGTGGAGTTATTTCACGGTATATCCCATACATCAACACGTAAGAATTTGGAGTCAAGCACTGCCAGTTGCTCGACATCGATGATACGCCACGCGTAGCCAGAGTTGAAAACGATCATACTACATATGGCTTAATAGAAGCAACCACTCCCAGTAAAAAACAACCAACTTCGTGGAAAATTAGTAGGCCTACTCGAGCGAATTTTCAAAATAAATAAATATGAGAACGACTTGTTAAAACATTTCATCACTTCGTACGGATCTTGTCGTACATCGTCGTCTAGCGAAACATCAACGAAGTTTCTAAGTATAGCTCCATGTCGTCTGCTTGGTCCGCTTCAGGCCTTCAGCCGATCGATGCACCTGATGCTGCCGGTGCTAATAGGACTACAGGAGCACAAGCTTCCTCTCAATGGCCGGTCTGGTTGTTAAATTTATTGCACGAGTAAGTTGAGGAATTATACAAACAGATATAGGATTAGAACGATACAGATGTCAGAGGATGGCAATCCATTCCTAGTTGACCGAACCCAGTCTACTGCTAGTCGGCTATTAGATGACCCCAAAATCCAGTCTGGACATTGGCCCGGTCCAAGACAAGGCAATTGCCTATCTACAATGAAAGCCCAGTACATGGTTTCGCTGAGGTTTTGAACTTGCCAATTTTTGCATCGGTCAAAGGCATAAGCAATATGCATCACAATACTACAAAGGGAAGCGTATGGGTGTTGCTCTATATTATCGCACTCTTTCTCAAGAAAAAGCACTACATTTGTAATTGCCAGAGAGACAAAACCAACTAGGAAGCCAACACACCATTTCCAGATTTCAGCAATATGCATATTTTGGGCTTGGGCACACGAGGTGTCAACACCTATATTCGTGAACAGGTCAAATTTTAACACCTCGGCATTTTGAATTGGGCGTCAAATTTAGAAGAATGAATTCAAATACATGGAGAGGTGAATTCAGCATTCCTTTAGCTCACACGAAACTACGAAAGTTCAGTCAGTGTTTGGAGTTATTCTGCATACTGTAAACATGTACACTGGTACAGTAGTACTGGAATGCCATTCCTAGGCAAACAAGTCTGAAATTTGCCACCAACCAGATCTCCACGCCAAGAGGCAAGAGACCAGCCATGGGTATGCCTTTGTGGTGTCAAGATGGCCTAGACCTTTTGGGCTCCACGGTATCGTGTGTGCTTTCCTCAAAGGAAAGCAGCATGTTCAAAGGCCCATGCACCAACAGCTGCAAGCTGTCTGTGGTCTCGTTTCCCTGATCAAAAGTGAACCCCATCGTCTGCGTCCGGCCGCCGTCGCGCTTTGCGAGGAGGGCTACAAGACGCATGTTCCGATCCGTGGTGCTTTTGCTGGATGGCTTTTATCCCTTTTGTGGTCATAGTATACATATGCTCTGTTGAAGACTACATTTGTATCATTGTGCATGTTAGACCATGTATGTTGGTAGGGCACACTGACCCGAAATCTGCTTTCAGCTTGACTGGTACCTAGTACTCATTTGTGTATTTATTCATTAATTTTTCGATGCATTTCATGTCTTTCACAACAATACGTCATCTCATAGAATAGCAAAACAATTTATTATCCGAGATCGTTATATGAATATACTCCAGGGTTTAGAGTATGATCCAACCGCGAAGTACATGTACGAAACACATGGTCGATGTATCCGAGAAACTGGATGCCAATTGCAAAATTAAAGCTAGGGCTTGGAGAGAAAATAGTAAAAGAACTTATGTGGTTATTATGGTAGCATTTTTTTCATCGTGGAAAAGAAGCAAATCTGGAGTCTATTAACCGATAGGAAATAGTAGAAGGGGATAAAGTATGTCATTCTTCTAGCATTATTGTGCTACGGTTTGAGTGAAAAGGTATCCGTTTGAGAAAATTGCAAAGATAATAGCGGCAAAAGGAGCAAGGACAAGTGTTAATTTTGCTCAATTATTTTTGCAAGATGTGTTGGGTCGGAAGTTTTTCAGTATAGGTTAAGAAACATGAGATTTTTGTATTGTATTTCACAAATAGATATTTTCTAGCAATTTTTTTATTTTTCAATATACATCCTCAATTAATTCTTCTAATAATACTAAGTATACTAAAAATAAATTACCAGAGTTTGGAAGCCTATATTAGAAAAAGGCTTCATGTACCATTTCGGAGTTTCCACACCACCACGCAACATCTGATCAAAAACAAAAGGGTGGCAATTATGCCAGGGGAGATAGCTCTTGCAATAGTAGGCACAATAATTAATCTATGAGCGTCTCGACCCTCTTACCCCCTTGAGAAAATCACCCGAAAAAATTAGAAAAATTATCCCGCCACATCAAACTCATGTACACGTGATCCACGAAAAAAAAATGAAACAGTGTCTAGAGGAACTAGACACTTTTTTTGATATAGTAGAAGCGGGACTTGGCGTGATAATTCCGAAATTCGTTCCTGACAGGAATCGAACTCCGGTCGTTAGGGTGCGCCACTGCGACCCCAACCACTAGGCTAAGCCAACGTCGTCTGATCCACGAAATAGAAACAAGGTGAGCATGCTCAGCCATAGATCTTCTCACCAAGCAGTTATCCCAGTCTCTGTGACCCCTGCTTGGAAGAAAATGTCCGAGGAGTAGTGTCCTTCTTGGGCATGGATAATGGTTGATAAGACAACACTATTAGTTTAAATGTTGGATGTCGCATGGTTAAAAAGTGTGTTTACAGCCGCTTATCTCTTAGCTTAACTTCAATAATTATTGTTCACAGCATAATAAAATTAAAACTAAAGATCATGTCACTAAGAGAAGGTGTCTGGTACAATAAACAAAAAGGTTGTTTATTTTTCATTACGAGATTATCTTACGAGTGAGAAAAGGAAAAATTATTTTGTTTCTCTGTCCTCCAACTCAGAAATCATACTACTTGATCTTGCTAAGATAGCACCATATGCAGCTTCCTCTAATTAACATGTAAAGACAAAAATAAAATGAAACATTAGAGAGCCATGCCAATGTTGATAGATAGAGCATAACATTTCTAAAACTCAAGGGAAGAGATGAAAACGGATGATCTGTCAGTAATCTGTCAAGAGGCTTGTCATCACTAAAGAATAATCTGTCAGTAATTAAGAAACTATTGATCTTGCCCTGACCCTGACTCTTGGCCATCTCCATGATGATCCCTAACGGCATGAGCATGCTAGCTTGGCACAAGGCACGAGCGGAATGTTAGGGTTTTACATGGCATGATGAGGTCAGGAGCTGCAAGATGCAACTCGTGCAGGTCAGGCGCGGTGATTGTTTAACAGAACCAGGGAATTAAGTTGCTAGGATCGATGTGCTTTTGGGGAAAGTTCATCACTGAATTTAAGCACCTAGGCTTAGCCTCTGGATTGCTGCCAAGCATGCATCCCTCTCATCATTGCTACCATTCACCTCAGTATCAAAGAGGACACTGCTTCTGGAATTATCCTAGTTATCATCCTTATTAATCGATGATCAAAACTCCAATTATTGTGTTACTTAGCAACTGCAGCAACTGACCAGATGGCCAGAACTACAGCTCGGAACGGGATAGCAAGAGCAAAGTTGCAATGTGTGTTGTGTTATGGATCATACAGAGCACGGTGATGCACGCCGAGTTCAGCAGTAAGTTAGAAAAGCGAGAAGCTTTGGTGCCCGGCTGTTGGTCCGTTACGTGCCAAAGTGATTACTTGTTTAGCAGACGACTGCTACGGGGAAAGCATGACAAGCAGGACAGCGGCTTTCTCCTCTTTCCACAAACTTTCTGCTGTTTTTTGCTCCTTTTGATCTCTTCTTTAAGCTTGTCAACCTTCCATTTTCTTTGCTACTTATCGCCATGGTCCACGGATCCTGTATGGCTGCTGTGGCAATGGAGAATGTAGATAACGTATTTGTATTTTTTTGTCAGATTTAATTCTATGTATTCTACTCTTTTTCATATGTATGATACTTTTTACAACTTTTAAATCTTAGACATGTCATTTTTCGTTGTTATTTGGTTCATGTGGACCCAAGATTAAAGATGCATTTCTTGGAAATGAGACAAGAACTTATTTGTAGTCGCGACAATCATATAGCGTCCCAACGACGTGGGGTTTGTCTTGGAACATCGGTGTATCATGTCCGGAGTAGTGTGAAAGGGT
Source organism: Lolium rigidum (assembly GCF_022539505.1). NCBI lineage: Eukaryota > Viridiplantae > Streptophyta > Magnoliopsida > Poales > Poaceae > Lolium > Lolium rigidum. Next base: position 377,788,928 of record NC_061510.1, read on the forward strand.
TAATTGTAACATTCCTGTCGTTGCCTAATCGACGGTATCTCGGAGGAGGGATCCTCACGAGGGGGAGAAGAAGTAGGGGCCATAGGGCGGAGTGCACACGGGACGGTGGTACGCGATTTACCCAGCTTCGGAACACCTGCACGATGACAGGGTCTACTGCTGCTTGTCTGGAATTATCTGGGCGCTTTCGCGTTGTTACAATGATTTGTGGTTGTGCCTCTAGGGCTCCCGGGATCCGGCTTATAAAGGCGCACGGATCTAGGGTTTACATGGAGAGTCCTAGCCGGAATACAAGTTGCCTAACTACGGTACAATGTCTTGCCGTGTACGTCAAGGATCCGCCTTCCTCTAAGTATGTGCTGGATCCGGATACTTCATGGGCCGTCACGGATCCGGCCTCCTTCGTAGGTCGGTTGAGATCCGGCTTCCGATTCCTGGACTGGACTTCATCCTTCAGGATCTACAGCAACTGGGCCACCCGATGGGCCACATGCCTCATCACCAACTATGGGCCACCCGGGCTTGCCGGATCTAGGCCATGCCGTTGATATACCCATAAAGTATACCCACAACAGTAGCCCCCGAAGTTCTCCGAGATTCATCATTCCTCCGACTTCATTAGCTTGGATCCGATGAGAATCTCGAAGAGCTTCAAAACTTTTACTTGTTTCCGGGTTCATCTGCTCGGAAATTCTTGTCTTCGGAATTGATAACGCAACGGAGATTCCGCATTTCCCGCGCACAGCTTCCTTATTTCCCGCGCTAAATTTTCGTAGATGCGAATCTTTAGCCGGAAATTTCGGGAGCGCATGGTTAAGTTATCTCCACATCGTTTTACCGCACTTGACCTAAGACACGTGTCATCCATCCGACGGTGTGACCATTCCGTTTCCACCGTTGGATCCGGTTCCCGAATCTCCGCGCGTAGCCTATAAATACCCCGCGGCTCGGTAATTCCTCATTCTTTCACCGCACCTCACCACTTCGTCTTCCTCCTCTCCCCGCGCCGCCCGACGGATCTTAACTCCGGCGAACTTTCCCCACGAGAGCTTCGCGCGCCGCCGTCCCAAGCCTCTCCTCAAACCGAGATTGCCGCGGTTGATCAAGAAATCAACTCCGCCGCCGATCCGTGGTCATCGGAGGCTCGAAACCGCCAGTTCGTCGCCCTCTACCTCGCCGGAGCTTCGCCGGACCATCGCGCCATTG
>NC_061510.1:377790233-377943403 GCF_022539505.1 Lolium rigidum
GGTTTTCCTTCCGCGTTCCGAGGATCCAGTTCGCGATTCGACATCGTGATGGCCATTGTCGTAGGCGTCCTTCTTCGAAGTAGAGACACAATGCTCCGGGTTGGATTCCAACCTGCGCGAAGTATCTGCCTTGCTCTGCTGCTTCATTGATGAGGCAACGAGCGTACGGACATACTCGATGTCAATTTCCTCGGTCTTTTTCTTCAAGATCTCCGCAGCCTTCTTCATGTTATCCTTTGGAGTTGCAAGTGGCTGTTTCTCAGTGGGGGTTGCGAAGGTGATCTTGCGAGGAGGTATAGCATCCCGCCTGATTTTATCGGCCTCCCGCTGAAGCTCGGTGACCTTGTCCTTCCAGTGTTGCTGGAGTTTCTTGACTTTTACCAGTTGTTCCTCAACCTCAAGCTCTCGCTGGTGGAAATTTTCCACGAAGTGTGCGGCTTCTTTCCTTTCATCCAGCATTGCTGCTGCGGTCCTGGCGAACTTCTGGGCTGTTGCCAGCATCTCCTGTCTTTTAGCTTCTAGAGCCTCCGGATCTGCGGCATCGTCAGGGGTTATGGGTTTGTTGAGAATATCCGAGTGCGCGATTGCCTCCATGCCTGCTTGTTCAACCAGCTCTTCAGGGGACAGCACTTCCTTGTGCGGACACTCCCGCGATAGCGGAGATCCTGCACGGGAAGGCTGTGGATCGGAGTAGGTGTTGTCATCCTCTGATTCGCGTTGATCCAACGCCGCCAAGGTTGCGAGGACCTGCTTAGGCTGGGCGGATTCAACTTCGGGTTGATCACCATACCCGTATTCCTTCACCTTGTGATCGAACTCTTCAGTATCCATGGAGGGGGCGTCTCTGGAAATTGGGCTTAGGTTACCCAAGATTGACTCTTCGACCGGATTTCCGCTTTCTCCGATAGCCTCTTGCTGATCCGGAGCAGCGTTGTTTTCCGGTGCCTCGACCTGCTCGGGACAAGCTCCGGCTTCTTGAGGGGTGGTTCCGGCGGTATGGGCCAAGAAGTGCACGAAGTGACACCTTTGCTTCTCTAACACCTGGGAGACCCAGGCGGATCTGCATTGGTCTTCCACCTTTATTTCCTGCTCAGGGGCGGATTGGGTGGGCTTTGATTTTTTCAGATCTAAGGCGGAATCTTCCCTAGAAAGTTCCTGCGTCTCAGATCGGATCCTCGCGACTGCGTCCCGCTCAGCGGCGGGCGCGTCAGCGCTACTTACCAGTGGGTTTCCGTCGGAATCGACGGTTTCCCCGATGAAGATGTGTATGCCGCCAATTGGGACGATGGAGAGCTTGACGGGGTCGGTCTTAGCCGGAATCCAGCACTCATCCGGAGGGACGATCGGCATATTTCCGGCGTAAAGGACACGCCCCACAGCGATGGTGTCGTCGAAGCTTCCCATGGCGGAACCCTCCCGGTTCCGGCCTCCAGACGCCGCAGGCCCCACGGTGGGCGCCAACTGTCGTTGCCTAATCGACGGTATCTCGGAGGAGGGATCCTCACGAGGGGGGAAGAAGTAGGGGCCATAGGGGCGGAGTGCACACGGGACGGTGGTACGCGATTTACCCAGCTTCGGAACACCTGCACGATGACAGGGCCTACTGCTGCTTGTCTGGAATTATCTGGGCGCTTTCGCATTGTTACAATGATTTGTGGTTGTGCCTCTAGGGCTCCCGGGATCCGTCTTATAAAGGCGCACGGATCTAAGGTTTACATGGAGAGTCCTAGCCGGAATACAAGTTGCCTAACTACGGTACAATGTCTTGCTGTGTACGTCAAGGATCCGCCTTCCTCTAAGTATGTGCTGGATCCGGATACTTCATGGGCCGTCACGGATCCGGCCTCCTTCGTAGGTCGGTTGAGATCCGGCTTCCGATTCCTGGACTGGACTTCATCCTTCAGGATCTACAGCAACTGGGCCGCCCGATGGGCTACATGCCTCATCACCAACTATGGGCCACCCGGGCTTGCCGGATCTAGGCCATGCCGTTGATATACCCATAAAGTATACCCACAACAATCCCAGATTTAGAGGCTACACAAAAGAATACAAATGTGTGCATTGCATTCATGTATAGAAAATTCGGGAAATTTTCGCGCTTTCAAATAAAATTTGTCACAGTAACTAAAGTTTCACTTGACTTGATGGAATTGAAGTAGCTCAACAAGACCTTTACTAAAACCTTGTTTAGGGTAGATATAATTTGATTCATAGGTTGGATCAAACGGAACTAGAACTATTACAATAACACATTCTTTAAGAATCAAACTCTAACTTATTAACACTTAAAAGTTAGCAACTACCTTTGTGTGTAATTTAATGCACTTAAACTTATTACCAAATATGGTAAACCATAAGGTCGAAATTGCATAAAAGCCACACCTTCTTATTTGAATCATAACTTATTAAATATATGAAATACCATAAAACTAAATTCATTTACATTATAAATTATAGTTCAAACTACCTTTGTGTAGGACTGTTATCACCAGAATTTGACCGGATCAGAGGTGGGCCGCGATTGAAGATGGGCTTGAAGAATATACGTAGAAGAAATACATGAATCGGCCTTCCATACCAAGTTTGGGCTAGTTTGCCCGTGTATCTGTACCATAGTAGGGTACGTGTCGTTTAGAAGTTAGAGTTTAACCCGTGCACGGTTAGGTGCACGCCTGAATTAGAAAGTCCCCCGGACTATAAATATGTATCTAGGGTTTATGAAATAAACAACAATCACGTTCACCACAAACCAATCTAGGCGCATCGCCAACTCCCCGTCTCGAGGGTTTCTTCCGGGTAAGCACCATGCTGCCTAGATCGCATCTTGCGATCTAGGCAGCACACGTTTATTCGTCGTTCATGCGTTGCTCGTACTGAAGCCTTTTTGATGGCGAGCAACGTAGTTATCATAGATGTTTTAGGGTTAGCATTTTTCATCATATCATATGCTATCGTCGTGCAACCCTTAGGCATCTTGCCGCCCTTACGCCTATCTTGGGTGTAAGGGCGGCACCCCGCTTGATCATTGTTTAGTAGATCCGATCCGTTATGATTGCTCCTTGTTCTTCAAGGATTAGTTTAATATCCGCATCGTTAGGCCTTACAAACGGGTCGAAGGATCCAAGTGGCGCGTAGGGTGTAGTTTGCTAGCCCTAGACAGGATGTTCCGAGGATCAACTTCGTGTTGGTTTTTAGGCCTTGTCTAGGGTCGGTTTACGATCACCGTGCGTGGCCGCCGGGCTCGATCACGAGTAGGATGTTCCGATTATGCGGTGAAAACCCCAAATCGTAGTAGGTCGCTTTAGCTTTATCTTGATCAAGCAGGACCACCATCTGATCGTACACCTCGTACGCATCATGGGTGGATCGGCTCTTTGAGCCGATTCACAAGACAACCTGAGAGCCGATCGAGGCTCGTATTTAACGTTTACGTGTATGCCATGCAGGAAACTAAGCGAGGCATCATCCAACACCTTCCTCACCAGGTATAGGTCAGGTGGCACGCCCTCGCATCAGCATCGGACGTGCGTGCCGAAGGCTTTGCGGGCCGTCGCTCGGAGGGACCGGGGCCAGCCGCAGTCCCGGGAGATTCCCGGCTCTACGGTGTTGCCCGTCGCTGCCCGCCGGTGGGTTTCGACCGCAACACATTCTCGGCACGCCCGGTGGGACAATCTTCGACATCAACCGCATCGCCATCTACATCCGAGATGGCGGAAGGCACTCCGGTCAAGTACGAGGATCCGACCGAGGAGCTCAAGAAGAAGCATGACGAGATCAAAGCAGTCCTCGAAGCCGACCTCATCGGCTCTTTTCACGTAACCCGCTCACATGGCATCGGGTGGAAAGGGTTCTCACTCGAAGGCGCGCTCGATGGAGTGGACCTGTCCACCCCGTCGAAGAACGCACCAGGTCGTTGCGTCGGGAGATCAACTTCATGGTGGCTCATTCGCTGCACCGCCATTCCGAGAGCCCGGTGAACACTTTGGAGCGTGTCGCTTGCGCGTGATCCGAGAAATCATGAGCCATCGGTATTCTCCGTCGGACCAGCTCCGGGGACTTACCAAGGAGAGATGCCACTCCGAGCCCCGTCCACCGCTGCCGTTCGCATTGGCAGCACTCGAAGTGCCGAGTTCATCGGCATACGTCGTCTACAAGATTGGTGGTGACCCTAGTGACTACCAATTCTTACATGAGGCGCCCAAGGAGATCCCCCACGGATACACGTGCGCATACGTGCCGGACCGCAATGAATCGGGCACTCTCGAACCAGAGCTGCATAAGCGTGGACTTCGGAACAAGCGGGAGGAACGTCGGGAACAGATCTTGAGAAGCGTACGTGGCTAGCTAAGTACGCCACTCCGACAAACCTCCGCAGCTCAGCTCCTGCAGTTGGCCCAGAGCTGGAAAAGCAGGCATGGCTGGCTAAGTATGCCACCCCGGCGAATCTTCAGAGTTCGACGCCTGCAGCCATCACCGCGGATCAGGTTTGTACAATTCTGAAAGACCAGTTTCGGCATGATGCCGAAAAGGAGGACAATCGGCTATTCCAAGCCGTACCCCAATGAGTACGAGTTGATCCCGCTACCACCCAAATATCGGCTCCCTGATTTCACCAAGTTTAATGGATCAGATGGTTCCAGCTCCATCGAGCATGTGAGCCGATATTTGGCACAGCTGGGCACGATCTCGAGCATCGGACGAGCTGCGTGTGAGGTTCTTCGCACATCCCTCACAGGATCGGCTTTCGGGTGGTACACATCGCTGCCACCAAACTCAATCCGGACTTGGAAGCAGTTGGAAGAACAGTTCCATGTGCAGTATCACTCAGAGGCTTCCGAGGCTGGCATTGCCGATCTAGCACAAGTACGACAGAAGCGCGGGGAAACAGTGGCAGAATATGTCCAGCGCTTCAGGACCGTTAGGAACCGATGCTATTCGGTTCATGTAAGTGAAAAAGAAGCAGTCGAGTTGGCGGTGGTGGGTCTCTCATCATCGATCAAGCACGTGGCCTCCCAATCAGACTACCCTTCACTGGCGCACATGGTGCGAAGCTCGCCGCATATGAACAGGCGCCACCCGGATGTTTACCGGGATAAATTCAAGCGTGCGGTGGTCCTGGTTGAGGCGCATGAAGATGAAGGTGTCTGCGGGAGATCAAGAGGTAGCAATGGCTGAATGGACTCGGGGGCAAGCCCCGTGTCCCGTAAATGGGTTAAGCCACAAGGTCCTCCAAAAGGGTTTGACTTCGACGTGACCAAAGCCGAGCAGATTTTCGACCTCTTACTCAAGGAGAAGCAGCTAAAGTTACCCGAAGGCCACAAGATCCCCACGGTGCAAGAGCTGAACGGAAAGCCATACTGCAAATGGCATAACACGTTCACCCACGCCACCAACGACTGCATGGTGTGGCGTCAACAGGTCCAAATGGCGATAGAACAAGGGCGGCTAATTTTCAGCCAGTACGCCATGAAGGTCGACACACACCCCTTCCCCGCCGTTAACATGGTGGAGTATACTTACCATGGAGGGTGCCAGCCAGATTTCTCGTGCAATATCAACATGGTAGGACCTGGGCACCACTCTGGTAAGGACGGAGATGAGGGCAGCTGCTCTCATAGCAAGGACACAGAGGAAGCCGCTCCACGCGATCGGCTCCGTCACGATGGCAAGCGCTACATCACAGAGGGAGAAGTGAGGAACGTAAGATATCAGCGACCTCTCTCTGATCACCTCCTCAACAAGTACGTGGGTCAATACTACCAACACCGGCGATACAACGACGATGATGAAAGAGATCGTCTGGCTAGGGACGCCAGGAGACACCGTCGGCATGATCGCGACGAGGAGCGATATGAGCGCCACGCCAAGGAAAAGTTGAGGGAGCAAGACGACGTGGATAGGCACCGGGACTGCCCCTTCTTCGTACACTCGCTGGGATTCAGGAATGAGCCGATTGCCTACAATCGGCAACCGCCTGAATGTAAACAAAAGAAGAAGGATGCAGCTAACGTGTCCGTGTTCAAACGTCTAAGGCCTCTCCCGCCTCGGAATAAGAATGCTCGAGTCCGCTCGGATGGAAGATCTCGAGGAACTAGAGGACGATGATGAAGAAGAAGACAAGTATCATCGGCCAAGGTGGTGCCCCGATGGGCTCAGCCGTTCCCAAAAGCGAAGGGTTCAGCGTCTACGGGGGTTGGAGGAAGCCGAAAGGTTATACCCGCACACGTTGAGGAAGGCGCGGCCTGATCCGGCCGCTAAAATTCAGCGAACCCCGGACGAAGAAGGTCGGCCACAAAGGAAAGAGTGGCACCCCGTACAAAAGAAAGCCGACGATGAGACATCGGCTGGCACAAACATGGTGTTCATCCTTCCAACGGAGTTTAGTGCTCCAGGATTAGACGAAGCACCCGTGGCACAACTTGATCGGCGGCCCACGGCCGGTCATCTTTGAGAAGCCACGAGAGAGAAGCTACGGGCATCCGAAGGCCCCGTACTTGCGAGGTTACATCAATGGGCAGCCTCGTCAACAAGATGTTGGTGGACACCGGAGCGACAGCTAACATTATGCCATACTCCATGCTACGTCGGTTGGGACGCTCTAGCTCGGATCCGATCAAGACCAATGTGACACTGAGCGATTTCAACGGCCAAGCATCTGACGCATAAGGTGTTCTGAACGTGGATCTGACCGTAGGAAGGAAAACCGTCCCTACGACGTTCTTTATTGTCGACAGCAAGAGCTCCTATGCTGTCCTATTAGGGAGAAATTGGATCCACGCCAACTGTTGCATTCCATCCATGATGCACCAATGCCTAATACAGTGGGATGGAGATGAAGTAGAAGTTGTCCACGCAGATGATTCAGCCGAGATTTCAACGGCTGGCATGAATGTTTGGGAGACATCGGGCCAAGAGCCACTCTCGTGCATCATTTTGGACGATCGCGAGCGCATCGACGTGACAAAGGACGGGGTTAGGCTGGTTTTATCCACCGGCCTGACCGTGTAACAAGAGCAACATCTATGGACAAACATGGAGATGCCGATCCATGTGATCGGCCCCAAGGATCTATGGAGGAACATTGCACAACCTTCATCGAGCAAGCAACATGGAGGCGGCCAAAATTATCTTCACCATTCGTTCTGCCTGGGTTCAACGTCAATCTAATGGGCAATGGGTTTGCGTCGGCTGATGAGCTGGAAGAAATCCACACTGGTCCTAACAGAGCCAACGTTCACATATAGTGCCTTGGCTAACCACAGAGCCGATATCAGCGAGCTACCCGGCAGAATCGGCTCGGGGGGTACCTAATCAGATGAACATGTGCGATACATGTGCGGTGAAATATTGGGGGCCGATAGAAAAATCGGCCCGTAAAAAAAATTCGCATGATAGAAAGCCGATGCTTAGCCATCGACTCAGGAGGTACAGCTGTTATAAACAGAGGCTCAAGGGAGCGGTTGTCGAGTTACAAGGATGAACTCCTTCTCAAGACTTCCAACTCCTTCTGCAAATCTTCGAGTCCAGCAGTGCCAGTATAAGCGTGCAGATCAAGATCAAGGGTGAGTCCAGCAGAGAGAGCATACCTATCTGTGACGTTTTTGCCTGGGGTGAACCAAGGTGGCGACTTGGTTGATGTCACGTTCAGAGGTTGTTACGTCCAGAGTTTTGGAGACCACCAGAAATTCAAAACATCCTCACCGGAAGTTACATCAGCCTGCCGAAGATGATGAGCCGATCTGATCAGCAAGACGCAAGAATTGAACTGGAGAAGCTCGGGGGGCAGCTCACCCTGAAGGTTCTCTCCTCTGGGGAGCCGATTTTGTTGAAATCGGCTGGCTCTGCATTATAATTTGGAAGCCGATGGTGGCACATTTGGCTGGCTCACTACTTTTCTCGCCTTGACTGAGGCTCGGGGGGCAGCTTGCCCTGAAGGACCCTTTGCTATAGGAAGCCGATTTGGTTGAGGTCGGCTGGCTCTGCGTCTCAACTATTTTGAGGAATGGTTGCTGCAAGAAAACAGAGTAGGATTTCAAACATCACTGTAGATTATCGAAAGAAAATTTGTGGATAAGTGATGCTTGTCCTGCAGAAGTATCAGCTTCGGCCTCCGGGTTGATTCAGCAATGGTCCTAGAGCTCTCCCGAAGGCAAAGGGGATTTGGAAAAGAAGGATTCGGCAGGAGAACGTCTGGAAACCTAAGGTTAATGATGAGACCAGGCATTATTTCAGGAGTTTTGCCGTTAAATCTAACGCTACGCTCAATGGCCGCGGTTTGGACCTGTTCGGTTGGAAGTTTGAGGATCTGAGTTTGAGCAAGGTTCGTAGGTTACCGTTTGAGGAGGTGGCTAAATTGGTCTATCTCAAAATTTATCGTAAGAGGCCGATGCATTGCCATCGGCTCATTGAGCGTTGATCAAATTAACAATCGGCAAAATCAAGTTAAAGGAAAGTCTTCTTCATTAATAAGGGAGGATTCTTACAATGAAGAGCCGATTACTCAAGAAAGGAAGAACAAAAGAAGAGCCGGTTGCTCAGGGACTACTAATCCTACATTGCTAATCCTCGCTAGCATCATCGTCGGCATCGGAGTTGCCGTCGGCGCTACTTCCGGAGAATTCCTCGTCGCTGCTGCCCCAGCCTTCGGCCGGAGCTTCTTCTTCCTCGTCATCATCATCATCCTCGTTGTCCGCCCAAGCGCGGAAGCGCTTCGTCGGCGGGTACCCAGCGGAAGAGGAGGAATCATCCTCCTCCTCCTCCTCTTCTCCTTCCTCGTCATCGTCATCGTCCTCGCTGTCCGCCCACATGCGGGAGCGCTTCGTCGGCGGGTACCGGCAGAGGAGGAGGCATCTTTCTTCTCTACTTCTTTTCCTTTCTCCTCCTTGTCGGAGGAGATGGGGTTCGCCCGGAGTGGAGGTCGTCTTCACTCTTGCTCTTCGGCGAAGTTTGGAGGGGGAGGCCTGAGGAGGAAGAAGAAGAGGAAGACATTGCTACAGGGGAAGAGGGTTTTTTGGGCGCTGGTGGACAGAACAAAGCAGGGGGATGAAGTGGCGAACCGTTCGGCACAGATAAATAAAGGGGGTGTAGTGGAGATTTAATGCCATGACGGTTCTCGAGGACGTGATGCCGAAAAATTATTAATTCGTGCAGAGAAGCCAAGGAGGCGAGGCGAAGTGATGGAAGATTCTGCGGCAGTTATGCTCTGCCACGACATGACCCGACGAAGGAAAAGCGTAATGATTTTGGAAATGTCATTTCCTAAACCAGGGGGGCATGTGTTATCACCAGAATTTGACCGGATCAGAGGTGGGCCGCGATTGAAGATGGGCTTGAAGAATATACGTAGAAGAAATACATGAATCGGCCTTCCATACCAAGTTTGGGCTAGTTTGCCCGTGTATCTGTACCATAGTAGGGTACGTGTCGTTTAGAAGTTAGAGTTTAACCCGTGCACGGTTAGGTGCACGCCTGAATTAGAAAGTCCACCGGACTATAAATATGTATCTAGGGTTTATGAAATAAACAACAATCACGTTCACCACAAACCAATCTAGGCGCATCGCCAACTCCCCCGTCTCGAGGGTTTCTTTCGGGTAAGCACCATGCTGCCTAGATCGCATCTTGCGATCTAGGCAGCACACGTTTATTCGTCGTTCATGCGTTGCTCGTACTGAAGCCTTTTTGATGGCGAGCAACGTAGTTATCATAGATGTTTTAGGGTTAGCATTGTTCATCATATCATATGCTATCGTCGTGCAACCCTTAGGCATCTAGCCGCCCTTACGCCTATCTTGGGTGTAAGGGCGGCACCCCGCTTGATCATTGTTTAGTAGATCCGATCCGTTATGATTGCTCCTTGTTCTTCAAGGATTAGTTTAATATCTCGCATCGTTAGGCCTTACAAACGGGTCGAAGGATCCAGAGGCGCGTAGGGTGTAGTTTGCTATCCCTAGACAGGATGTTCCGAGGATCAACTTCGTGTTGGTTTTTAGGCCTTGTCTAGGGTCGGTTTACGATCACCGTGCGTGGCCGCCGTGCTCGATCACGAGTAGGATGTTCCGATTATGCGGTGAAAATCCCAAATCGTAGTAGGTCGCTTTAGCTTTATCTTGATCAAGCAGGACCACCATCTGATCGTACACCTCGTACGCATCATGGGTGGATCGGCTCTTTGAGCCGATTCACAGGACAACCCGAGAGCCGATCGAGGCTCGTATTTAACGTTTACGTGTATGCCATGCAGGAAACTAAGCGAGGCATCATCCAACACCTTCCTGACCAGGTATAGGTCAGGTGGCACGCCCTTGCATCAGCATCGGACGTGCGTGCCGAAGGCTTTGCGGGCCGTCGCTCGGAGGGACCAGGGCCAGCCGCAGTCCTGGGAGATTTCCGGCTCTACGGTGTTGCCCGTCGCTGCCCGCCGGTGGGTTTCTGACCGCAACAAGGACGGAGATACACCGAGCACTTAAGTCGCATGGGTTTCTTAACTCTAAGGCTGGTGCCAATGCACCGCCCGACTCCCGCCCCGCCACGTCAGCTTTTCTCTCACTCTCACCCCACTCTCACCCCACTCTCACCCCACCTTGCCAATGCATGGGCTATAGTCCCCACTCTCACTTCTCTCTCCTCCACATCACCATTTCTTTTTCACATTAAGTTATTTCACCCGAATTTTTGTAGACATTCAAAATAATGCAAAAAAAGTATTCAACAAAAAATGTTACCGATTACATAATAATTAATAAAAATACAAATTATGTTTCTTGTTTTTCTAAATAGCCTATATGACAAGTGTGTACTTGTGTTTGTATTTCGAACTGAAAGAGTAAAAAAAGGAAAGAAAATAAAAGAAGGAAAGAAAATAAAATAAAAACTGACATTTAAAGAATAAAAGAAGGAAAGAAAAAAAAGAAAAAAGAAAAAACCGCCTCCCGCCCCGCTCGCCCGCGTCGCCCCGCCTCTCGCCCCTCCTCTCGCCCGCGTCGCCATCGCGCCGCCCCGCCTCCCGCCCCGCTCCCGCCTCCATCTCGCCGCCAACGCGGGCGACAGCCGGGCGGTAGCGGGCGCTACCGCCGGGCGAGCCCGCCAGCGCCCGCCGCTCCAGTCCCGCCCGCCTCCCGCCCCTCTCCCGCCCCGTCGCCGCCGCTACCGCCTCCGCTCCCGCCTGCGCTGGCACCGGCCTAACATAGACTAGACCTTGACAACAAGCGCCCTAGCAAAACCTTCTCTCCCGTATATATGCCTCTCCGCCTATGTGGATGTAGAAAAAACAGGAGGCGACTGTAAAGCATAACTCAGTTTTTCAAATATTTTGAAAACCGACAGATATTGTGGTATTGTCTAACACTTATGCACATCTTTGTGTTTGGCTTCCTTGATCCACCAATGTTGGACAATTATGTCTTACTCATGGAGCCTAACTGGAATACAATATGTCGTCCTAAAGAACAAGAAGGATTACGGGTGAAAGTCATGTAGATTAAAACATATGTTTATTTAGCAAATGGCTTTTTAAGCTTCTGAACGAAGAAGTGGTTTGGAAGGAGTTGCTACATAGTAAGTATCTCCGAAACAAAACACTTTCACAAGTAATGTTACAAGTAACGTCTGGAAGCTTACCACTTTAGTTGTTTCACAGTTAAGCCTCTGTATATAGATCTTGCAAACGGGCATACGGTGCATTTGAAAACTAAAGGTGCCACTAAAGATTAAGATTTTCATGTGGTTTCTGTATAAAAAAAAGTCATACTTACAAAATATAACCTAGCTCAAAGAAATTGAAATAGTTGCAAGAAATTTGTGTTCCGTGATTCGGAGTAATATATCAACCATCTCTTTCTCCATTGTCCCTTTGCTTGTCTTATTTAAAGAGTTATTCAGTATAATTTTGGTATCCCGCCTCCAAATAATGTGACGAATATGTTATGAAATTAGTTAAGTGGGGTAGAGAAGCAAGATAAGACACACATTAGGGTAGGCACTTGTGCTTTTACATGGGCTATATGTGTTAAGGATACCGATCGGATATGGAACTTTCGAAATGATATTGTCTTGAACAAGAGTACAAATGCCTACTTTTTATATGGTTACACATTCGTTCCACGACTGACGTTTCTTCTACTGGAGGAGCAGCGGGTGCATATTGTTTCTGGATGCACTCGGCCTGAGACGGTTGCTCGAAATATCTACAATAAGGATGGCTGGCGGCTTGCTAAGCGATTACGAGATGCATAAGCCATTTTTTCTTATGTTTTGTTGGTTAATATTGATGTACACCCTCCGTGACTCTCGCGAGATGTAAAATCTAAACTGCAAACTCTCAAACTTTATAACAAAAAAGATATGTGTGTATCAATTGATGCATAGGTCGGAGATATTCTCTACTTGTCGAAAAAATGGAAGTGTTGTCACTTACCGTGGGCTCTAGCAATCAGAAATAATCAAGGGCCAAACATAAAGTTTTGGGATATTTTTGAAGTTCTGTTAAAATCGTTTTAGGAGTTAAGGTTCTCGTGGGGCTGAACATAAAGCTCAGAGCTCGGTGAATTTAATGAGTGCTCGTCCGGTCGACTCGTTTAGCTCGGCCCGCTATAGTAACGATCCTATACACTACTTAACCTGTTAGCTAATGTTTTTTTAATAGTCTTAACGAGCTCACCAGCATGTAATGAACATAGTAGACAATGATTTTAGATCTTTATTCTTAACGAGGTTAACAATTTGAGCCTTGATGATTATGAGCTTAACGAGCCGAGCAGCTGGTTAGTCAACCCTGCCCATCACAAGTGCCTAAGTTCTTTTAGCGGGGTCGCAAGTGCCTTAGAGCATCTCTAGTGGCCCGATGCAAATGGACCGAAGTGATCTGTTTGTGTCAACATGGAAAAATTAAGGGTAGCACCCCACCCTGGCGGTACAACACAAACGGACCAGCCTATCGGAGATGACCCATTCGTGGCCAAATTTGGACCAGGAATGTGTGGTTGCGGATACAATACGGACCACAAACGTGTCTGTGACCTATCGCCTCGGGCCTGCCTAGCAGTTGGTCAGCGACCGTTTCACTTCCCCTTCTACGCGCTGGTCGTCATGGAGCCATCAATGGCACACACATAGAATCCAGCGCCATCATTCAATGCAGCCGCGTGTCCAGCCTTTTTAAGGGCAGCGGCGCTGCCCTGCCATTGCCATCACCATCGTCTCCCCAAGCTCCCTCCACCAGCACCCTCTTCTGCTTCCATAGGGCAACAAGGCCATGGGCAAGGGGTGGCCATTCAAGAAGCCCAAGAAGTACGACCATGAGACCAGTTTGTTGTCGGTGAAGGCGAAGAAGAAGTCGCGGCGTCCCCGTCACCATTGACATGCCATGGGCCCTCTACAAGGGCACATTGTGTGCTCCGGGGTGGAACGACGTCCACCTCCCTAGTGGTTGACTCCTCAGCCACCGGAGAGTGCTGATGGATCGGGAAAACGACCATATTATCACCATCTAATCCGGGATAGTTTATTACAATATGCCACAAATATCTTTGTAGGCCCACTAATAAATGCTAATCAATGCGGATATGTGCAAATCCTCTACTTTATTTGTTTTGTGCAGAAATGGATGAAATCAGGAGGAAATCAAGGGCATTTAATGAAAAACCGTGAGCTGGAATGATCACCAAGTTAACCAGATTCGCGAGACGTCTCACATAAGACTTAACGACCAATGGTACTGTAATGCCCGCTCGTACCGGCTGATCGTACCATGTGTTGGTGGCTCCGCCTCATAAACCCAATATAAAACGTGAAGGGACCTGAGGAATTTGACGAACACATGACGATAAAAACCACCTTCCAACGCTAGATCGAATCTCATCTCCCCCTAAGCCTCGTAGCCACCACCATCGACTTCAATGCTTAATCAACATCATCACCGATTCATCCCCACTTCGTCTACTTGTAATCTAGATTCGATATACGATTGGCGGCTTTGTAAGACTCATCATTCATCTCCTTGAGATTTTTTATACAATGTTTACTATTGTTGATCCGATTATGACTGAGTAGTCCACTTGGGATACGGGCTGCGGCTTAATCCTTGCAACAATATGTGCATGTAACTTCTTATGTCATATTTTGTAGTATGGGAGTAGCAATCCATTACATGTATTAGATAGTTTTATCTCGATCATGAGGGTTTGACAGGTAGTAAAACCAAAGAGACCGGTAATATGTTGACTAGAGTTAAGCTGCATAATTCAATGATATGCTCAGGTGACAATATTCATGGATCGATAGTGTGGTTAGCATCTGGGGTAACGGTGATGTCATGAAACTTAAGGCTATTGTGTGATTTATCTTAATACCACGCTCCACGCGGCATGTGGAGATCGAGATCCAGGGTGGACAATTGATCCATGAAAACCGCGACATGCTTCATCACGGTGCACATTAGGACGTCCTACCCACCTCAGTGTTGCATCTTTTACCTTGACTATGATATTGTACATGTGTGCTTTATTTTATCTTCTAAATCTCATCTACTAACACACAGCTGCAAAGAGGAACCTCAAGCCCAAGCCTGCCTACAATCATCCATACACAACCATACACAATAAAGAATTGGTCCGGTAAGACAAGAGTCGAAGGAATACTAGAAGTATCGACTGAGTGATCTTACATCAAAACAATCTTCCTTTATAGGGAAAAAAACTTTAATACTACAATATGTTAATCCGGATCGAAGGTATAAAGTGACCATGTGATAGGTTGCGCGGTAGAACACACTTGGCTACCATTAGTAGTCGCGGGCCTAAAAGCCACACACCATTGGTGTGCTTGTACTGGTAGCGGAGCGGACTAAAAGGCACGCGACTACTAGGTGGGGCCGACTGTACTCGGGTCCAGAAAGTACCAGCGGCGCACGCCAGTGGGGGCACGCGACTGCTATTTGCATACCAGTTGTGTGTGTGTTTGCCTCGCCTGCTTCCAATATATTGGGCTGACGAGCACGAAACAGCCAAAATACTAGTCGCGTTCCCTATTTCAGGCAAGCTGCTACTAACCAGCTTAGTAGTAGCATGCTCTATTTTGGGTACCTGACAAGGTATTGACTTGTCAATGCCTACAAGTTGTAGACTATGGTTTCGTTGGAAATAGAGGGCAAGTAGATCTCGAGGGTTTCAGCCGGAAAAGTACTCGACTACTTATGAAAACTAGGGGTGCGTGAACAATGACTTGATCCTCTCTTTGTCCCTCGACTCCCCCTTATATAGGAGGCGGAGCCGAGGGTTTCGTATTACACAAGTTTACAGATTCCGGGAGACTCTTTGAGTCCAACCCGTAAAGTTACAAATCTCTTTATTCCTAATACAACTCTATCTTTTCTTATCAACTAATTGGGCTTCCAATCTTCATATTCTTCGACTTCATGGGCCTTCCGTAAACCCCGGGTACCATCTTCGGCAGGCCCATTGGGGATGCCTATGTCAGTAGCCCCCGAGATTTTGCTTGAATCGGAAAATCAGGGAAAATCTCCCACTTAATAATTACCATATAACTTCTTCGAGTTAACTCATATTTTTAATAAAAAAAACATATATTGTACAGGGATAACGGTAATTTGGGGCTAGTTCATCTGACGGATCAGGTACTAGTTAACTGCTCTTGTGGCAATCCGCAAAAACCTACTTCAAGATCACGTGCCGCTTAAGGTCTTACCATATGCCGAGTTCCAGTCATGTTTTTATCGGGTACCTAACGCGTTCGTTAGGATTTTTCTTCGTATCTGTTGATACGGAAAAAGTAGCAAACCGCCTGTTATCACCAGAATTTGACCAAGTCAGAGGTAGGCCGTGATCAAGATGGACTTGAAGATATATATATAGAAGAAATACGTGAATCGGCCTTACGTGCAAAGTTTGGGCTAGTTTGCCCTTGTATCTGTAACATATTAGATTACGTGTCGGTTAGGAGTCAGAGTTTTACCCGTGCACGGTTAGGTGCACGCCCGAATTAGAAAGTCCCTTGGACTATAAATATGTATCTAGGGTTTATGGAATAAACAACAACCAACGTTCAACACAAACAAATCTCGGCGCATCGCCAACTCCTTCGTCTCAAGGGTTTCTCCGGTAAGCACCATGCTGCCTAGATCGCATCTTGCGATCTAGGCAGCACAAGCCTACCCACGTTGTTCATGCGTTGCTCGTCGCCGAAGCCCTTTTGATGGCGAGCAACGTAGTTATCTTAGATGTGTTAGGGTTAGCATTGTTCTTCGTATCATATGCTCGTCGTAGTGCAACCCTTATACATCTAGCCGCCCTTACACCTATCTTAGGTGTAGGGGCGGCACCCCGCTTGATCATAGTTTAGTAGATCCGATCCGTTACGGTTGCTCCTTGTTCTTCAAGGATTAGTTTAATATCCGCAATAGTTAGGCCTTACAAAGGGTTGGAGGATCCAGCGGCGTGTAGGGTGTAATTTGCTAGCCCTAGACAGGATGCTCCGGGGATCAACCTCGTGTTGGTTTTTAGGCCCTGTCTAGGATTGGCTTACGATCACCGTGCGCGAGTGCGAGGCCCAATCGTGAGTAGGATGATCCGATTATGCGGTGAAAACCCTAAATCGTCGTAGATCGCATTACCTTTATCTTGATCAAGCAGGACCACCATATATTCGTGCACCTCGTACGAATCATGGGTGGATCGGCTCTTTGAGCCGATTCACGGATAACCCGAGAGCCGATCGAGGCTCGTATTTAACGTTTACGTGTATGCCATGCATGAAACTAAGCGAGGCATCATCCAACACCTTCCCGACCGGTATAGGTCGAGTGGCACGCCCTTGCGATAGCATCGGACGTGTGACCGAGGAGGCTTTGCGGGCCGTCGCTCCGAGGGACCGGGGCCAGCCCGCAGCCCTAGTTGTTCCCGGCTCTACGGTGTTGCCAGTCGCTGCCCGCCGGTGGGTTTCTGACCGCAACACATTCTGGCACGCCCGGTGGGACCATCTTCGACATCCACCGCATCGCCATCTACATCCGAGATGGCGGAAAGCACTCCGATCAAGTACGAGGATCTGACTGACGAGCTCAAGAAGAAGCATGACGAAATCAAGGCAGTCCTCGAAGCCGAACTCATCGGCTCTTTCCACGAACCCGCTCCCATGGCGTCGGGTGGAAGGGGTTCTCACCTGAAGGCGCACTCGATGGAGTGGACCCGTCCGCCCCGTCAGAAGAACGCACCAGTGTCGCTGCGTCGGGAGATCAACTACATGGTGGCTCATTCGCTGCACCGCCACTCGAGAGCCTCGGTAAACACTTTGGAGCGTGTCGCTCCGCGCGTGGTCCAGGAAATCATGAGCCATCGGTATTCTCCGTCGGGACCAGCTCGGGGACTTACAAAGGAGAGATGCCACTCCGAGTCCCATCCACCGCCGCCGTTTGCATGGGCAGCACCGTAAGTGCCGAACTCATCGGCATACGTCGTCTACAAAATTGGTGGTGATCCTAGTGACTACCAATTCCTACCGAGGCGCCCAAGGAGATCCCGCACGGATACGCGTGCGCATACGTACCAGACGGCAGCACCTGGGCACTCTCGAACCAGGCTGCGACAGCAGGGGCCTCTGGAACAGCAGGAGGAACGTCGGGAGCAGATCTTGAGAAGCAAACGTGGTTAGCTAAGTACGCCACTCCGACAAACCTCCAGAGCCCAGCTCCTGCAGTTGGCTCAGAACTGGAAAAGCAAGCATGGCTGGTTAAGTATGCCACCCCGGCGAATCTTCAGGGTTCGACACCTCCAGCCATCACCGCGGATCAGATTTGTACGATTCTGAAAGATCAGTTCGGCATGATGCCGAAAAGGAAGACGTTCGGCTATACCAAGCCGTACCCCAACGAGTACGAATTGATCCCGCTACCACCCAAATATCGGCTCCCGGACTTCACAAAGTTTAGTGGATCAGATGGTTCCAGCTCCATCGAGAATGTGAGCCGATATTTGGCACAGCTGGGCACGATCTCAGCATCAGACGAGCTGCGTGTGAGGTTCTTCGCGCAGTCCCTCACAGGATCGGCTTTCGGATGGTACACATCGCTGCCACCAAACTCAATCCGGACTTGAAAGCAGTTGGAAGAGCAGTTCCATGAGCAGTATCACTCAGAGGCTTCCGAGGCTGGCATTGCCGATCTAGCACAAGTACGACAGAAGCGTGGGGAAACAGTGTCAGAATACATCCAGCGCTTCAGGACCGTGAGGAACCGATGCTATTCGGTTCACGTAAGTGAAAAAGAAGCGATCGAATTGGCGGTGGTGGGTCTCTCATCATCGATCAAGGATGTGGCCTCCCAAGCGGACTACCCTTCATTGGCGCACATGGTGCGAAGGCTGTCGGCATATGAACAGCGCCACCCGGATGTTTACCGGGACAAATTCAAGCGTGCGGTGGCCCTGGTTGAGGCGGACGAAGATGAAGGTGCTGCGGGAGATCGAGAGGTAGCAGTGGCTGAATGGACTCGAGCGGCAGCCCCGTGTCCCGCAAATGGGTGAAGCCACAAGGCCCTCCAAAAGAGTTCGACTTCGACGTGACCAAAGCCGAGCAGATTTTCGATCTCTTACTCACGGAGAAGCATATAAAGGTACCCGAAGGCCACAAGATTCCTACGGTACAGGAGCTGAACGGAAAGCCATACCGCAAGTGGCATAACACGTTCACCCACACCACTAACGACCGCAGGGTGTGGCGTCGGCGAGATCCAAATGGCGATAGAAAATGGACGGCTAATTTTCAACCAGTACGCCATGAAGGTCGACACACACCCCTTCCCCGCCGTTAACATGGTGGAGTATACTTACCGTGGAGGGTGCCAGCCAGATCTCTCGTGCAACATCAACATGGTAGGGCTTGGACACCACTCTGGTAAGGACGGAGATGAGGGCAGCTGCTCTCATAGCAAAAACACATAGGAAGCCGCTCCACGCGATCGGCTCCGCCAAGACGGCAAGCGCTACGTCACAGAGGGAGAAGTGAAGAACATAAGATATCAACGACCTCTCTCTGATCACCTCCTCAACAAGTATGTGAGTCAGTATGACCAACGCCAGCGATACAGCGACGATGATGAAAAAGATCGTCTGGCTAGGGACGACAGGAGACGTCGTCGGCACGATCGCGATGAGGAGGAGCACGAACGCCGTGCCAAGGAAAAGTCAGGGGAGCGAGACGACGTGGATAGGCACTGGGACTGCCCCTTCTTCAGAAACTGCTGGGATTCAGGAATGAGCCGATTGCCCACAATCGGCAATTGCCCAGAATGCAACCAGAAGAAGAAGGAGACAGCCAACGTGTCCGTGTTCAAGCGCCTAGGGCCTCTCCCGCCACAAAGCAAATGCGTTGAGTCCCCTCGGTTGGAAGATCTCGAGGATTCAGAAGACGAGGGAGAAGAAGAAGACATGTACCACCGGCCAAGGTGGTGCCCTGATGGACTCAGCCGTTCCCAAAAGCGCAGGGTTCAGCGATTGCGCGGCCTGGAGGAAGCTGAAAGATTATACCTGCACACGTTGAGGAAGGCACGGCCTGATCTGGCCGCCAAAATTCAGCGAACCCCGGACGAAGAAGGTCGGCCACAAAGAAAAGAGTGGCGCCCCAAGCAAAGGAAAGCCGATGATGAGACATCGGCTGGCACAAACATGGTGCTCGTCCTCCCGACGAAGCTTAGTGCTCCACGATTACACGATGCACTCGAGGTGGACGACATCGAGCGCATCGACATGACAGAGGATGAAGTTAGGCTGGTCGTATCCACTGGCCTAACCGTGTAGCTGGAGCAAATCAACGAGCAAATGTGGCGAGGCTGATCCTTGTGATCGGCCCCAAAAATTTGTGGAGGGACATTACAAAACCTTCATCGAACAAGCAACGTGGAGGCCGATTCCAGCAATCGGCCAAAATTATCCTCACCATCCATTCTGCCTGGGTTCAACGTTTGATCCAGCAGGGAATACCTAAAGAGCCGATACCATCAATTCTCTTGACAGAATCGGCTCGGGGGGGCACCTAGGTGGATAAAACACGAGGATATGAAGTAGGAGTATCAAGTACGGGGGCCGATACATAAATCGGCCGTAAAAAATTCAAATTTTTTTAAGCACAGCCGATGCAGCAGACAGCAGACATCGTCAAAGCCGATGCCGCCACCATCGACTTTAGAACAATTACACGAGACCCACGAGAGCAGCCTTGGTTGCAATAAGCCGACAACCCTTTGCGATAGTTCAGCGGTGACATCAATTTGACATGCAAGACACCGGCGTTCAACGGAAAAAGCTGATCGATGGGGCAAGTTTGGCTGGCTCTTCCTGGTGGCTGTCTCGGATTACCAGATTACCCGAAGTCAAAGCCTTTCTCGTTAGATCTGTGCATCCTCGCTGATGTTCTCGCCTTGATTAAGGCTCGGGGGGCAGCTAATTTGGTGGATGCTTTATTTCTTTGGGAGCCGATTGGAGTTGCATCGGCTGACCCTGTATCACGGCCTTCTCCAAAAAACGCTGATCTGCTTGCAGAGGAAGACTGCTAAGGTTACGGAGGGGAGCTGGAAAGGGAGGCTGTCGTCTTTTACAGGGTCTGGACCGTCCTGTTGCTACAAGAAAGGGAGGAAGACTGGATTCTCAAAAATGGCCGATGAACAGTCATCGGCTATAGATTTGCGGAGTATCGAATCACAGTCTGAATTTGAGAAGTGCTTGACTGGCGGTCTAATCGATATCTGAGCCCGGCTTCATTGGCGTCTAAAAGAGGAGGGGTCTAATACGTTGCTATCGGCCTTGGTGAGACGAGCTGGAGGATTGAAATTGAACTAATTGAAAGATAAATCGAGAGAACAATTTTCATTAGTTCAAAGGAGCAGCTTTACAAGGAGGAGCCGATGGCTCTCAAAAGAGGGATCTGGTGCCTAGTGCACTGCTACTACTAGTCCTACTCTACTAGTCGTCGCTGTCCTCATCATCGCCGTCGTCGATGTCGTCGGCGCTGCTCCCGGGAAGCTCCTCGCCGCTGCTGCCCCAGCCTTTGGTCGGAGCTTCGTCTTCCTCATCATCATCATCATCCTCGCTGTCCGCCTAAGAGCGGAAGCGTTTCGTCGGCGGGTACCCAGCGGAAGAGGAGGAATCATCTTCCTCCTCCTCCTCTTCTCTTTCTTCGTCATCATCTTCGTCCTCGCTGTCCGCCCACATGCGGGAGCGCTTCTTCGGAGGGAGCTTGGTGGAGGGGGAGGCCTTGGTCTTCTCTACTTCTCCTTCTTTCTCCTCCTTATCGGAGGAGATGGGGTTCGCCCCGGAGTGGAGGTCGTCCTCATTCTTGTTCTTCGGCGACAGTTGGAGGGGGAGGCCTGAGGGGGAAGAGGAAGAGGAAGACATTGCTACAGGGAAGAGGGTTTTTTGGTGCCGATAGCTAGAACAGAGGAAGAGGATGAAGAAGGCTAATCAGTCGGCACGGTTAAATAAAGGAGGAGCCTATCGGAAATTTAATGCTATTGCGGTTTCCGAGGAGTGATGTCGAGGCTGTCAAGATTTTGCAGAGTAGCCAAGGGGGCGCGGCGAAATGATGGAAGATTCTGCGGCAGCTCTGCTCAGCCACGACATGACCCGATGAAAGAAAAGCGTAATGATTTTGGAAATGTCATTTCCAAAACCAGGGGGGCATGTGTTATCACCAGAATTTGACCAAGTCAGAGGTAGGCCGTGATCAAGATGGACTTGAAGATATATATATAGAAGAAATACGTGAATCGGCCTTACGTGCAAAGTTTGGGCTAGTTTGCCCTTGTATCTGTAACATATTAGATTACGTGTCGGTTAGGAGTCAGAGTTTTACCCGTGCACGGTTAGGTGCACGCCCGAATTAGAAAGTCCCTTGGACTATAAATATGTATCTAGGGTTTATGGAATAAACAACAACCAACGTTCAACACAAACAAATCTCGGCGCATCGCCAACTCCTTCGTCTCGAGGGTTTCTCCGGTAAGCACCATGCTGCCTAGATCGCATCTTGCGATCTAGGCAGCACAAGCCTACCCACGTTGTTCATGCGTTGCTCGTGCTGAAGCCCTTTTGATGGCGAACAACGTAGTTATCTTAGATGTGTTAGGTTAGCATTGTTCTTCGTATCATATGCTGTCGTAGTGCAACCCTTATACATCTAGCCGCCCTTACACCTATCTTAGGTGTAGGGGCGGCACCCGCTTGATCATAGTTTAGTAGATCCGATCCGTTACGGTTGCTCCTTGTTCTTCAAGGATTAGTTTAATATCCGCAATAGTTAGGCCTTACAAAGGGTTGGAGGATCCAGCGGCGTGTAGGGTGTAATTTGCTAGCCCTAGACAGGATGTTCCGGGATCAACCTCGTGTTGGTTTTTAGGCCCTGTCTAGGATCGGCTTACGATCACCGTGCGCGAGTGCGAGGCCCAATCGTGAGTAGGATGATCCGATTATGCGGTGAAAACCCTAAATCGTCGTAGATCGCATTACCTTTATCTTGATCAAGCAGGACCACCATATATTCGTGCACCTCGTACGAATCATGGGTGGATCGGCTCTTTGAGCCGATTCACGGGATAACCCGAGAGCCGATCGAGGCTCGTATTTAACGTTTACGTGTATGCCATGCAGGAAACTAAGCGAGGCATCATCCAACACCTTCCTGACCAGGTATAGGTCAGGTGGCACGCCCTTGCGATAGCATCGGACGTGTGACCAGGAGGCTTTGCGGGCCGTCGCTCTGAGGGACTGGGGCCAGCCGCAGCCCTAGTTGTTCCCGGCTCTACGGTGTTGCCAGTCGCTGCCCGCCGGTGGGTTTCTGACCGCAACACCGCCGTCAGAGACGGTGCTACACCGCTCAGGATGGATCCGGGGACTTACCTTCGCAAAGTTTTGCGGCATTCAGAGATTATTCGCGACTGAGGCGCTCTGAGAATATATTGTCGAGTGCCTTTTTCGGCTGATGGAATAACTTATTTATTCGAGTCAACGGATGACTTGTATTTTTTTTAACTTGCTCTCCCGATGGGAGTATATGAAGAGTTATTTGTATAACTCGAAATATACTCATCATGCCGCTTCTAAATTCATCGGGCACGCGAACAGCGTTCCCGATGGGAGTAGCCCACGAGGCTACAGCCAAGTGCTTGTACTTGGTTGTAGGCTCACCGTTGTAACATCTTCGTAACTATTTTGTCTTCTTCTCGAATTCTTCCATCTTTATCGGGTGCGCGACCAGCGCTCCCGATGGGAGTAGCCCCCGAGGCTACAGTCGAGTATTTATACTTGGCTGTAGGCTCAACTTGCATTACTGAAAAACCCTATATTTTTATTGTCCATGTTTATCTCTTATCAGAAGTATAAACAATACTTCTGATAAGAGTAGCCCCCGAGCATATGAACGAATGCTTGCATTTGATCATAGGCTCTCGCCTATTCTTTCTTGCCATACTCGAGGTTTTTAAAGTACCCCCCGAGCATTTTGATCAAAAACTTGTGTTTGATCAAAAGCTCTCGAGATTACCATTATGCCATTGTTGTCGCCAGTCTTCATATACCACAGCCGAAATTCTTCCATTATAAAGTGACATCATTGCTGACGATAGCCACGACCACTGTATCGGGAAAACGCGAGTTCTGTCTTGTCACTGACCTGCGGGCCCAAAATCTGCGCCACTTTGACACGTTACGCAAGTGGGGGACACATGTCCTCCGCTTTTCCTGGCACGCGCGCTGTAGCGCCTGTCCAGTTCCATCACGGTGAAAATACTTTTTTACCCCTTTAGCCACGTGTAAAGCATCGAGTCCATTCTCATACCATCCAACGGTTCGACGTTTGGGCTTAACCTGCTATAAATAGTCATCGTCTTCCTCCGTCAATCCCCTTCGCTGCGCCGCGCTCACATCTCCTCTGCCAAAATCTCTCTGCAACCACAAAGTCCAGTGCTCACGCCCTGTTCTACCTCTCCCAACGCCATTGTTGATGCCTCCGCGCCCAAGACTCACGAGGCACAGCACTCCCGAAGCTAGCATGGCGGCGCAAGATCTAGGAACTTTGGAGTGGGAAAGATCCAAAATCTCAGGCCAAGATGTGAATCTGATGAAGAAGCTTGGCCTGACGAAGAACAAGGACGCAGTGCGCTTCCCCAGCGAGGAGAGCTACCCGACGCCTCCCATGGAATATCGGGTTAGCTTTGTTGACCATCTCATTCGCGGCCTTTCTGCTCCTATCCACGATTTTCTTCGTGGACTTCTTTTTGTGTACGGGTTGCAGCTTCATCACCTTACTCCCAACTCCATCCTCCATGTTTCTATTTTCATTACCCTTTGCGAGTGCTTCCTTGGAGTCCATCCTAATTGGGCTCTGTGGAAGCGCATCTTCTTACTCCGCCGTAATGGCTCCCACAACATTGCCTACAATATAGGCGGTGTTTGTATTTGCGTTCGCCCTGATGTCGAGTATTTTGACGTCAAATTCCCTGACTCGGTCCAAGGATGGCGCAAAAGATGGTTGTATGTCCACGAGGAATGCGTCGACTCGCTGGAATACAACATCGCTCCTTTTGACGGTAGCGCAAAAATTCTTCGTCGCCGATCCTGGGACGCAGAAGCTACCGAAGAAGAAAAAACGGCAACAGAAGCACTTATGACCCGCATCCATGAGCTCCAGAATACCCGCGGCAAAGAGCTGTCGGGTATCCAAATTACAGCATACTTCCTTAGGATCAGGGTGCAGCCTCTGCAGGCCCGCAAGAACCCTCTCTGGATGTATGCTGGCGATGAAGATGTGGATCGCGTCTCGAAGGATCTCTCAGTGAAGGATCTGGAAAGGCTTGTCCGGAAAATCTCCTCGCTTAGCAAAAAAGACGCCATTCCAACCTCATGTCGCGTGAAGCCGTATAGCGGCACCAACGCTCTCCCCAAGGTGAACTATTTTCACCCTTTCGAGGTTTAGCATTTGTCGACTACTATTTTGTGTTGAATTCCTTATTGTCGATATATATTGTCATTTTGTAGAAACTCCAATTCCTATCTTCTCTTCCTCCGCTACCCGAAGGCGGGGAAGTCGAGGAACGGACCGTCATTACTGACGACAATCAGGGTACTTCTCGCCCTGAGAGTGAAGTTGCGGGTTCTCACAAATCCGCGACTTCCTCTGAAAAAGATGTTGAAACCGAAGCTTCCGAGTCTTCGCGTTCGCTCCCTTCAGCTCCCCGAAGAATAAGAGGAAGAGGGAGGAGCTCGAAGATTCCGGCACCTCCAAAGCGGGGAAATCTCCTGTCCAGGAGACTTCTCCCGAAAAAGAGGGGAAAGCCTTCAACCCCTACGAGGATGCTCTTGTTAGCTCGTAAGTTCACTTCTCCTTTTGTATTTTTTGCTATATTGCTTTTTCTGTGTCTTCTCATACTATCTTTTGATGCGTAGTGGTGACGAAGAAGAGGAACCCATCGTTAATGTGACTGCTCACACGAGCACATCACATACGTTGGTGCTTTCTGAGACTCGCCTTGCTACCGAAGACACCTAGCTTCCTTAACGGGATATAGGGGACTTGACTCCTCCCGGTAGCCCCCGTGCCCCTTCGTCGAAGAAGGCGAGAGTTGAACCTGCCGAAGGATCAAACCTTCCACCCACGAGTTCATCGACTCCCTCCTTGGATGACGTAAGTGGCCTCACCACCCCTTTTTACTGCTGTCGAACTTTTTCTTCTTCTGGTTTTCTTATCCCTTTTCGTTTTCTCAGCCTCTGATGCAACAATTTATTCGTCTCGGTACTCAATTTGTTGGGTACCGCGATCATGCGAACAGTTTGAAAGGTACTTCTCTTATCTCTTCCTTGTCGAACAAATTTCCTCTGCTACTTTGTTGTAACTTTTGTTGCTGTCCTTTAACAGAGGATCTCGCCAAAGCTAATAAGCGCGCCGATGATCTTGCTCTCGAGCTAGCGAAGAGCGAAAGAGCTCGTGAGAAAGCTGAGCTAGACGCTGCCTCGGTTGAGGGTCTTCGAAAAAGACTCCATGATGCTGAGAACATCTTGAGTGAACGCACAGCTCAACAGCTTGCCCGTGAAGCTGCCATCGCCGCTCGTTTGGAGTCGCAAAACCGATGCTTTGTCAGTAAGTATCAGCCATTTTCCTCGACTAGATCAGTTTCGATCCGTTTACCTCGATCCATCGTGTTGCTTGCTACCGAGGAAGTCGACGATCTTGAAGGTGCCATCGAGATCAGCTCCTTGTTGCCTCTAATTCCCACAGACGGCGCCAATTGACAAGGTATTGACTTGTCAATGCCTACAAGTTGTAGACTAGGGTTTCGTTGGAAGTAGAGGGCAAGTAGATCTCGAGGGTTTCCGCCGGAAAAGTACTCGACTACTTATGAAAACTAGGGTTGCGTGAACAATGACTTGATCCTCTCTTTGTCCCTCGACTCCCCCTTATATAGGAGGCGGAGCCGAGGGTTTCGTATTTGTTATCACCAGATTTTAGACGAATCCAGAGGTGGGCCGGGCTTGGAAGATTACCTGTGGAAGAATTCTAAGGCGGCCTGGCACGAAGGGTCTTGGGCTGAATTGCCCGTGTATCTTTATTTAGTAGTTTATTATTTTAGATAAGAGATAGAATCTTAGTCGTGCACGGTTTAGCGCACGCCCTCATTAGAAAGTCCCCTGGACTATAAATATGTACCTAGGGTTTATGGAATAAACAACAACTCACGTTCAACCCCAAAAACAAACCAATCTCGGCGCATCGCCAACTCCTTCATCTCGAAGGTTTCTATCGAGTAAGCGACATGCTGCCTAGATCGCATCTTGCGATCTAGGCAGCACAAGCCCCACGTTGTTCATGCGTTGCTCGTATCGAAGCGTTTTTGATGGCGAGCAACGTAGTTATCTTTAGATGTGTTAGGGTTAGCATTGTTCTTCGTTTAAGCATGCCTACGTAGTGCAACCCTTGCATATCTAGCCGTCCTCACGCCTGTCTCGGAGTGTGGGGCGGCACCCCGCTTGATCATTATTTAGTAGATCTGATCCGTTACGATTGCTCCTTGTTCTACAAGGATTAGTTTAATATCTGCAATAGTTTGGCCTTACAATGGGGGGAGGATCCGAGTGGCACGTAGGGTGGCGTTCGCAAGTCCTAAACGGGATGTTCCTAGGATCAACTTCATGTTGGTTTTTGGCCTTGTTTAGGATCGGCTTACGAGCACCGTGCGTGGCCGCAAGGCCCAACCTGGAGTAGGATGATCCGGTTATGCGGTGAAAACCCTAAATCGTCGTAGATCTCATTAGCTTCATCTTGATCAAGCAGGACCACCAAGTATTCGTGCACCCCGTACGGATCATGGGTGGATCGGCTCTTTGAGCCGATTCACAGGATAACCTGAGAGCCGATCGAGGCTCGTATTTAACGTTTACATGTATGCCCTGCAGAAAACTAAGCGAGGCAACCTCATCACCTTCCTGACCAGGTATAGGTCAGGTGGCACGCCCTTGCACTTCGCAACGCCGCGTGTGACCAGAAGAGCATTGCGGGCCGTCGCTCGGAGGGGTCTCAGCCAGCCGCAGCTCTAGGCTCCCCCGGCTCTACAGGTGTTGACAAGGCCGCTGCCCGCCGGTGGGTTTTGGCGATCAACACATTCTGGCACGCCCGGGGGGACAATCGTCTGCATCAACCACATCGCCATCTACATCTGAGATGGCGGACGGCACGCCGATCACCTACGAGGATCCGCTCGACGACCTCAAGAAGCAATACAACGAGATCAAGGCTACCCTCGAAGCCGACCTCATCGGCTCTTTTCGGAGAACCCGTTCCGGTGGCATCGGATGGAAGGGGTTCTCACCGGAAGGTGCACTCGATGGGGTAGACCTCTCGCCCCGTCGGAGGAACGCACCGAGGGTCGCGGCGGAGATCAACTACCTGGTGGCTCACTCGCTACACCGCCACTCTGAGAACTTGGTCAACGCGCTGGAGCGTGTCGCTCTGCGCGTGATCCAGGAGATCATGAGCCACCAGTACTCGCCGTCAGGACCAGCTCTCGGGACGCATCAAGGAGAGTTGCCATTCCAGTCCCGTCCACCGCTGCCATTTGCATTGGCAGCACCTGCTGAAGTGCCGACTACACCGGCATTCCTCGTCTACAGATTTGGTGGCGACCCCAGTGACTACCAGTTCTTAATGGAGGCGCCTAAGGAGATCCCTCATGGGTGCTGTGATGACCCAGCGTACCACTGCATGGTGTAGTACACAAGTCGTTGACATAACACAAGTGAAACACTGTTCCACTCATATTACATCTCTCAGAGTGGTACAACAGAAACATATGCGAGTCCAAGGCATGTCTATAGAAGGATACACAAACGGTTTACAGAAGATCAACATAGCCTCCTACTTTACATTGAGGTAAAAGTTCAAATAAAGCTCCAGAAGAACGACTCGTAGTCTAACTTATTCTAATTCTAGCTACTGAACTACTAGGCTTGCTATAGACATCTAGCTACTTAGGTGCTAGGATTAGGGAAATGTTCCCTTCTATTAATAGTCTAAGTTTCCACTCTAGCTGATGCAGAAGTTGACTCCATTGACTTCTTTGATTGGCTTCTTCATTTTGTTGCAGTTGACTCCTTTGTCTTCGAGTTCCACTGTAGTTTCTCCTTCGGTGCCTCCATAACTAAGCAGGGGATTTAAGAGTGGGATGAGTACGAGCGTACTCAACAAGTTCATATTAGGAAATAGGTGTATCATGCACTAGCTACAGCCATAGACCAGAAAGTCGTAGGCGAATGCAAGTTTTCATAAACATTTCTTCAAAAGGTTTATTTTATTCGAAAACTATGCCCGTCGGTCTTCACGGGTTGACTAGAACTTCATGGAGTTCCTTTCCTGCCGCGTTCGCGGTTCCTTCCCGGAACGAGGAGTGACAATCACAATTCGGTATCCTCTGCAGAGGTGCGTTACTTTTCCCATAAGAGACCTTATCCTTGTTGCCAACCGGCCTTAAGTATCCGTCCACACTTCCTTGGTGTGAGGCCGGGTGTAAGATCCAAGCCCACACCGCCTTCTCCGCGACCTCGCGGACCCACCCTTTTGTAAGTCTGTCCTCTCCTATATCTATGGGTAGACTAACACGGGCACTTGTTCTCTCCT
Source organism: Lolium rigidum (assembly GCF_022539505.1). Classification (NCBI taxonomy): domain Eukaryota; kingdom Viridiplantae; phylum Streptophyta; class Magnoliopsida; order Poales; family Poaceae; genus Lolium; species Lolium rigidum. The sequence continues at coordinate 377,819,400 of NC_061510.1, forward strand.
ATACCGTTAAGGTAGACTGATCCGAACAACTTATGTGCCCTGTCCTATACACCATAGATAGACTGATCCGGACAACCCTTACAATCCTTCATAGACCAATAATAAGTCTACCCTCTCCTGTATCTAATGGTAGACTGTGCAGGACCACATGTCCCCACCTTTACCAAAGATAGACTGATCCGGGCAACCCCTATCACCAGTCCGTTGGCATGCGAGAGGGAAAAGATACAGCTGACTTCCCCAGAGCCATTATAGATCTTATGGTTAACGCGATATGTACGGCGCTAGAATCACCTGGACTGGCATTGGTACTTAGTCCTAGATGAATAGTACCCTTGCAATGGAACCTCCACCATATCAACACATACCATGGTTCCATTGCCCACCACATAGTCATATTCATAATTGTAAAATAATATTTGCTTTTCAATGCATGAGTGATAAGTATAATACTTTGCATATAGTTTGATAAAAATAATCAAATGACATGAGCAAGCGATGAACTTGCCTTTCTTGACTGCAAGATTATGCAGGCAAAAGCTTCGATATGTGAGAACTCCAAATGCTGAAATACCATCATCGTCCGGTAAGGACAATGCTTAAAGAACTGGCAAAGATGCTATAATGCATAGTATGAGATGCAATCGTCCCGAGCATAACCTAACCTCGATGATTTGGGATGGATGAGTGGTAAAGATTTCTTTAGGGTGTGTTGCACTTTTAGGATGGTTCTCAAACAAGGTTCTTATTAGGGTTGGGTTATATTTAGTATCATAAGCAAGTGATATAATGCATCATAACAATCATACATACAAGGAATTGTAGTGGAATAATATGTAAGGAATAATTGTCAATTTTAAGTCCTACAAGACATGGTTGATGATTACTTAAATTATACTTCAAAAGAATAACTTTTGAAGAACATGTTGATTGAGAAATAGTAAGTACTTCAAATAAGAACTAGGGCTTCTATGGTTTGATTAATATGTGTACTTCAAAAGAATAACCTTTGAAGAACAAGTTCCATTAGAACAAGAATTACTATACATAGGAGCTATGGCTTTCTAAGGTTTACCATTGGATTCATTTTAGTTTACTAATAGGTACTAATTGGTTCTTAAGTAGAATGGATTTATATGTAGCAAGTATTTGTAGGTTTATCACCATGGTTGATAATAGGTATTCTATCAAGGAATGGTTATCAAAGTGGTTTCATCAGTTAGCCATTAGGGTTTACTATGGTGTCACATTTACTTCACTAAGTGATCACTAATGACTTCTAAACTAGGTGGTTTATTTGCCCCAAGTAGGGTTTAGTTGGATAGGAGCATGTAATGTGAATTGCCACACAAGGTTGGTACTAGGGTTTATCATTATGGTTCTACTAGGATTTGATGGTTGAGGTTGATCCTAATGGTGTGGTATATAGAAGTGGTGATCAATGGTACTAATCCAATTAACCAGTTAAGATTGGCTCCTAAGTGATACTAGTGAATCATACAAGGTTTATTCAAAAATGAAGACATGAATGACAAGCTCATGTGAATTGGTTTTATGTTGGTGGATCATGACTTGTATTTGCTGGTCACATAATAAGGTTCTCTATGTAAGGTGAAATTCACATGATCACATGTGATAAGCAACTAAGGTTTTAGGGTTTAAAACATTTTGACATGATCACATAAAATAATGGGATCCAGATTCTAACTTATACTAAAACTAGGGTTTCTAAGTTATGATCCAATTCCTAAAGTAATACTTGGTACTAGAATTAATGTGATTAAGTACTTGAAATAGAGTTATTAATAATTTTTAACATGCTATTAATTTTTAGAGGGTTTAAGAATTAAAATAATTACTAGTTAGGGTTTAATTAGAAATCAGGGTTTCCTAATTATTGTTAGGTTTTAAGATAATGACTTGTTAACTAAAGATGTTTAAGAAAACAAGTTTTGAATTCCCAAACAAATATTGGCTTATAGTATTTTCTTGAGTTATTTTATTTAAGAAAGTAGTAAATTAGCAATTTGCAAATTATGGTTGATAAATTATCACTAATAATTAAGTTAATGAAAACATGGTAAAGAATATTAATCTTAACATTTTACTTAGTTACTGAATAGTTAAAAATTTAATTTTTAAACTAAACTATTTATTGAATTCAAATAGTATTTTAAATAATTGAAATGGCATAATTAATAAAGATAAAAATAAGTAAATTTTTATTTTGACACACATTTTTGTTTTATATTTTATATGAATAGAGTTTATTTTTGTGAGCATTTTGATATATTATTTATATTTTTCTGAGTTGAAATGAATTTTATATGATTTTTCAAAGTTTCAGCAATTTACTGGAATTTATAAATAACTCGAAATACTAAACGTACCGGTTCGAGTTACACACACAGACACAGACAGGTGGGGTCTGTGCCACGTCACACGCCACGTTGGCGAAGACTAGTCAAAGACCGCGTGGGGACCTACAGGACACGTCGGCCTCGCCGGTCAATGACCGCCGACGGTCAGCGCACGACGGCGCCGCCGTTTTATGGCCACCCAGGACGCGCGGCTAGGGTTTTCTGAACGAGTACTGCAAGGCGAGTCGCATGGTGGTGGTGGTTTCACGAGGGGATCATCGGAGCATCGCCGACGACGAGCTCTGCGGCGGTGCTACTCCGGCGAGGATCGAATCAGAGGCTACAGGAGGTTCTAGGATGCGAGGTCTAGCTCTACAGATGCGTATGCTTACCCTAAAGCTCAAGGTATGGTCGGCTCCGGCGATGGTCGACGGAGACGATGGCGATTGGTGATCTCCCGGCGAACTGCTGCGGAAGGGAACGCCGAAATTGAGCAGATTCCTTGCTCCCCTTGATGCCCTGCTCCTCCGGGGTGCTCCTTGAGTCCGGGCGCTCCTCCTGGACCACGCGCCGGAGGCCGAGGTGGCCTCCCTCGTCGGCTTCGTCTTCGACGCCGGTGACAGTGAGTGGAAGAAGGCGAGCGATAGAGATCGATTGAGAAGGAAGGGTTGGGCGGCAAGGTTCTAGGGTTTCCTGGGGAAGCTCCTGGCCTATTTATGGAGCTCGGCGAGGTCTGGTTCGTCATTCCACCGGCGGCAATGGTGGAGATGAAACGGTGACAGTGAAGAACATACGGGCGTGAATCTTGATGCTCCTGGATAAGCTCGGACGCGAGAGAGATAGTGGAGGGTTCTGGAAGCTTCGGCGGCGTCCGGGACATCCTTATCGGCTTCAAGGACGTGGCCGGCGAGCTCGTCGCGTTGCTCGACCCTGGAGAAGACGACGGTGCTTCTTTTCTTCTCTCGCACGATTTTTAAAGCAGGTGAAATGGTAAGTGGCTTTGGGCTGGGCTGCGTGCCGGGCTGCGTTGGCCTGCTTCGGCTGGTGCGGAACTGGGCTGCGACGTGGTGGTAATGGGCTGCCACTAGGGTAAGTTTCCCTCCACTTCTTATTTCAAATTTTCATTTCCTGTTTTTATTTACTGATTTAAATTTGCTATTTGCTTTCAAATTTGAATTCTGTCTTATTTTGCAGGTCCTAAATTATTTGAATATCAAGACAATTTGATAATCAGGTCCACTGCATAATCTAGTTATTAAACAAATACTTAGTTTAGGATTTAATTAATATTTTGTGAGGCTTGAGTAAAATAGAAATGTTTTGTTATTCATTTTAATTCCCTTTTTAATTTAGAAACCAGATCTATTTAAGTGGTTTGAGAATTTATAACCTGTGCATAATGAACACATGATTAGGTTGAGCTAGTACTTAACAATATGGATTGTTCACATATAATTTTCATTATGGCTAGAGTTTAAATTAAATGGTGTTGAGAATAAGATAAATCATGATTTTATGTGGAGAATTACTTCTAAGGGTTTAAGAAGATGGTTTGATAAACTCTATCTTTAATAATCTTGCTTAGCAATTCTAGCTTGGCTTAATTGAAATAGATCCTAAGCTTATAATGGTTAATTCACTTGCTAAGGTGATGGTCCAACTATAATATATTTTTCCTATTTGGTTAACTAAACAAGTACTTGGGATACCAATTAGAATTGGATATTGGTTTTACTCTTCTCACCAAATGGCATTTAGTCCATAAGATATGGCTTGGTTTATACTTGTGATCCATGATACACAAGTTAGGACAATTTCATGTGGAGTGAATCCTATGTGAAAGGTTTAGGGTTTTGCATAAGCTTCATTGAATTGAAATATCAATAGGCATGAGGCATGGCAGGGTTAGAATTATAATCCAAAGTAATCCATGGGTTGGAATTCACATGTAGTTTAGGGTTTAAGTAGTGATCACCAATATGATACACAACTAGAATTAGGATATGGGCATAAGCTTTGGTTATGTTTCACTAATAGAACATGGCTCTCACCTTCAAGATTAAAGGTTGGTTTGAACAAGTAGGATTTAATACTACTCTAATATTCTTTAGGATAGACATGGATATGGTTAGCATCTATAACCCCTCTCACTTCTCAATGACTTTTAATAACCTAAGGTCCTACTCAAGAGATGATGATGTGATCTTCTAAATATATGGTTTGCCTAAGAATTCTACCTTGGTATCTTATGTAGCTTGTTCTTCTGAATTCGATAAACCTGCATCTTGTGGTATGCCTTCACCTCCTAGCTTCTTCATCTTGATCCTAACTAATGCATGGAGTGGATCTATGTGTTTGTTCACATGTATCATGCTACAAGATGACCAAAGGGATGGAGGGTGTGGCTCTATTTATAGGCTTGGGCAAGCTCTAGCATCATGACACATAGGTGGTGACTCTTGTGTTGGTTTGATGAGTAAGGTGCTTGGTTGTCATGCCCTCATCCATAGCAATCCTTTGAGTATGAGGTGGCATAGCTTGGAGTGCAAGTCATGTAGATATTTTCATCCCATGTGGCATGATCCTTATCCTCTCATATGATTTATCTTTGGATAGCCAAGTGGCATTGGTTACTAAATATCTTGTGGATGGTTTTAGTATGGATGAGTCACTATATCATATTTTATTTGATTTACATTATAATATTGGTCAAAGGTCAATGGTTGAGGGTTATTCCTTAAATTTGGATAGTTGGTGTTTGATTTCACCAGGGCATGATAATATGAGTTTCAAAATACCCATAGTTGGTTTTATTTAAATAGTTTGAACTATAATTTGTAATGTAAATGGATTCAGTTTTATGATATTCCATATATTTATTAAGTTATGATTTAAATAAGAATGTGTGGTTTTTTATGCACTTTAGACCCTGTGGTTTACCTTATTCATAAGTGGATTAAATTACACACAAAGGTAGTTGCTAACTTTTAAGTGTTGTGTAATAGTTCTAGTTCCTTTTGATCCAACCTATGGATCAAATTATGTCTACCCAAAATAAGGTTTTAACAAAGATCACAGTGAAGTTTATAGCGCTTGACTTGATGATCTACTTCAATTCCAGCAAGTCAAGTGAAACTTCGATTCATCGTGGTAAGTTTTATTTGAAAGCGCGAAAATTCCCGGATTTTCTATGCATGAATGCAGTGCACACTTTGGTGTTCTCTCATTTTATTGCCTCTAAACCTGGGATATTACAGCCTCTCCCCCTTAAACTGAACTTCGTCCCGAAGTTCGAACGCTCTCACGTTTCGGAATGTGGAACTGACTTGAACAGATCACGATCCCTTCAAACTCCATGGTGATCTCAGTGGATACAATTGAATATATCCCTTGTTCAGATCCTTCCAGAAGTCTTCTGGTGTCTGGCACTGATACTTTCTTCAATTCCATGATTTCTTCCAACACTCTAAGCTTATAGTCTTACTCTCCCAAAGATTCTTGGATTAGGACATTTTCTTATGCTAATGGACTTTACTAATGGTTGTGGTAACAGACTACTCTCTGAGTACCCAAAACTTGGTTCTACCAGCTACGGTGTAATATGACACTACGGTGTACCAGCTGCGGTGCCCAAACCTTAATTCTAAAAGATTTATTTAAGGTAGGGTATTGTTTTCACTTACTACCATAACGAAAGTAATGGTACTTAGTAAGGTATTTACAATAGGCAAGGTCCAGGTGGTTTATTCCTACGAATGGATTAGACTCATTTAGTCCATCCAATCATGGCTTCTAGTTATGCTAATTATCCACCTTTTGGTTTCTTTAGGTTCCATGAAAGGAATCTTTCTAATAGGCTTATGTTTAGGTATGGTCAAACTCCTTCGGTCTTAAGCCTCTCAAGCTTTAATTGTCCTCCGACATCTTCTTCATCCAACTTCATTATCTTAGACTTACTTGAGCTCTTCTGCCTCTGAGTAATCATTAATTACCCACTCAAGTTAGAGTCTAACCCTTACTTCTTCGAGATATAAACCTCGGCTTCTAGTCTGACAACCTCCTGAGAGTACTATTATATGGATACTTTCCAGCATTCAGATGAAAATAAGATCGGACTTCCTCTCAGTTCAGACCTTTTTCTTCGTCTATCATACTCCAAGTCATATTTTAATACTTCTCCTTCAGCCTTCCTCTCCCCCTTGGAGTTTACTAATGGTCTTCAAACTTCTTTTCTTCTATTCATTAAACTCCAAGGTTAGATAGTTGGTCTAAGTCTGGTTTAGGTTTGTACTTTTCTAGAGTCTCGCGAAGAATTCTTTGCGGTGTATCCACACAGTTGTGGGTATCCGATGTGAATCCTCCGATTAAATGGTTACCAACTACGGAATACCAGCTACGGAATACCAGCTGCGGAATCCCTCTTTCTTTTAGAGTGAAAGAATGATCAAGTTGCGGACTATTTGATGCCAGCTGCAAGCTATCTAGCACCAATGTTGCTTATCGGATACCAGCTGTGGCTATGTTATGGTTCTAGTCCACATCTACCTACCAGCTGCGGATACTTCTAGAGTTTAGTTTAGATCTACCTCACTTCCAATACTTCTTCTTCATGACTATTCTATATCAGTTGCGGTCTTATTATGCCAGCTGCGACTTTACTTGTCCATTCTCCTTCTTCCAGGGTTTGCTCTGCAAAAGAACCACTTGTTGACACTATGAAAATAGTATCTTAAGTGACTTCACTTGCATTCCCTTCTTCCATAATGAATATGACTCCACTTCTACTGCTCCATATTCACTATTTTTCTCACTTCCTAGTACTTCCATGTTGAAGTACTCCTTAATTAAGGATAAAAGTGAGTTTTGATTGGTCCTTACTTTGAAGTATTGTGGTTACTTCCCACAACTTTACTTCCTTCTTCTAGTGAACCTTCATCTTGTCTTCAAAATCTCAAGAATTCGTCACTTCCTCACATGAATACCTTTACCCTCTAGACCTATAACATCAAGTAAGAGCTTGATATAGCAACATGCATTTGCATATCAAAGTCAAACTTCATGTATGGATCTAGTCAATCAATGAAAATCCAATAAATTCCAAGAAAATCCAGCTTTGTGCTTATAATACACATCCTTATATGCCTGAATATAATAGTTGGGTAAGACATCCCTAAACATCAGGCTCAGATGTGTAGTATATAACACCACATAAGATAGGTTTAGGTTGTGATACTTAGCACGAATACGTGAAGTCCTACTATTTGTCTCAACATTTATCTTAATTGCACATTTGCAATGAGACAAACTTGAAACAAGATGGCCTGGGATAGTTGAAATTAACCTAGTTTTCTTTGGAAGTACTAACAAAATAGTATACCATATATATGTGCTATTGAGGACTACTTCCTATAATACAATTAGTTCTAACATGTCTACTCTAAACACATGATTGTTTAGAATATACCACCTATAACTCTAGGATTTGTCTATGTGATATGCTCTAAATAAGCCTTCTTTAAATTAAGGACTATGGTTCTAACATACTTAGTACCGTTATTAGGATTTTAAGGCCTAAGCTTTCGAACTATTCCTTAAATCCTACTCCTCATCATACTTCTGTTAACTCACTTATGATGTTCTACTCCCTCACATTATGATTCTCAAGTGAATCATATATGATTACCAACTTTACCATGAAAAGTAGACTTAAATACTCCTATCACTCTTCCTTACCTCCTATGATTGACTCATCATAGGTATATACTACCTCATATTACTTATCTACATTACTTAACATTAGTCATTTGACATTTTAAACGACTCTTACTTAACCATAACTTGCGTTGGTATACTTCTTCCAATAGGATATCTTCCTTATGGTTGTATCCTCTCTTTGGACTACCATGTATTGTATACCAACTGTGCTCTACTACCACCAATTATCTTAAGCTCCAATGGTGTTCTAGTTATTTGGAATGAAGAAGGATAGCTAATTAACTTCATTTAAGAAATATAGATAAGAAAGATTGACTCAAGTGTGTCAGGATTATTCTCAAGTGAATACCCATCTCAAGTCAAAAGAATAGTTGGTTTAGCATAGTTGACTTAGCTAATACAACTTCCTATAGACACTACCAAACCTATAGGTCTCCTTTAAAGGGTTTTAATCCTAGGGTCAAAGCATTTGCTCTGATACCAGCTGTGATGACCCAGCGTACCACCTGCATGGTGTAGTACACAAGTCGTTGACATAACACAAGTGAAACACTGTTCCACTCATATTACATCTCTCGAGTGGTACAACGAAACATATGCGAGTCCAAGGCATGTCTATAGAAGGATACACAAACGGTTTGACGTAAGATCAACATAGCCTCCTACTTTACATTGAGGTAAAAGTTCAAATAAAGCTCCGGAAGAACGACTCGTAGTCTAACTTATTCTAATTCTAGCTACCTGAACTACTAGGCTTGCTATAGACATCTAGCTACTTAGGTGCTAGGATTAGGGAAATGTTCCCTTCTATTAATAGTCTAAGTTTCCACTCTAGCTGATGCGAAGTTGACTCCATTGACTTCTTTGATTGGCTTCTTCATTTTGTTGCAGCTTGACTCCTTTGTCTTCGAGTTCCACTCGTAGTTTCTCCTTCGGTGCCTCCATAACTAAGCGAGGATTTAAGAGTGGGATGAGTACGAGCGTACTCAACAAGTTCATATTAGGAAATAGGTGTATCATGCACTAGCTACAGCCATAGACCGGAAAGTCGTAGGCGAATGCAAGTTTTCATAAACATTTCTTCAAAAGGTTTATTTTATTCTGAAAACTATGCCCGTCGGTCTTCACAGAGTTGACTAGAACTTCATGGAGTTCCTTTCTGCCGCGTTCGCAGTTCCCTTCCCGGAACGAGGAGTGACAGTCACAATTCGGTATCCTCTCGCAGAGGTGCGTTACTTTTCCCATAAGAGACCTTATCCTTGTTGCCAACCGGCCTTAAGTATCCGTCCACACTTCCTTGGTGTGAGGCCAGGTGTAAGATCCAAGCCCACACCGCCTTCTCCGCGACCTCGCAGACCCACCCTTTTGTAAGTCTGTCCTCTCCTATATCTATGGGTAGACTAACACAGGCACTTGTTCTCTCCTATACCGTTAAGGTAGACCGATCCGAACAACTTATGTGCCCCTGTCCTATACACCATAGATAGACCGATCCGGACAACCCTTACAATCCTTCATAGACCAATAATAAGTCTACCCTCTCCTCGTATCTAATGGTAGATCGTAGGGACCACATGTCCCCACCTTTACCAAAGATAGACCGATCCGGGCAACCCCTATCACCGAGTCCGTTGGCATGCGAGAGGGAAAAGATACGACTGACTTCCCAGCAGCCATTATAGATCTTATGGTTAACGCGATATGTACGGCGCTAGAATCACTGGACGGCATTGGTACTTAGTCCTAGATGAATAGTACCCTTGCAATGGAACCTCCACCATATCAACACATACCATGGTTCCATTGCCCACCACATAGTCATATTCATAATTGTAAAATAATATTTGCTTTTCAATGCATGAGTGATAAGTATAATACTTTGCATATAGTTTGATAAAAATAATCAAATGACATGAGCAAGCGATGAACTTGCCTTTCTTGATCTGCAAGATTATGCGAGCAAAAGCTTCGATATGTGAGAACTCCAAATGTCTGAAATACCATCATCGTCCGGTAAGGACAATGCTTAAAGAACTGGCAAAGATGCTATAATGCATAGTATGAGATGCAATCGTCCCGAGCATAACCTAACCTCGATGATTTGGGATGGATGAGTGGTAAAGATTTCTTTAGGGTGTGTTGCACTTTTAGGATGGTTCTCAAACAAGGTTCTTATTAGGGTTGGGTTATATTTAGTATCATAAGCAAGTGATATAATGCATCATAACAATCATACATACAAGGAATTGTAGTGGAATAATATGTAAGGAATAATTGTCAATTTTAAGTCCTACAAGACATGGTTGATGATTACTTAAATTATACTTCAAAAGAATAACTTTTGAAGAACATGTTGATTGAGAAATAGTAAGTACTTCAAATAAGAACTAGGGCTTCTATGGTTTGATTAATATGTGTACTTCAAAAGAATAACCTTTGAAGAACAAGTTCCATTAGAACAAGAATTACTATACATAGGAGCTATGGCTTTCTAAGGTTTACCATTGGATTCATTTTAGTTTACTAATAGGTACTAATTGGTTCTTAAGTAGAATGGATTTATATGTAGCAAGTATTTGTAGGTTTATCACCATGGTTGATAATAGGTATTCTATCAAGGAATGGTTATCAAAGTGGTTTCATCAGTTAGCCATTAGGGTTTACTATGGTGTCACATTTACTTCACTAAGTGATCACTAATGACTTCTAAACTAGGTGGTTTATTTGCCCCAAGTAGGGTTTAGTTGGATAGGAGCATGTAATGTGAATTGCCACACAAGGTTGGTACTAGGGTTTATCATTATGGTTCTACTAGGATTTGATGGTTGAGGTTGATCCTAATGGTGTGGTATATAGAAGTGGTGATCAATGGTACTAATCCAATTAACCAGTTAAGATTGGCTCCTAAGTGATACTAGTGAATCATACAAGGTTTATTCAAAAATGAAGACATGAATGACAAGCTCATGTGAATTGGTTTTATGTTGGTGGATCATGACTTGTATTTGCTGGTCACATAATAAGGTTCTCTATGTAAGGTGAAATTCACATGATCACATGTGATAAGCAACTAAGGTTTTAGGGTTTAAAACATTTTGACATGATCACATAAAATAATGGGATCCGATTCTAACTTATACTAAAACTAGGGTTTCTAAGTTATGATCCAATTCCTAAAGTAATACTTGGTACTAGAATTAATGTGATTAAGTACTTGAAATAGAGTTATTAATAATTTTTAACATGCTATTAATTTTTAGAGGGTTTAAGAATTAAAATAATTACTAGTTAGGGTTTAATTAGAAATCGGGGTTTCCTAATTATTGTTAGGTTTTAAGATAATGACTTGTTAACTAAAGATGTTTAAGAAAACAAGTTTTGAATTCCCAAACAAATATTGGCTTATAGTATTTTCTTGAGTTATTTTATTTAAGAAAGTAGTAAATTAGCAATTTGCAAATTATGGTTGATAAATTATCACTAATAATTAAGTTAATGAAAACATGGTAAAGAATATTAATCTTAACATTTTACTTAGTTACTGAATAGTTAAAAATTTAATTTTTAAACTAAACTATTTATTGAATTCAAATAGTATTTTAAATAATTGAAATGGCATAATTAATAAAGATAAAAATAAGTAAATTTTTATTTTGACACACATTTTTGTTTTATATTTTATATGAATAGAGTTTATTTTTGTGAGCATTTTGATATATTATTTATATTTTTCTGAGTTGAAATGAATTTTATATGATTTTTCAAAGTTTCAGCAATTTACTGGAATTTATAAATAACTCGAAATACTAAACGTACCGGTTCGAGTTACACACACAGACACAGACAGGTGGGGTCTGTGCCACGTCACACGCCACGTTGGCGAAGACTAGTCAAAGACCGCGTGGGGACCTACAGGACACGTCGGCCTCGCCGGTCAATGACCGCCGACGGTCAGCCGCACGACGGCGCCGCCGTTTTATGGCCACCCGGGACGCGCGGCTAGGGTTTTCTCGAACGAGTACGCAAGGCGAGTCGCATGGTGGTGGTGGTTTCACGAGGGGATCACCGGAGCATCGCCGACGACGAGCTCGCGGCGGTGCTACTCCGGCGAGGATCGAATCGAGAGGCTACGAGGAGGTTCTAGGATGCGAGGTCTAGCTCTACAGATGCGTATGCTTACCCTAAAGCTCAAGGTATGGTCGGCTCCGGCGATGGTCGACGGAGACGATGGCGATTGGTGATCTCCCGGCGAACTGCTGCGGAAGGGAACGCCGAAATTGAGCAGATTCCTTGCTCCCCTTGATGCCCTGCTCCTCCAGGGTGCTCCTTGAGTCCAGGCGCTCCTCCTGGACCACGCGCCGGAGGCTGAGGTGGCCTCCCTCGTCGGCTTCGTCTTCGACGCCGGTGACAGTGAGTGGAAGAAGGCGAGCGATAGAGATCGATTGAGAAGGAAGGGTTGGGCGGCAAGGTTCTAGGGTTTCCTGGGGAAGCTCCTGGCCTATTTATGGAGCTCGGCGAGGTCTGGTTCGTCATTCCACCGGCGGCAATGGTGGAGATGAAACGGTGACGATGAAGAACATACGGGCGTGAATCTTGATGCTCCTGGATAAGCTCGGACGCGAGAGAGATAGTGGAGGGTTCTGGAAGCTTCGGCGGCGTCCGGGACATCCTTATCGGCTTCAAGGACGTGGCCGGCGAGCTCGTCGCGCTGTCGACCCTGGAGAAGACGACGGTGCTTCTTTTCTTCTCTCGCACGATTTTTAAAGCAGGTGAAATGGTAAGTGGCTTTGGGCTGGGCTGCGTCTGGGCTGCGTTGGCCTGCTTCGGCTGGTGCGGAACTGGGCTGCGACGTGGTGGTAATGGGCTGCCACTAGGGTAAGTTTCCCTCCACTTCTTATTTCAAATTTTCATTTCCTGTTTTTATTTCTCGATTTAAATTTGCTATTTGCTTTCAAATTTGAATTCTGTCTTATTTTGCGGGTCCTAAATTATTTGAATATCAAGACAATTTGATAATCAGGTCCACTCGCATAATCTAGTTATTAAACAAATACTTAGTTTAGGATTTAATTAATATTTTGTGAGGCTTGAGTAAAATAGAAATGTTTTGTTATTCATTTTAATTCCCTTTTTAATTTAGAAACCAGATCTATTTAAGTGGTTTGAGAATTTATAACCTGTGCATAATGAACACATGATTAGGTTGAGCTAGTACTTAACAATATGGATTGTTCACATATAATTTTCATTATGGCTAGAGTTTAAATTAAATGGTGTTGAGAATAAGATAAATCATGATTTTATGTGGAGAATTACTTCTAAGGGTTTAAGAAGATGGTTTGATAAACTCTATCTTTAATAATCTTGCTTAGCAATTCTAGCTTGGCTTAATTGAAATAGATCCTAAGCTTATAATGGTTAATTCACTTGCTAAGGTGATGGTCCAACTATAATATATTTTTCCTATTTGGTTAACTAAACAAGTACTTGGGATACCAATTAGAATTGGATATTGGTTTTACTCTTCTCACCAAATGGCATTTAGTCCATAAGATATGGCTTGGTTTATACTTGTGATCCATGATACACAAGTTAGGACAATTTCATGTGGAGTGAATCCTATGTGAAAGGTTTAGGGTTTTGCATAAGCTTCATTGAATTGAAATATCAATAGGCATGAGGCATGGCAGGGTTAGAATTATAATCCAAAGTAATCCATGGGTTGGAATTCACATGTAGTTTAGGGTTTAAGTAGTGATCACCAATATGATACACAACTAGAATTAGGATATGGGCATAAGCTTTGGTTATGTTTCACTAATAGAACATGGCTCTCACCTTCAAGATTAAAGGTTGGTTTGAACAAGTAGGATTTAATACTACTCTAATATTCTTTAGGATAGACATGGATATGGTTAGCATCTATAACCCCTCTCACTTCTCAATGACTTTTAATAACCTAAGGTCCTACTCAAGAGATGATGATGTGATCTTCTAAATATATGGTTTGCCTAAGAATTCTACCTTGGTATCTTATGTAGCTTGTTCTTCTGAATTCTGATAAACCTGCATCTTGTGGTATGCCTTCACCTCCTAGCTTCTTCATCTTGATCCTAACTAATGCATGGAGTGGATCTATGTGTTTGTTCACATGTATCATGCTACAAGATGACCAAAGGGATGGAGGGTGTGGCTCTATTTATAGGCTTGGGCAAGCTCTAGCATCATGACACATAGGTGGTGACTCTTGTGTTGGTTTGATGAGTAAGGTGCTTGGTTGTCATGCCCTCATCCATAGCAATCCTTTGAGTATGAGGTGGCATAGCTTGGAGTGCAAGTCATGTAGATATTTTCATCCCATGTGGCATGATCCTTATCCTCTCATATGATTTATCTTTGGATAGCCAAGTGGCATTGGTTACTAAATATCTTGTGGATGGTTTTAGTATGGATGAGTCACTATATCATATTTTATTTGATTTACATTATAATATTGGTCAAAGGTCAATGGTTGAGGGTTATTCCTTAAATTTGGATAGTTGGTGTTTGATTTCACCAGGGCATGATAATATGAGTTTCAAAATACCCATAGTTGGTTTTATTTAAATAGTTTGAACTATAATTTGTAATGTAAATGGATTCAGTTTTATGATATTCCATATATTTATTAAGTTATGATTTAAATAAGAATGTGTGGTTTTTTATGCACTTTAGACCCCGTGGTTTACCTTATTCATAAGTGGATTAAATTACACACAAAGGTAGTTGCTAACTTTTAAGTGTTGTGTAATAGTTCTAGTTCCTTTTGATCCAACCTATGGATCAAATTATGTCTACCCAAAATAAGGTTTTAACAAAGATCACAGTGAAGTTTATAGCGCTTGACTTGATGATCTACTTCAATTCCAGCAAGTCAAGTGAAACTTCAGTTACTGTGGTAAGTTTTATTTGAAAGCGCGAAAATTCCCCGGATTTTCTATGCATGAATGCAGTGCACACTTTGGTGTTCTCTCATTTTATTGCCTCTAAACCTGGGATATTACAGGTACGCGTGCATGTATGTGCCGGATTGTGGTGACTGGGCACTCACAAACCAGGCCACAACATCGGGGACTCCGGCGAAGACAGGAGGAACGTCGGCGACAGAGCAGACGTGGCTAACTAAATACGCCACACCGACGAAACTCCCGAGCCCAGCTCCCGCAGGCGGCTCGGAGCTGGAAAAGCAAACGTGGCGAGGCCAAGTACGCCACCCGGCGAATCTTCGGAGTGCAACTCCTACGGCCAGGCACAGCGGATCGGATCGGTACCATACGAGAGACCAGTTCGGCATGATGCCGAAAAGAAGGGCGATCGGCTATTCCAAGCCGTACCACGACGATTACGAGATGATCCCGCCGCCACCAAAATATCGGCTCCCGACTTCTCCAAATTCGGTGGATCGGATGGCTCCAGCTCCATCGAGCACGTCGGCCGATATTTGGCTCAACTCGGGACCGGCTTCGGTGTCGGATCAGCTACGCGTGAGGCTCTTTTCACAGTCCCTCACGGGATCGGCTTTTGGATGGTACACCTCTCTACCAGCGAACTCCATCCGAGTCTTGGAAGCAATTGGAAGAACAGTTCCATATGCAATACCATTCGAAGCTTCCGAGTACGGCATTGCCGATCTAGCACAACTACGTCGAAGCGCGGGGAAACGGTGACGAGAATACATCCGGCGCTTCAGAAATCTTAGGAACCGATGTTATTCGGTTCGTATAACCGAAAAGGAAGCGATCGAGTTGGCGGTAGCAGGCCTTGCAACACAGCTCAAGGACATGGCCTCCCAAGCAGATTATCCCTCGGCCGGCGCACATGGTTCGAAACTATCGGCATATGAACAGCGCCACCCCGACCTGTACCAAGACAAGTTCAAGCGTGCGGTAGTCATGGTCGATACGGAGGAGGATGAAGTGCTCGCGGGAGGCCAAGAGATAGCAGTGGGCTGAGTGGACTCGGGGAGGAACCCCTGTGGCCTGCAAATGGGTAAAGCCACCGGGGCCGCCCGAGGGATTTGATTTTGACGTGACCAAGACCGAACAAATCTTCGACCTCCTGCTCAAGGAGAAACGAGTTGACGGTTCCCGAGGGTCTCAAGTTCCCCACGGCGAAAGAGCTAAACGGAAAGCCGTACTGCAAATTCCACAACTCGCTTTCCCATGCCACCAACGACTCGCCGGTGTGGCGACAGCACATCCAAGCGGCGATAGAGAAGGGGCGGCTAATTTTCAACCAGATACGCCATGAAGGTCGACACCCAACCCTTCCCCGCCGTTAACATGGTAGAAATCACCTACCCCGAAGGTTGCCAGCCAGGTCCCTCGTTCGACATAAACATGGTAGGACACTGGAAACCACTCCGGCAAAGATGGAGATGAGGGCAGCTGCTCTCATAGCAAGGACACGGAGGAGGCCGCTCCACGCGATCGGCTCCATCATGATGGCAAGCGCTATGTCACGAGAGGAGAGGTGAAGAATATAAGATATCGGCGACCCCTCTCGATCACCTCCTCAACAAATATGTTAGCCAGTATGACCAACGCCGGCGACCCAATTACGATGATAGAGAAGATCGTTTGGCTAGAGAAGCCAGAAGACATCGTCGGCAGAATCGCGATGAGGAGGAGCACGAGCGCTGTGCCACGGAAGCATCCAGGGAGCAAGATGACAACACCAGACACTGGGACTGCCCCTTCTTCAGACACTGCTGGGATTCAGGAATGAGCCGATTGCCCACAATCGGCAATTGCCCGAATGCAATCGAAAAGGAAGGAGGCAGCCAACGTGTCCGTGTTCGAGCGCTTAGGGCCTCTCCCGCCACAAAGCAAACGCGCTGAGTCACCTCGTTGGGCAGATCTTGAAGATTCGGAAGACGAGGGAGAAGTGGAAGAAGACGGTACCACCGGCCAAGGTGGTGCCCCGACGGACTCAGCCGTTCCCGAAGCGCGGGGTTCAGCGATTGCGCGGCACGGAGGAAGCCGAAAGGTTGTACTCGCATACGCTAAGAAAGGCACGGCCCGATCCGGCTGCAAAGGTTCAGCGAACCCTGGATGAAGAGGGTCGTCCACGGAAAATGGAGTGGCGCCCTAAACAGAGGAAAGCCGATGATGAGACATCGGCTGGCACAAACATGGTACTCGTCTTGCCGACAGAGCGTAGCGCTCCACGACTCTACGGAGACGGAGCACACAAGGTGGACGACAGCAGGCGCATCAAGTCAGAGGTTGGGTTGGTTTCATCCAGCCTGACCAAGTAGCAAGATCAAACCAATGGGCAAACCAGGAGAGGCTGATCCTTGTGATCGGCCCCAAAAAATTTACGAAGGGAACTTACAAAACCTTCAACGAGCAAGCAACGCGGAGGCCGATTCCAGCAATCGGCCAAAATTATCCTTACCTACCTCTCTACCTGGGTTCAACATGTTATCCAACAGAGCCGATACCATCAATTTTCTTGACAGAATCGGCTCGGGGGGGCACCCAGGTATATGAAAATACGAGGATATGCAACAGAAGCCTCTCATCTTTTTGTTGATGGGTATTGGAATATGGGGGCCGATGCACAGGTCGGCCGTAATAAAAAAAAAATGAAAATTCGAAAATTTTCGAATACAGCCGATGCAGCAGGCATCGACTTAAGGACATGAAAGCCGATGCATGGCCATCGACTCAAGGAGATTTCTTCAAGGACAATGTCGGGAGCAGCATGGGCGCGCGGATCGGATCAATGATCGGATCAATGTCGGGGAGCCTATCGGCCGGCGGAGCCGAAGAAACTCGGGGGCAGCTCACCTTGAGGGCTCTCCGTTTTTGGGAAGCCGATGTATATTTAGATCGGCTAGCTCGGCATAAGGAGCTCCCTCAGACATGATCGAGCCTAGGTCCATACAGCTTTGCTTTACCTTGACTGAGACTCGGGGGGCAACAAGCCTGGAAGATGCCCTGTTTTTGAGAGCCGATTAGGGTCACCTCGGCTGCGGCTGCATCATGGTCGTCTCAGGCAGGAACTGGGAAGGAAAAGCCGACGCCTAGTACAGGGCTTGGACGGTGCTGTTGCTGCAAGAAAGGAAAGAAGTCCGACGCGTTGCTATCGGTCTTAGCATGGCAAACGGAGGGAATGAAATTGGAGCGATTAAAGGATAAATGGAAAGAACAATTTCATTAATTCCAAGGAGCGGCTTTACAAGAAAGAGCCGATGGCTCTCAAAAGAGGGATCCGGTGCCTAGTGCACTTGCTACTACTAGTCCTATACTACTAGTCGTCGCTGTCCTCGTCATCGCCGCCGTCGACGTCGTCGGCGCTGCTCCCGAGGAGCTCTTCGTCGGCGCTGCCCCAGCCCTTGGCCGGAGCCTCTTCCTCCTCGTCATCATCATCATCCTCGCTGTCCGCCCAGGAGCGGAAGCGCTTGGTCGGCGGGTACCCGATGGAGGAGGAGGAGTCATCTTCCTCCTCTTCCCCTTCGTCATCATCCTCGTCCTCGCTGTCCGCCCACATGCGGGGGCGCTTCTTCGGCGGGAGCTGGGCGGAAGGAGAGGCGTTGGCCTTCGCTGCTTCTCCTTCTTTTTCCTCTTTGTCGGAGGAGAAGGGATTCACTGCGGGGTGGAGGCTGTCCTCGGTCTTCTTCTTCGGCGAAGATTGGGGGAAGAGTTTTGAGAAGGAAGAGGAAGAGGAAGACATTGCTACGGGAGGAGAGGGTTTTTTGGTGCCGATAGCTGGGATGGAATAGAGGATATGAGAGAGAGCTAACCAGTCGGCGCGGTTAAATAATGATAAATCCGGTGAAGGATTAATGCCATTACAACTTCCAAGGGATCGATGCTAAAGCCGTCGGGATTTTTAGAGAAGCTGAGAAGACGGGGCATGATGATGACGGATGTCTGTAACGGCTCTGCTCTGCTACGACATGACCCTTCGAAGGGAAAGCATAATGATTTTGGAAATGTTATTTCCAAAACCAGGGGAGCATGTGTTATCACCAGATTTTAGACGAATCCGAGAGGTGGGCCGGGCTTGGAAGATTACCTGTGGAAGAATTCTAAGGCGGCTCGGCACGAAGGGTCTTGGGCTGAATTGCCCGTGTATCTTTATTTAGTAGTTTATTATTTTAGATAAGAGATAGAATCTTAGTCGTGCACGGTTTAGCGCACGCCCTCATTAGAAAGTCCCTGGACTATAAATATGTACCTAGGGTTTATGGAATAAACAACAACTCACGTTCAACCCCAAAAACAAACCAATCTCGGCGCATCGCCAACTCCTTCATCTCGAGGGTTTCTATCGGGTAAGCGACATGCTGCCTAGATCGCATCTTGCGATCTAGGCAGCACAAGCCCACGTTGTTCATGCGTTGCTCGTACTGAAGCGTTTTTGATGGCGAGCAACGTAGTTATCATTAGATGTGTTAGGGTTAGCATTGTTCTTCGTTTAAGCATGCTTACGTAGTGCAACCCTTGCATATCTAGCCGTCCTCACGCCTGTCTCAGGTGTGGGGGCGGCACCCCGCTTGATCATTATTTAGTAGATCTGATCCGTTACGATTGCTCCTTGTTCTACAAGGATTAGTTTAATATCTGCAATAGTTTGGCCTTACAATGGGGGAGGATCCGAGTGGCACGTAGGGTGGCGTTCGCAAGTCCTAAACGGGATGTTCCTAGGATCAACTTCATGTTGGTTTTTTGGCCTTGTTTAGGATCGGCTTACGAGCACCGTGCGTGGCCGCAAGGCCCAACTCTGGAGTAGGATGATCCGGTTATGTGGTGAAAACCCTAAATCGTCGTAGATCTCATTAGCTTCATCTTGATCAAGCAGGACCACCAAGTATTCGTGCACCCCGTACGGATCATGGGTGGATCGGCTCTTTGAGCCGATTCACGGGATAACTCGAGAGCCGATCGAGGCTCGTATTTAACGTTTACATGTATGCCCTGCAGGAAACTAAGCGAGGCAACCTCATCACCTTCCACGACCGGGTATAGGTCGGGTGGCACGCCCTTGCACTTCGCAACGCCGCGTGTGACCGAGAAGAGCATTGCGGGCCGTCGCTCGGAGGGGTCTCAGCCAGCCGCAGCTCTAGGCTCCCCCCGGCTCTACAGTGTTGACAAGGCCGCTGCCCGCCGGTGGGTTTTGGCAGTCAACAGTATTACACAAGTTTACAGATTCCGGGAGACTCTTTGAGTCCAACCCGTAAAGTTACAAATCTCTTTATTCCTAATACAACTCTATCTTTCCTTATCAACTAAGTGGGCTTCCAATCTTCATATTCTTCGACTTCATGGGCCTTCAGTAAACCCCGGGTACCATCTTCGGCAGGTCCATCGGGGATGCCTATGTCAGTACCCTACTGCTAGTTCTCAGGATTTACACCCCCAGTGCATCGATATCGTATTTTCAGTTTTGAAAAAAATATAGAAATTGATAGAAAATTCAAAAGATAAATTCCTTGGAGATGGCCATGTGTTATGTCATCTAGTTTTAAGTAAAACTAGCAAGGTGTAAAGTAATTCTAACAAAATCTAATATTAGCAAACATACTGCCTCCTACTCTTCTTGGTCTAGGTCATCTCACCGGCTGCAGCGCTATGTAGCTTTCACCCTGTCAAACAATGTTTTTTTTCCTTACCTAACACGCCCATGATTAATTGAGTGTATTCAAGATTTCTCGCTACTGGTTCAATGACTAAGTGTAGTTTAGGTTATATGTTTTGCAAGTGATATGTGCAAGACTATTGTGCGGTCGACGAACATATGGCCCTAATCATAGAAATGGGAGGCTTGTGCACTCTCCTAAACCTTTGACGTTACTCTTATTTTTTTAAATCTTGTGATTTTATCTTTTTACACATATTAGTGTACACATGTTGGCAATTTATTCTATAAAAAGTGTTTCTTTATTTTTTGCGATGACCTAGTAGTTCCTTTGAGAATAAGTAGCATGCATTTACAGAATGAAAATTACTCGTAAATAACTTAGTCCACACACGTTCAATTTTACAGTTTCTTTCAGACAAATCCCTACTATGTACCATTCTATAAAGTTGAATTTGCGTTCAAAGAAAATATATGGTTGTACGGAAAAATTGGAGACAATTTTCTTCTTAATACGTACCCATGATCAATGAATCTGATCTATCTTAGTCAACATGGACTCTTCTTACGTGCCTAACATTGATCTCTTCTTACATGGCTTAGGATCATAGCCTTAAATTTTAGACTAACCATTCAAAATACATTGATGTTAAATACAGGTACATCTTTTAGGGAGTCAGACGTGACCATCAACATTAAATCATGTTCACGTACTATCGTCGTAATATATTGTTCTGTATATCTCAACCTTTATAATTTTTTCTCGCAACACGATTAACAGGTAAGATAATTCAAATGATGTGGATCATTGGCGCTTCTATTCTAAAACCCCATATATTGCTTTTAGTATATAAGTAGATATACATCTAAGATTATGATATTACAGCATTATGTGGAATGATTTAGTAAACTGATTTTCAAAATAAAAAAAATGTATATGTTTTGCAAAATAGATTATATAAATGTTTACATTACATTAATTCCCGGATGTTTCATAATTAATTTTATTACACAATCATGCACAGTAAACTCAGCTATATAAATTCACGTTATCTATATATATTTATGTTTTGCAAAATAGATTTTATGAATGTTTAAATAAAATTAATTCGTAGATTGTTCTAAATTATTTTATCTACTCAATCATGCACAGTATACTCAGCTATGTATTTATCATTTATACTTTATTTAAATTATTCCAAATTTTCTCGCCCAAATGTCTTCTTTTAACTTTTTTCTTAGGTTTAGCATTTCAGATAGATAATCGTGTGTATAATTTTTTTTTGAACAAACTCAAATATCGCTACCGAGCAAGGTAGGTTGTGTAAGTCATTTTTCCCGAACGGACTCGTCTATCATGTGCGTCTATTTTTATAGTAAACATAAATATTTTCTTGCTGAACGGACTCGGCTAGCTAGTATGACTTTTTTTTAATAGCAAAAGACTATTCGTGCAGCGAACCGGAAAAGAATCGTGTGAAAGAGAGACTCTAATTCCTTAGCTTACACGGATAAGGCAAATTTTGAAAGACAAATCGTATGCCAGAAGGATTATATTTTTCCTAAACTCCACGTATATTAAGAATCCAACAATTAGATGCTCGATCACAATATTGTTACGTGATTTAGAAGGTTACTTAGGGATGGCTCCACGTGCTCTTTTTCTTGACATGTACGCATATTACGAATCCAACAATTGGATGCTCTATCACAATATTCTTACGTGATTTAGAAGATTACTTAGCTCTTTTTCTTGACATACGCTGGTGCTTCTAAATCACGTGGTGATGTCTCCACGTATGATGGTGGTGTATGTCCGTAATAGTTTGTATGTGTCAACTTTTTACGTGACATATATCGTCTTTAAATCTATACCATTAAAATTAAGACCAATTCTTTATATATATTAAGCCTATGTGGATTAACCTAGTGTCTTCATTAAAACCTCTTATTTTGCTTTTAGTATATAATAGATACAGTTCTGGAAAATTCCATGAACTACAATCTTGTGTTTTACTATTCTTATATTGTTTAATCTTCAAAATTAAAGATGTCTTAATTATTGATAGGTACTCCCTCTATTTTAAAATAAGAGCCGGAACTTTATCTAGATACTGACAGATCTATAACCAAGATACGTCTAGCTACATTCATATTTAGAAAAATTACGATACTCATTTTTGAAAAGGAAGGAGTAGTACACATGTGTGTTAGCCATGGCAAACTTTTATGTACAGATTCAATTCAGTCGAGCTAATATTTCATTAATATTCTACAACAGTGCTTTAATTAAGTGGATGGCTTTTTTTTTAGTTTTTCATGCTGACTTTGTGGAACGTTAGTTTGACTCGGTACAGATAAAAAAAAAAAAGAAGAAGAACCGGCCAAGTGAAACATACAACATTAGGCCAACTAACGGATGGCAACCGGCCAGTGTAAAAAAAAAACAGATCGCAACCTGCCGCCGGGACTGTATTTTGAGATTTTTCACGTGAGTTTTTTTTGGTTTTTGATTATGGTTCTAATAGCCAACGACTATGGGCCAGTGCATGGCGTTTGTTCCGCCCGGATGCGCCACTTATTGCATCTACATGTGAGGTTGTACGTAACTATATTTTGCGTAACGTTTTCTAGCTTTAAATTTAACCGTTATAATTAAGATCTACGAATCATATAATATTAGTAGAGAGTGGATTTGGTGTACAGATGGGTAGGTGCGCATGCGTCAAATACCGTTCGATTTTTTTCAGCACCGTTGGATGCAGCTCAGCCACAGACGGCCACTACACGGTGTGAACTTTTCTTTGCATGTTGCTGACAAATGACACCGCGATGGCAGCAGCAGCCACTATACAGACATGCGTGAATAGTAGAAAGCAATAAGTGTGAGGCCCTATGTCTCCTTCCTCCGCCGAGGCCATGCCCCAAGCCGCTGCTGCCATTCGTTCCAGCGGCTCCCTCTCCCGTACAGGGAATCTCCGATTTCTTGCTATCTCTCTCTAATTCCGCTCATACCACAACTGCTAGATGGCGTCGGTGTGTTGGTCCGATTCGTGGGGAGATTGGGAGTTGCGAGTGGCGGCGCTAGGGAGGAGGTCCTGGCGCACGAGCACCGGCGGCGCCGCCCCGCACGAGGCCACTGCCCCTGTATTTTCCTCGCCCAAGGGGGAGAACGGGCAGGAGCAGGTGCTCGTGCCGAGCTGCACGCGAGCTCCAATGTCGCAGCCGGAGCCAATCAGCTCCGCCCCTCCTCTGTCAATTTTATTTCTTTCTCTAATTCCGCTCGTGCCAAAGCTGGGAGCGCTACATATGGCTTGGCTTGAGGCGGGTGCACCACAGCGGCATCGTGGACTCCGCCGTTGCCATGCGCTCTCCTCGCTGCAGCCGGCGACGTCGTCGGCGAGGCCGAGGTCAGCGACGGGAGGATGTCGAGGAGCGTGGAGAGTTCGTGCTGCAGCTGGCGCACCCGGGCGGCCACCTCAACCGTCCAGCACGCGGGATCTCGTCGGCCACCGGTGGGATCTCGTCGGCCGCCGGTCGACCTCCCCACTACATGCGCGTTGGCGACCTCCCCACCCTAGGCGGCGGCAGCCTCGGCGCTAGCCCGACAGCGCTGGCCTCCCCAGGCGCGTTCCCGAAGGCGGCGGCGGACGACGAACTCGACGGGGTGGTTCTGCTCGAGGACGATGTCGTTGAGGACCTCACGGCGGAAGCGGAGCTTGAGGCGGAGGCGCTTGGAGTCGAGCTCAGAGAAGACGAACTCGGCCCGGTGATGTCGACGCGCGCCCGGAGGCAGCGCGCGAACATGTTGGCCGGCGTTGCACGCTTGGTGGATGAGGATGAGGTCGTGTGGATACGGCCGGTTAAAAAAATAGTCTCTCTCAACTTTTTCACAGCTAACTAACACCGTTTGATACGTGTCAAACAGTTAACGCGTGCGTACGTACCCATGTGATCACCGGGATTCATCCGAATATTAGTATGTGTGGATTAACGTAGTGTCTCTATTAAACATCCTTATTTTGCTTTTAGTATATAATAGATTAACAAACATGGATTTAATATATTATGAAAAATGACGTCATGCTCAGTAAAACGGCTTTTCTAGTTGCCACCGAAAAAGTTTTTTATATGAAAATGTATCTACGCAAAATTTTACATCTGATTTCAACGGTCTTCGACGGTTAGCGATTTTTTTGATTTCGAAAAACCGAAAAGAAAAACAGAGTTTTTTTAGGTTTTAGATTCATCGTTTTTACAAAAAATTCACTTTCTCACTACTCCACCCTCTTCCACTTATCGACCTTCTCCCTTCCTCCTTTTCCACTTCTCCAACCTCATTATCTTCCACTTCTCCACCTTCTCCCCTCCTCCTCTTCCACTGATCCACCTTCTCCCTTCCTCCTCTTTCACTTCTCCACCCTCATTATCTTCCACCTTCTCCTCTCCTCCCCTTCTCCACCTTTCCCTCATTCTCTTTCACTTCTCCACCATCTCCTCTCTGTTGACTATCTCCCCCTGACGATGGCGACCACCGGCCCTCCTCTCCAGCGACGGCGACCACCTCCTCCCGGTAACGGCGACCACCTCCTACCCAACGACGGTGACCACCACCTCTCTGGCTACGGCAACCACCTCCTCTCTTGACGACGGCAACCACCTCCTCCCTCGACGACGGCAACCACCTCCTCCCCCGACGACGGCGACCACCTCCTTCCCGATGATGGAAAACCACCTCCTCCCCGACGACGGGCCACCGCCGACGCCCTGCTCTAGCGACCAGCTCCTCTCCTAGATCTCGTCAATGTCATGGACTCGATTGCTTTCTTTTGCTTTTTAGGGTGTTTTGTGAGAATCGTGTGGATAACTGGGCGATGGTCCCATCTTTATTTTAAATTGCAAAACAAAATAAATACATGTAGCGGTGATACATCTCAAATGTATCTACTTTTCCAAACACTTTGCTCAATGAATTACTCTGGAATCTCACCTTACTCTGGAATCTCACCAACTTGGATAAAAACTGCTGAATTTGACGTTGTTTTTAGTAAAGTCTCATTTTGTCAAGTTTTCGCCGGAAATAAAATCGGGAAAAAATACCACAGAAATTTTTCACCAAAAGAAGGGACTTGGAGCTTTGGACCACGAGAGGGGAGCCACGAGGCCTGAATGAGGCCAGATGGTGCGCTGTACTTCTTTGGGCGCGCCACCTAGGCCCGTTCGACCCTTGGGCGTCATCTCCCCCCCCCCCCCCCCCCTTCGCGAGGTGCCTTATATACCCTAAAACCTACCCATGGAAAGACACGACGTTTCGAGAAATAGAGCACCGCCAAGACCACGATCTTCGTTTCGGGAGTCAGATTGATCATGCTCTCCACCCTGGAGAGAGGTATTTCGAGGGCTTGTTCATCATCACCGCCACCGGTCATCATCAACCATCATGGACTCACTCTCCATCACCATGAGTGAGTAGTTTGGATGGGTTTTGGATGAGATTGATCATGTAATCCTCCATATGTATCGAGATTTTAGGTGTTTGTCTTGAAGATATTCTTGTATTAGTGTTGGAACACATTTGCTATGCTTGTTACTAGGGCCTGAGTGATATGATTTCAGTACTAAACCTATATTGTTTTATCATATATATGAGGTTGGTATTTATCTGCAAGGTGTATTACTTATTATTATGTTAACCCTGCGAAGCCCTGAGGTGAGAGGTGGGAAAAAACAATGGGACGATGAGATAATTCGAGGGTTATGTGCGTTCATGAATCTTAATGCTTTGTTCCGGTCTATTTCTAAAGGGTAGACCTTAACTGGCGAGGTACCACTAGCGGGTCAGGGCCTGCGATTGGTAGGCTATTATGTACTAGTGTATGTATCCTCTTCCTCTTACAACGGCGTACCCGTTGCAGTCATGGGCACCCAACTAGGCCTGGGAGTAGCAGCCACCGACTCGCCCGGCCGTCCTCCTCCTCCGTTAACTGGTGTACCATGTGTCGGCGCTGGTACCCACCTGGGCGAGAGCGTTGCCGGAGATCGTGGACCTCACCCAGGACGACGACGATGAGCAGTAGATTAGGCCGGGCCTGGGTTGTTTTGGGTCCGTTTTTCAGTGTTTTTCCTCTTATTTACCTATATAAACTATGTTTCCTATGAATAAAATTTGCAACAAAAAAATGTGTCAGGCCGTTGGGCATACCCCAACCCCAACGGACAAAAACACGACGCGGCCGATTTGTGTCCACATCCCGACGCAAATGAATCAGAATGTATATATTTAGGATCCAAAGTACGTGGAACCATTGAAGATAGTCTTAGATAGCGATTTTTATGAAAAATAATTTGTTTTTTCAATAATTTTATAACTAATATGCGATTTTAAATTTTTACGAATTTGTGACTTGATTGGTCAGGTAGCCGCCGATCGGCAGTCTGGTGGCCGATCGGGGCACTCACTGCCGACCAGGCCGGCCATTTGATTCACATCCATGCACATGCCCATGGTTTTTGTGTTGGCTACCCAAGCTTCATATCAGATCGGTTAAGAGCATCTCCAGCCGCGTCCTCCAAACCGTCCCCCAAAACGCGCCGGATCGAGCGTTTGGGGGACGTGTTTTGTTCGTGCCGCCTTTGGGGGACGTCGCTCCCCAGCCGCGTCCCCCAAACGCCGCCCCAAACATTAAAAGTACTTTTTTTGGCTAGAAAAAAACTATTTACTAATATTCAAATCGGTTGAACATAAACAAATTATATATAAAACTTCGGAAAAAATATAATAAAATACATATAAACTATCTACTTCTTCTTCTTCGCTGATGGCCCCGCCTCGTCGTCGGCATCGCGGTGGCGCTTCCTGCTCGTCACCTCTTCCGAAGAGGCGGTGTCGGCGCCCGACGCGTCGGAGTCCTCCTCGTCATCGGCGGTGCTCGTCGGCGGTGCTCGTCGGCTGCGCCTTTGCCTTTGCCTTGGCCTTGGCCGCCTTCGCCTTCGCACGGGCCACCGCCGCCGCCGCGTCCTCGCTCTCTTCTTCCTCCGCGTCCTCCTCCCAGCCCAGCCATTCCTCCTCGCCGTCAGCCGGCGGCGGGGAATCGTCGCCGCCGCTCGGCGTCCGGCTCTCTCCCACCAATGGCGCCGACCCGACGGGCTTTCCCTCGGCCGGAGGTGTCGGACGGGAGCCGGGAGATGTAGCTCATCGTCGGCCGGAGGTGTCGGATGGAGGCTTGGATGAATGGTGGCGTGCGTACGGCGTACGTACGGGTCTTATTGAGCGCGGATGAACGGCGGCGCAGAAGTCGAAGAGAGCGGCGGTTGCTCTTCCAAGGAGTCGGCGCTCCATTCCGGCGGGGTTGGCGCGTCGTCGACGCGGTTGCCAATGCGACGGTTCCGCTTCACCGGCACTCGCACCGTCGCTACGTATGTAGCGGTTGAGCGTCCGAGCCGCTGACGGGTCGGGCCCGCGCCTCCTCGCCTCTCATTTCGTTGTGTCCGGCGTGCCCGGTGCGTCCCCTGTGGGACGGGGACGGGCGGGCCGCGCCGGACAAAAAGGGCCTTTGGGGCGCGCGGCTGGAACGTTTTTTTGTCCGGCGCGCCCCAAATCGCTTTGGGGGACGGTTTGGGGGACGCGACTGGAGATGCTCTAAGAAACGGCCGATCGGCTAACTGTGGACCTACTGAGTTCTACATTTGGAAATTTTTAAAATCATGTGTTATTTGTAAAATTAAACAAAAATGTATTATTTAAAAAAATCGTAGATATGGAATCGTTTCAGAAATTCTTTTGGCACGGCAAAGCCCACATCTGGGTCCTCCGACGGTTGATGCCTTGGGGTTGCACAAGCCCCTTTTTTTCTTTCTTTTGAAGGGGTGCTGCACAAGCGAGCTACTCCAGAAGCGAGTACTCGTATTTTTTTGAGCGGATGCTCCAGAAGCGAGATGAGACGGCACCAAGAATCTCGGCCGGTCCGGGAAGCCGGCCCCACGGAGGTAGCGATGTTCTCTAGGCCCATCGAGATCGCGGGTCCCACGGCCTGGCCCGTGTGCGCCTCCCCCTCGCGGCAGCGCGTGCGCCCTTGTCGGCCGGCTCTCTCCCCGACGCTCCACAGCGCCGTTGAAAAGACTACCGCTACTACCAGCTACTCTACTGGTTTCACTAACCCAAAATTACCGCAATTAAGCACACCTGCTGCTCATTATTTTAACCTTCAGGACCATGGGGATTCGCAAGAAAGTGTCACGACCTCTGAACTTGATCAGCCAATCCAAGTGGCCACTGCATTAGCCAGTTGGATATATTGTACGTATTAAGCTTGCTTGCTCTCTCGCTCACTCAGACACTCACAGTTCAATTTCACCACCTGTTCATCACACATTGCTTGATTGCTTTATTGACTCTTGTGTGGCCATCATCAGGGCTCCCAGCGCCCTTTCAACACTTCTTTTCTTGGAACCGCACTCGGCCTAACCTACATGACCTACAAGGCCCTCTGCCTATGGAGTGACATGATGGTTGAAATGGAGGAGAGATAAAAAGGAACTTTCTGTTTAGTCTCTGCTAACTCCCAATTTGTCTGTCTCAGCACTTTCTTTGCTAATAATTCTAGCAGCTAACGATCTGAGTGCCATTAGCATATGTATGTAGGAGACCTCAGTCCTCAGGTACGATGTGAGGATGAGAACAATGGCCGAAGCTGGACCATTTGCCCGGGGCCCCTGGCCCTCCTGAGCCGCTCTGACCGGAGGGGAGTCCTTGACCTAGATCAATGAAATGTAGCACGGTCTATGTGATAAATGTACATCCACACTTAATCAATTACAAAGCAATGGAGCATACAATGTTTTCTAGCACCTGCATGATCAGGTCAAGGCAGTCAAACCAAATACACGTCCTTTGACGACAGCAATAGGCCAGAGCTCCAGAATTTTGTACAGTCAATATGATTTAAGTAACTGGAGTGCAGCGGTGACAACCTATACGTATTAACTAACTTGGCCAATGGATCTCATGCCCTAACTCCTTCCACCCAATTGTCTGATTACTCCAGCGATCCGCCTTCAAGCCGGTGACTGAAACGAAATTCATAATAAAGCTTGTTTTTATGACTGTTGCCAACGGTATGCATGTTAGCACTGGATCTGGTGGATAGATCTCTCCCTACTGTACCCTACCAGGCAGCATAACTTCGAAATGAAAACGGGCGTTATGGTAAGAACAGGACTGTCTCCCTGTTACTACGAACCACAAAGTTTGGTGTTGACATCCTGTACTGCTGTACACACGTCGGTAGAAAAGAATTCTGTATGACGTATTGCTGTCATCCTAAAGCTTCTCCTCACCATCATTTTGGCCCCAAAAAGCTTCGCATACATCCATCCACCACGCCCGTTTTCTCTCAGTCAGTGAGCAACGATCTTTTACTCTCGATTTCAGGAATAGTAATTCTCTATCGACAGATCCATGGTGGCATGTGAAATTTAGGTGGTCCGTTCCTTACTCCACCTCCAGTCCTGTCCCCTCTGCCATTCAGCTCAGCTCAGCTGCATGCAGGAGCAGGAGGAAGAAAGATACTCTCTTGTTCGGCATGCCTGCCTGCAATGCAACGCAGGCCTGAATAAAATACTACTGTGAAAGGAATCTTACATCATTCGTGTCTTGTCTCCTCCTGCCTTTTTCTCCAGAGAGGATAGAGAGGAGATGGATGGATGGAGAGGAAGGAAGGAGACGATGGTCTGCTGGGTTGTGTGTATAAAAGGGAAAGCCTGTGGCCTTTGGAACCATACAATGATCAGGAACTGAGAGTGAGAATAGAAAGAGAGGTCGAGTAGTAGTGGTGGCGGTTAGAGCTCAGGAGGATTCAGTCTTTGAGTCACTTCTCTGACATCCTAAT
This sequence comes from Lolium rigidum, assembly GCF_022539505.1. Classification (NCBI taxonomy): domain Eukaryota; kingdom Viridiplantae; phylum Streptophyta; class Magnoliopsida; order Poales; family Poaceae; genus Lolium; species Lolium rigidum. Next base: position 377,849,989 of record NC_061510.1, read on the forward strand.
TGATAGGTGAGAAATGAGCTCTCAATCCTTTCTTTTTTCCTTCGATTCGCTTGATCATCAGTCTTTAGTACCCCGTTCAATCATTTTTTAGCCTTTTCAGGCTTTTCTTTTGGCATTCGTTTTGACGTAAGACTGGTTTCAGAATACAGTTACTCCTTTCTTAAAGCCAACTTATACAGATTCTTCTAGCGCCATGCACTGTAGTTCTTCTCATCTTCTCATTCTTGGTTCTAGCTTCCAGGCTCCAATTCTGTGTGTATTCAGCTCACTTAAAAAAAAAGTTCATTTCTGTTTGAAAAGATGCAGTACAGTTAGAAACTCTTGAATCAAAGGCTTATCTGCTTCTCCATGCAGGTCCGGAGAGCAAGAAGCAGAAATCTCCACACAACAATGCCAATGGAGCAAGTCTACGGGCACTGTGACAAAGACACCCTGAAGATGGCCATGCTGAAGCATGAGGAGACATTCAGGCAGCAGGTAAGATACCAAAGCTCAAAATGCTTCGAATTTTGCCAAAACGAGCAATGCACTGACAAGCTGCCAGAGCATCCCATGAGGCCATGATCTCTACTGACGTTGTTAATTGCAGGTTCACGACCTCCATCGCCTTTACAGAATCCAGAAGCTTCTGATGCGAAACCTCAAGAGGGAGATCAAGAGCCAGCAGAGCAACTTGTCCGCCTCCCCCAACGGCTCCGGCGGGGCCGAGAACAACTGCGGCCACAGAGCGGCCTTGCTCGATGTGTGCTCCTACGAGCAGCAGTGGCCAGGCGCCGCCGCCACCACACGCCGCGGCAGCCACGCGGCTGCGACGCCACGAGCCGCGCAGCGTGCCGTGGAGGTCGAGTACGCCGCGCAGCTGAGCCCGGAGGCGACCGACGACGAGGAGGCGGAGCTGGAGCTCACGCTCGCCGTGGGCAACGGCGCCAAGAAGCGGTACAGCAACGAGCACTACTCCCCCGGGCAGAGCTTCTCGTCGTCGTCGACAGAGTCTGATACGCTCGTCGGCAGCCGGGAGTGGCAGCACCAGCAGCTGGTCTGCAGCGGCGCCGGCCTGCCGTACCACAAACGGAGGCCGGCAGGGTTCGACGTGGTGCAGGTGGCGGAGGACGGCGCGGTGCAGCAGCCTTCGCCCCTGCTGTTCCACTGGCTCAGCCTCCGGATGGCATGAAGGGAAAATGACCGGCCGGCGCATGCACGTACCGTCTACGTCTGTCTCGTTGCTAGTGGCAGACAGTTTGACTTCCTGTTTGCTGAGTTGTACTAGGAGTACTATGTTTCTTTGCTTCCAGCTTAGTCAAATGGATCAAGCTAATCCACAAATAATTAACTTCTTGTTGAGGAGAATGTAAGTCACTTTCTAGAAGCAGAGAGGAGAATGTACGTAGGAGCTTTTTCAGGTGAAGCTAAGCATGATTAGCACCCGGTGTAGCTTTGGTTTTCTTCTCAGCTTTTGTAAGCATGCAGTACTTTAGTACGAAATCAAATTCACCGAGAACCTTTGCAAATCAAATAGGAGTAACGGAATTGTGTTTTTTTTTCTCTCTATTAAAGCAACACGCGCCCTCATTTTAACATGAAAGTGACAAGACAGCAGAGCTCCAAAACCAAACAGACCATAAACCTCGTCAAGAAAACATTTCAGCTTCTACGTTACTGTTTTATAACTGCAAACTAAATTGACTGAACATAGTTGTGCTCTCAATTGCCTAAACGAAGAGGCCAGCTAATTTCACCTATGCTCTTACAGCCTTACTGGTGGTCTCAAACCAACATAATGTATTTAATGCTTTGATTGTATCACGTTGATTGAAGTTCTAGTGTTTTTGAAAGAGTATCTAAACCCTAAATAGATTTGATACTTAATGATAAGCAATTGAAAACTGACATGCGTGTTAAGTATATGGGACAAGTTTTATTTGCACACAGGTCTATGTTCTATGGCTGTGGGTGAGGCGATGACCGAGGCGACGCCGGAGGCGACGCCTGAGGCGCCTCGTGCGCCCGATCCATGGCTGGTGCCGGGCCGTTCCTCCCGCCGGCGATTCCTTCTGCCGCCCATCTCCTTTCAGGCCGATCCCTCCTCGTGCTCAGGGAGTCGTTTTGAGGCCTTAGAGGTTTCGGCGGCGGATGAGGAGATGACGGTGGCGGAGGAAGTGGCGTGGGCAGGGCTTGGCGACGAACCGCGAGTCTTGCCGATCGCCACGGTTGGGTCTCAAGATCGGGCAGCGGTGTTGGAGGATTTTTGGGAGAAGATTGGATTCCCAGGTGCTGATGCAAGGACATGGGAGCGGAGGACGCAGGCGACGTCGATCGGGGCGAGAGCTCGCTCGGTGTCTCCCTCGCGGCCTCCAGTGAAGGCGAATGCCAGAGCTATCTCTAGTTCACCGCCGGGACGCCGGCTTCCTCGCCAGCCCTTGAGGATCAAAGGATGGAAGGGTCCTCTTCCTCCAAAGAGGTTCACGCCGCCGGCGGTGTTCGGCGATTTCATCGACATTGCGATGAGGGCGTCGGATCGAGCGGGCGGCGGATCCTCCTCGCCGGAGTTGGAGGCGCAGGAGGCGGATCCTCCCCGTTTCGAAACTGTGGAGGCGGGATCGGCGGCGTCAGACGTTGGTGGGCCGCGGAGCTGCTGGGCCGGCCTGTGTAGGGCGTTGGTGGGCTTGCAGATGGATGATCGGCGTACGAGATATTCGATCTCTGCTGACCGACATACGATCATACGATCGCCTCCACTCCAGAACCACGCCGTCGCCGCCTCGATTTCTTCCGCGCCGCTGCGATCTCTACGTCCTTCAATCTCGCCACCCTTCTTCAGCACGCCTCGCAACCGTTCCTTCGCCGACGTGGTTGCTAGGGGAGTCGTGGCTGGAGGCATGGCCGGGCCGCCCCGTGCCGTGCCGCCGGGGGCGCAGCAGGCCCCGGTAGAACCTCCGCGTGCCGCGCCGCCAGGGGCTCCGCAAGGCCCGGCGGTGCCGTCTTCTGTGCAGCCGGCTGGTGTGGCGGCTAATGTTTCGTACCAAGGGCCGCCGGGCTTCCGGGGTGGCCGGCGGGAGCCCTCATGCCGCCCGCGCCTTCGGCTCCGCCTCGACCTCGGGTGGGGTTCCGCCCGCCTCCACCTCGGATCCCGGCTGCGCAATTCATGCCGCGGCGGCAGCGAGCCGTTTGCGCCGCCACGGCGGTACCGGCCCGTACCGGGGCGATGTTATCACTATCCTACGGTGCAGCGGCCGGTCGCACCTCCGCAGCCGGCTAATCGGCGGCGGCCGGCACAACCGGGGCAAGCCAAGAAGAGGAGAAAGAAGAAGCCCGTGGGCGTGGCTCGCTGTGGCGGGAGGGGCAGCTGCCGGTGCCACCACCTGCCGTGCGAGTATGGTGCGGCAGCCACCACCTCCAGGGGGTATGCCGGCTGCTAATCCTTTGGTGGAGGCGCCCCTGGACCGCGGCGGTTGCCCATACCTGCTCCTGTCGCCGCAGCTCCGCCTTTGAAGCCGAAGAAAGTGGGTCGCTGCTGGAAATGCGCGGACAATTCTCATGCGACAAAGAAGCGCAAGGTGATTCACTATTGCTTGGTGCTGCGACTCCGGAGCACACCCGACCATTCGGTGCCCTCGTTCGAAGACTCCCGGGCCCATGAGCTCTTTGGTTGGATGTGGTAATGACGCTACGCTTGATCTTCGGATCCACGATTCGGCTGTATCGGCCGCGAGTTGTCCTACTCCGGTGCACCTACGGCCTTGGTACAAGTGTCGGGGAGGGGACCGTCGGCTGCGGTAGATGTCCGGAACCTCATGGCTCGCATGTGTCCGGGTAATCCTACTTGGAAGTGGGAGGCGGTGCCTCATGATAACAATGCTTTCTTGATTGCGATACCTACAGTCGAGGACTTGTTGAGAATCGACGGTATGCGGATGAGTGTACCTAAGGTTAATGCGCGAGGTTGTTGTTTCGGCTTGGGTTCATCGGGATGTTACTCCCGAGTTTGTCATGGAGCTCGTGTGGGTGCATGTCGAAGGTGTACCAGATTCGCTCCGTCATTTTACTGGGTTTATGGGCCATTGGGACTTTTATTGGTTCTACTCTTGATGTGGATTTATATACACTCCGGAGTCGGGGGATAGTTCGGATCCGGGTGGCCATGAGGAATGTTTCTGTTTTGGAGAAGGATAAGTCTCGCGACAGAGCTCCATGCTTAGAGGTCTTGGCTCGCCTTCGACTTAATGGTTACGGATTTCGTTTTCGTCGTGAGGCCACGGGGTATAAGCCCGATCCGCGGTTTAGACCTTTCTTCTGGAAAGGGGATGATGATGATGATGCGTCTCACGGCTTTGAGGATGAGGGGCTTGATGATCCCGCAGCAGATTTGGCACCAGGGTCATCACATATGGAGGTCGATGGTCACGCGTCTGGACTTTCTTCTGGCACAGTTTCGGCACCGGTTACTCAGGTGGCTTTGACCCCGTTTAACCACTCGCCGAGGACGGACAGGGGCCGGGAGATTGTGGCGCGAGCTTTGACGGTGTCTCCACATTTGGTGGCCACTCCGCCACCCTCGACCAGGACGTCTTCTCCGTCTCGCGTTCGATCTTTTATGCGGGGGAGGACTCGTCCCGTTTCGTCGGCTTCGCCGATGGGTGCTTCCTCGTTAGTGCCCGCTCCGTCTTCTACATCACCTCAGACGGAGAGGGTACAGACGACGCTTCCTCTTGAGTCGGCGGAGCACACGGCCACCCCGGGGCATCAACCCACCGAGGTTGTGCCGGCGAGGGCGCAGGCGTGTGACGCCGCGGAGGAGCAGCCGCGGCCGGCCGGTGGCAGGCCGGCGACTCTGCTGCAGCCGGCGGCCTTTGGCGGGGGCCGGCGAGGGACCGGCACCGGCCGGGCTGGGCGGCGGCCGCCCTGGCGCTGGCCGATGAGAGGATGGGGCCAGTGGTCGCCCCAAGTCTTTCCTTCGGTGGCGGTACCGGTCGGGTTGGGGAGGAGCCCCAGCCCACCCGTCGCGTCTCCTTCGCCTCGCCGGGGTGGTGGCGTCGAGCCTCTCTCCGACGGGAGTGCAGGTCGGGCCGGAGAGGAGCCCCGACCCACCTTGCGCACCTCCGTCACCTAGAGGGGCAGCGGCGTCGCGGCCGAGCTCGGTGCGGGGGCTTCCTCGACATCCACCCCCGCACCGCCTGTTCCTCCTTCGACGTCGTCTATGGTTTCGCCTCGCCTCGCTCGAGTCCGTCTCCCCCACCGGCCGCACCGCGGCCTCGGCCCACGGGTCCTCCACCGGCTATGCAGCCGACGGTGAGGAGGAGTGGGAGGTATGCGGTGGCGGAGGATGGAGCGGGTGTCACGGATGAAGATGTGATGCGAGAGAGCTATGCGGCGCAAGGCGGAGCTGAACCTCGACACGGCAGGTACTAAACATACAGCCAAGTCGTTTACTTCTTTTTCGGATTCTCGAATTGCATCTAATTTATGTAGAGTAGGGGTCTCTTTAGGTAGTCGGTCTGATGAGATTGTAGCTTCGGCTAATGTGTTGAGACAAATGGAGCTTGACCGTTTAACGGTTGCTTCAAATGGATCCACCGAGCTCGCCACCTCAACCATAGACGATGATGAAGATGAGGACATCCTAGATGGTCATCTTCTCTCGGCTATAGTTGGGAGTGTTACGGAGGTCGATTTAGAACACTCGGAGCTCGGCTCGGTTTATGATCTTGATGCTTCGCTCGTGGTTCTAGATCGTCCGCGGTAAGAAGTCTCGTAGATATGGCAAAAATACTAAATCTAAAATAGTCTCTCGATGAATGGCATGTTTCGGAATAGCAAGAGGTCTTGGTGACTTGGCTAAACATTCTCACATTGCTGATGGTTGTAGAGACTATGATTTAGATTTTATCGCTATATCCGAGACGGGCGGGCGAAATTTCTCACGAGTTTTCTCGACCGGATATCCGGCGGGATTAACTTTCGGTGGTTTTCTCGCCCGCCTCGTGGTAGATCCGGGGGTATTTTATCGGGCGTCCGTATAGACACCATGACGGTCTTAGCTAGTTCCGATGGCGAGTATCATATTAAACTCGATATTCGGAACAAAGCGAGATGGTTTCATTTGGAGTCCGGTCGCCGTGTATGGTGCTGCCCAAGACGCCTTTAAGGCCGACTTTTTACGTGAGTTGGTAAATCTTGCAAAAGATAATCCGCACCCGATTTTAATCGGAGGGGATTTTAATTTGCTGAGATTCCCTCATGAGAAAAGCAAAGGTCTTTTTGTTGGACATTGGCCTTTCTTGTTTAATGCTGTCATTGATAGCTTAGATTTAAGAGAGGTTTTCATGTCGGGTCGACAGTTTACTTGGGCCAACAGTTTACTCGAACCCACATACGAAAAACTAGATCGCGTGTTGATGGATACCGAATGGGAACAAAAATATCCTATGGTGTCCGTCCGTGCACTAGAACGTATCGAAAAACTGTCCGACCATGCTCCTATCCTATTAACCACCGGGAATCCTCGATCTGTTTGTAAGCGACCGTTCAAATTTGAACTTGGTTGGTTACATCGTGAGGGTTTTCATGAGATGGTTAAGACGGTTTGGGAAAGACCAGTCCGGGGTGGCTCGCCAATTTTGAGATGGAATAATAAGATGCGCGCTATGCGCAAGCATCTCTCCGGTTGGGCTGCTCATATGGCGGGTATTTTGAAAAAAGAGAAGGCTCGCTTGTCTAAAGAGATTGATGATCTTGAGGCCATCGCGGAAGTGAGACCGCTGTCTACGCGGGAGATTGATCTTAAGAATCAATCCAATGCACAAATGGCGAGTCTTCTTCGTGAAGAGGAACTCAAATGGTATCAAAGATCTAAAGCCCAATTCATTTTGGAAGGAGACTCGAATACGCGATATTTTCATGGTTTAGCCAATGGCAGACATCGGAAAAAGCGTATTCATTCTCTTGTACAAGAAGAAGGGGTGATTGAAGGCCACGAGCAGCTTAAATCGTACATTACTAATTATTATAAAGCCCTGTTTGGTCCTCCGGAGGAAAGCTCTTTCTCTCTTAACGAGGACTTAACGGAAGATATACCCCAAGTTTCTATGGAAGAAAATGGCCTACTAACCGCACCTTATTCTGAGGATGAGGTTAAGAAGGCTATTTTCCAAATGGAATGCAACAAAGCACCGGGTCCGGATGGTTTTCCAGCAGAGTTTTATCAAACCTTTTGGGATACTATTAAATCGGATCTTCTAGATTTGTTCGGTGATCTTCACACGGGACAACCGGAATTATTTCGTCTAAATTTTGGTGAAGTAATTTTGTTACCGAAGGTTAATGAGGCGAAAGGATTCAACAATATAGACCTATCTGCCTTTTAAACGTCGGTTTCAAGATTTTCACGAAAGTGGCCACCATTAGACTTAATACGGTTGCGGATCATGTCGTTCAACCTTCACGAGACCGCTTTTATGCAAGGAAGGAATATCCTTGATGGAGTGGCAGTGTTGCATGAGACGGTACATGAGTTACATTCTAAGAAATTAAACGGGGTAATTTTAAAATTAGATTTCGAAAAGGCGTATGACAAGGTTAAGTGGTCTTTTCTCGAGCGAGACACTTAGGATGAAAGGTTTTTCTCTCGAGTGGCGCGCTCTAATTTACGATTTTGTGTATGGAGGTAGTGTGGCTATCCGGGTTAATGATGACACCGGCCACTATTTTCAAACACGAAAGGGGTTACGCCAAGGGGATCCGTTATCACCGATGTTGTTTAACATTGTAGCGGATATGTTGGCAATACTCATAGAGCGAGCTAAGTCTGATGGCCAGATTGAAGGTGTGATCCCACATTTGGTTGATGGGGGTTTATCTATCCTTCAATATGCCGACGATACAATTATTTTTATGGATCATGATCTCGAAAAAGCTCGCAATCTCAAATTAATTTTGACGGCGTTTGAGCAGTTGTCGGGATTAAAAATCAATTTCCATAAAAGTGAGTTGTTCTGTTTCGGTGAGGCCCAAAACGATATGACTCTATATACGGAGTTGTTTGGTTGTGGGCAAGGCCAATTTCCCATTCGCTATTTGGGTATTCCGATTCATTATCGGAGACTAACAATTGCTGAATGGAAAATTGTGGAAGAAAGATTACAAAAACGCCTTAGTAGTTGGAAGGGTAAATTGCTGTCCCTCGGAGGGAGATTGGTTCTCATTAATTCAGTACTGACAAATATGGTACCTGTATATGTTATCATTCTTCCTGCTGCCAAAAGGAATTTTGCATAAACTCGATTATTATCGATCCAGATTCTTTTGGCAAGGGGACAGCGAGAAAAAGAAATATCGACTGGTTAAGTGGAGTGTAGTCTGTAGTCCCAAAGATCAAGGTGGACTTGGAGTTCATGACCTAGAGGTTAAGAACTCAGCTCGCTAGGTAAATGGCTTTTTAAGCTTCTTACTCGAGGATGGGATTTGGCAAACTATTCTTCGTAGAAAGTACATTGGCTCGAAGGCGTTATCCCAAGTGGTTTGGAAACCCGGGATTCTCACTTACGGGTTGGTCTAATGGCGACTAAGAATGTTTTCTTTCGTCATGGTACTTTCTCTATTAAGAATGGAGAACGGATACGCTTCGGGAAGATGTTTGGTTAGACAATGCTTCCTTGAGTGAGCAAGTATCCTGCCTTGTATAGTATTGTCCGTCGCAAGGGTGATACCATTGCCACAGTAATGGCTACCTCACCACCTAATGTGACGTTTAGAAGGGTTTTGCTTGGACAAAGGCTTGTTGCATGGAATGATTTAATTCAACGGTTGGGAGATATTCAATTATCAAGCTGAACCGGATGAATTTAGATGGAATCTTCATGTAGATGGTACTTTTTCAGTCAAATCCTTGTACAATGCGATTCTCCATTCTGATATACCGGTTGATAATAACAAGAAAATCTGGAAGATGAAAATACCACTAAAAATAAAAAATTTCGGATGGTATCTTCGTCGCGGAGTTATTCTTACCAAAGATAATCTTGTCAAGCGGAATTGGCATGGAAGTACTAGGTGTGTTTTTTGTCAACAAGATGAAACTATTAAACACCTTTTTTTCCAATGCCATTTTGCGAGATCTATTTGGTCGATCATCCAAGTTGCTTCTACCCTGTATCCCCGACTAGTGTAGCCAATGTTTTTGGCAATTGGCTCCACGGTATCGATTCAAGGTTTAAGTTTCTTCTTAGGGTGGGGGCGCTAGCGATTATCCGGGCACTACGGCTAAGTAGAAATGACAAGATTTTTAATGATAAAAATTGTTCTTTGTTGCAGAGTCATCTACAGATGTACGAGGTATTCTCCGTTCGTGGTTACCTCTTCGGAGGATGGAGAACCGAGACCTATTTACGGAGGTGCAGTACACGGTTGGAGGATACGGCGAGGGATACTTTTTCCCTACATGGGTGGCAGCATAGTCTACGGATTGCAGCACCACCCACACCTTAGGCGATTTATGATTCATCGTTCCGATATGTACTTCGCCTAGTTTTTCTTTTACATTGTTGGTTACAGACTCTTTGAACAGCTGTGTGCATCCTGGTTATGCAGAGGCTGGATGTAATTGCTTTCCAAAAGTAATAAAGCATCCTTTATCGAAAAAAAAAAACATATAGGTTACGGGCATCAGTGACCTCCAAAATGAAAAAAAAAATGAGGCGGCTTTGAGGAAGTTTATTTCTATTTCTCTAATGTATTTGTGAATTTGTGTATTATGTGTGTCAAAGGGAAGCCAAACTATTACAAGGAGAATTCAAAGGCGGAAGAGAGTTGCGTAATTGCGTAGTGTTTATGTGTCTTATGTTGATGCCAAAATCCAAGAGACAATGTCATAATTCCTAAGTGAAAACTTGTATTACGTTTTGCTCAAACATGGGAAACAAAACTATTCGGATGGAACTTTAAACCTTGAATCCTAAACCGTAAGAGGTCATTCGGGCCGTATGTGTTTGTGGGCCTCACTCTCCACGACTTTAGGCCCACAGGTGCACATTAGACCCATTCCTTTAGCTAGGTCTTACTAAACTTTGATCCTCCGGTTTAGTGGCACCTTGGATTGTCCAAGTGCATTTGGTATAGACTTTTTTGGCGTGTATTTTTTCCCCTTTAAAAGCCACTTTCATCCTTTCACTATAAATAGTCCACACCACTTTGAAATATTTTAGATCTGAGATTCAAAGCCATTCCCCACTCCTCTAAGCCTCCATTTGAGCAAACCTAATGAGGGAGCAAGGGGATCACCTTTCTTTCAAGTCCTCCCCTATTGCAAGCAAGTTCTCTAAGTCTTCGCCGCGAGCTTGGATGGCTCCTAGGTGGCACTTGTTCACTGAGAGCATCTCATTTGAGGAGTTGCCCTAGGATTTTGTGAAGATTGGAGATCATGTAACCATCTACCATTTATGAGAGAAATAACACTTTGTCAGGTGAAGCTCTCGAGGAAGAACACCGAGTCAATGAGATCGTGTGGGTTAGTTTTCCCACAACATCTGGAATGGAGATTACAGTCCCCCTCCAAGGACTTGAACTTTGGGACATTGTCCTCGTTTCTACCCCTTCAGTTATCTCTATCCTTGCTACTCCCCAGTTCCATATTACTTGTCACTGATTTAGTACATGTTATACTAAATTAATGACGAGTAATATGGAACGGGGGAGTATTATCGTTCATAGTTTTTTCTATAGCTTGTTTGCCTTGTTGCTATTGTAACCTTTACTATATAGGATAGTATTACTCGGTGTGTAAATATTTATTTATGTATTTCTTTATAATCAACAAACGTGATAAAAAGAAGTGGTAGTGTCCTATTCATAGCCGCTCCTTAGTTGACAACATTCACCCTTCAGCCATGCAATGGACAACTTGTTTGTGTTGGCATATGTTAAAGTCACGGTGAGGAACTCGGACAAAATCTCACAAAAACTTGATAAAACTACATGACATAACATGTGCATTTTATGTTTCTAATTTTTTGAAAAATTAAATTACCTATGGATAAAAAATAAATTTTTATTTGATATAAAAAATACGAGGCCGTCTATTCTATGAGTTCTGAACAAGCATTTTTTTAGGACTACTAGTGCATTAGGCTATGAAAAATAGCATCGAAGAGTTCGTGAACATTTGTAAAAAAAGAAATTTACCTAGAAATAAAGTAATATATATTACCTAGAAATATATTTATAAAAAATATAAAAAGTTTGCTAATACTATTAAGTTCAGACATGAAGTGAACAACATCATGTTGGGACTATTTACAATGTAGTATGTCCCTTTTTGTATTTCATTAGTCATAGATCCAATTTGGTTTGTGAATTTAGGAGTGATTCCACTTTTTTACACTGTCATTTTGCATTTGTAAAATATATTACCCCATTTAGTGGAACTTTTAGCAAAATATCCCTTCTAGGAGACTTTGAACATGGTTTTATCCTAGTATGATATTTTGATTGTTATTGTTAGATAGAACATGCATGGTACGTCGATGTGATGTAAAGATTGGAGGACGTTAGCAACAATTATGTCCAACCTTCTTTTATCCACATGTTTCCTTTCTCGCCGTGTTCTTGATATTTTTCGACTCCGATCATGATAAAATGAGGACCCAAAAAATAAGAACAACATCATCATACAACCAACAACATATAACATTTATATTTTACGCATGTTTCAGTACTGAATGTTCTTCTATTTAGAAAATGACAGAAAATATTCACGTAAACTTGCATACTCCACAATACAAGATTCATCTAAACTGCTACACACACACACTACTGATATTGCTGAAAATGGCCAAACCATTGAACAACCTTCAGTAAATGACACACGTACGCTACTTCCCTTGGGAGGGAACTAAAGGAAACATCTCGATTTGTTGCTCTTTTCTTTTTATTACTTACTTGTTGTGATTGTCTTGTATTGCATCATATATGATCATCACCATGCTTAAATTGCTCAGCTTTATTTGTTGCAAAGCCTTAAAATTGAAAAATCCTTTCGCAAAAAGAAATTGAAAAATCCTAAAAAATTAAGGTCGTTCAAACCAACTTTCAGCTATAACAAATGGAAATCCTCCTTAGCCGTTGTTTTGCCCACAATTACGTGCCAACATTTAAGCCTACTTTAGGTTGAGTTGTAGAATCGGATATTCACATCAGCTCAACTCTTTCTTTGGTTCACAAGGAATATCAGAGGAATTTTTTTGGACTATGAACTTTTTTTTTTTGGCAATATTCATCCTTTTGATCCAGAGAAACGAACATATGCGAAGTGGAGAACTTTTTCTTGGGTGTGGGTATCGAAGAAAAAAATAGAATAATTCAAACGATTCACTCAAACCTCTTTTTTCTATTTCTGTGCACAAAGAACATGTAAATGTCATAAGCTGCATAAAAATGATCTAACATCTTACCTTTGCATTTTTCTAAATCTTGATTTGCTTATACGCGTGTATGTGAGCGTCTGCGTTTATATTGTGTTTCTCAAAAAAAAAATGAAAGCGCTAATCACTGGCGCTAGGATCAAATTCCCAACCGTTTTGGTTATTTCCTACCCCATCCCAGGAATTTGCTTAGCCTCGCTGCAAAACTTGGAGCCGAGCGCTCCATCGTTTTTACCCCTCTTCTTCTCCATGTGGGTTTCCACCACCTGTTGGCTTGGTTTTTGTGAATGCTGATGCTGCTCTGTTCAAGGCTGAGGATCGGATTGGAGTGGGTGTTGTGGTGCGTGACCATATGGGGTCTCTGAAAGGACACGGATGTCGCCTAGAAGGGGGGTGAATAGGCGATTTAAAACTTTTACGAGATGGGCTTCACAAATGCGGAATAAAACTAGCTTTTACTTTGTTAAGCCCAAAGCCTATATACTATGGTTCACCTACGTGCACCAACAACTTATTCTAAGCAATGCAAGCAACTTATGTGATAGCAAGATATATATAACTTCAAGCACGATGGCTATCACAAGGTAGAGTGCAAAAGTAAAGAGCTCGGGTATAGAGATAACCGAGGCACGCGGGAGACGAAGATTTATCCCGAAGTTCACACTCTTGCGAGTGCTAATCTTCGTTGGAGAGGTGCGGTGGCTTAGTGCTCCCGAACGCCACAAGAGGCTCACCTTGAGGTGTGGTTGCTCGATGCACACCAACGCCACAAAGGCCTCACCCCAAGATGCGGTACTCACACCACACACCGAGCGCCACGAAGGCGCCTCACCTAAATCTCCGGTGACCCTCGCCACAAAGGCCTAGGTCACGGTTCCACTAAGGGATTTCCTTCGAGGCGGAAACCGGACATTACACAAAGGTTGGGGCACACATCCACAACTTAATTGGAGGCTCCCAACAAATCACCACAAAGGTCTAGAATCCGTCTAGGGTTCCAAGAACCCAAGAGTAACAACCTTCTTGCTTTCACCTCCACGAATCACCGTGGAGAACTCAAACCGATGCACCAAATGCAATGGCAAGAACACCACAAAGATGCTCAAGTCCTTCTCTCTCAAATTCCAATAAAGCTACAAAAGCTATTGGGGGAATAAGAGAGGAAGAACAAATAAGAAGGAGGAACACCAAATTTCTCCAAGATCTAGATCTAGTGGATTCCCCTCACAAAGAGAGGGATTTGATTGGTGAAGATGTAGATCTAGATCTCCTCTATCTTTCTCTCAAATGGATGCAAGAATCATTGGAGGGAGAGGAAGATAGCAAGCTCAAAGAAGGTCAACAATGGAGGCAAAACGAGCTCAAACCGACCAGGAACTTTGGGGAAGAAAACCCCCTTAAATAGGGGCCAAAATATCTGACCGTTATGGCCAAAATCGCGTCCCGACGGCAGTGCCGAAGTGCTCCCGGCGGCAGTGTCGGAGTGCTCCCAGCGGCACTGCCGGCCTCCCTGTTTATACCCAAACACCCGGTACGAAAACATTAAGAACTTTTGCATCCGGACTCCGATTTCGATGATCTTGGGCTCGTTGAAATCACAACAACGAGCTCTACAACAATATGCATAGAAACATCATAGTCCAGCAAAGTAGGATAGAAACAAATGAATAAAGATTTTACCTATCTAAAAAAGGCAAACCGGTAAAACCTCCAATATGGAAAATGCAACAACTTGAGGTAGGAGACTTGGATTTAGGTGAAACCAATTTTGTTGTAAAGAGGATGACAAGAGCTAACCCACAAAGAGTGAAAAGCTTAAGAACAAGTGGGGTAGGTTTTTCTATGTATTTTAGAGTGAAATCTCTCAATACGAGAAACCGAGAAAAACTCCAATATCGAAAACGCAACAAGTGATTCATGCGGAATCCGTTTTCGATGAACTAGAGCTTGCTATGGAAATAACCACAAGCTCTAAATCACCTCATGGATAAGATCCAAATAACAACCAAGAAAGATGATGATGAAGCAAACTCGAAAACGCAACAAGTGACCTATGTGAAATCCGTTTTCGATGAACTAGAGCTTGCCATGAGAATAAGCACAAGCTCTAAAACATCACATGGATAAGATCCAAATAACAACCAAGAAAGATGATGCAAGGATGCAAAGGTTTGAGCTCTCTCCGAACGATACGATCGATTTACTCACTCGAGAGCCCTCTTGATAGTACGGCAACTAAACTATAAACCGGTCTCCAACTACACCATGAGACCGGTGAGAAAGAAACCCTATCAAGAGCAAACCTTAACCTTGCGCATTCCACTTGAGCTTGATGATGATGGTCTTGACCGCAACAAGATGGAACGCCTTTCTTGATTGTGCTTGCTTGACGAAGTCTTGTAGATTGCTCCCCCATAAAACACCATGTGAGAGCTTCTTCTTCGGCGCAACTTCACATATCCATGATCACCATATGGATGGCAAGAGTCAAAGGATCTCTTCGAGATGGCTCATCTTGAACTAGCACTTCATTTCTTCATGGCAAGCTTCAAGCTTATGATCTCTTCGAGTTGTCTCATCTTGAACTTGCACTTCATTTCTTCATGGCAAGCTTCAAGCATATGATCTCTTCGAGTTGGCTCATCTTGAACTTGCACTTCATTATGTTGATGTCTTGAAGTAACTTTAGGGCTCACTTCATCTTCATCTTCAAGACATACTTGACACTTGATATCCTTCATCAATTTCTTCTTATTGCAACCTTGAAGCCAAGATATGGTTCAAGCATTGTCTATGGACAACTCTTCATCTTCATCTTCAAGACATACTTGACACTTGATATCCTTCATCAATTTCTTCTTATTGCAACCTTGAAGCCAACATATGGTTCAAGCATTCCCTATGGACAACTCCTACAAATATAACTCAATGCAAACATTAGTCCACAGGGATTGTCATTAATTGCCAAAACCACACATGGGGGCTCCATGCACTTTCAGTGTCTCAAGGTGGCTTGCAGTGAGGGGCTTGCTAGATGTGTCTACCCTGAATTGACCGAGGCTTTGGCGGTTCGGAGAGCTCTTACTCTAACTAAGGATCATGGATTCAGGAGCATCATCCTCGCGTCGGATTGTCTATCTCTCATCCAGAAGATTTCTTCTTCCGTGAGGGACGGCACTCTTGTTGGTTCTTTGGTGGGCGATATCCAACGCCTTGCTTCAGAGTTTTCTGTTTGTTCTTTCAAACATGGGCGTAAGCTGAATGGCGCCGCTCATATTTTAGCTCGTACTAGTGAGCTGTCTAAGTGTAATCTTTCTTTTGATGTTATTCCGGATTGCATCCGTGATGTACTTTGTTCTGATGTTGTTTAATCAATAAAGCGCCATATTTCTCTCAACAAAAAAAACTCCATACAATTCGCCCAGCAAAGAGCGTTATCCACACACGGACTAGCAGTGGCGGAGCCACCCTTAGGTTGTGTAGTCATTTGACTACACAAGTTTTTGGCAATACGAGCTTAAAATGTGTAAAAAATAATTAAAAAATTATAGAAATACATGTATTTGACTACACAACTTTAACATGACTACACATGTTTGATGTTCTGGCTACGCCACTGCGGACTAGCGCCTCAAGTATGGAGATCTGAGCTCTTACGTTAATACTTTTGTTATTTTTTTTCATAGCAACTTAAGAGTCTACTACACAAGAGGCTGGCGTTGTACATGCCCTTATGTGTTTATCAAGTTGACGCTCAAATTAAACATTCCCTAGGTGCCGTGGCAGCCGCCACCTCTTGAGCCCCAGCCCGCCGCCTCTCGACTGAGGTTTACAGAACCCGAGCCGCCGCTGCCATCCACCACGAACGCCATGCCAAGTTGCCAACCTCCGTCCCGGCGCCGCAGACGATCAAGCAGCGCCTTATCCGTCGTCACTCATTGTGTCATCGACCTCAATACATAATTCACCACGTCATCGTGTTGCTACTCTTCTTCTTTTTACTAACAATAACACCACAAGAACTGCGACACGTCTGATTACTTTCCCATCATGCCTATATATTGCCATTTTGCAGCAGCGAAGGCAATCGAACTCGTGCACGAACAACAAAGACTGAACGACATCAAAAGGCAGTACTAAGGTAGTCATAGCCGCCTGGTGCCATGGCAGCAAATGTGGGGAACAGCAAGCCAGCGCCGCTCCCACTCGACGGCCGCGTCGCGCTCGTCACGGGCGGCTCGCGCGGCATCGGCCGGGAGGTATCCTCCCACCTCGCCGCCCTGGGCGCTCGCGTCGTGATCAACTACGCCTCCGACTCCGCCAAAGCATCCGCGCTCGCCACGGAGCTCAACTCGCGCGGCCTCGACGGCGGCGTCCGCGCCGTGGCGTTCCAGGCCGACGTATCCGACCCCGCGTCGGTGCGCGCGCTCTTCGACCACGCGGAGGCGGCGTTCGGCTCCCCGCCGCACATCGTGGTCGCCAGCGCCGGGCTCCTGAACCCCAAGTACCCCGCGCTCGCCGACACCACCGTCGAGGACTTCGACGCCATGTTTGCGGTTAACGTGCGCGGCACGTTCCTGGTGTGCCGCGAGGCGGCCAACCGCATGCCGCCCAGCAGCGGAGGCCGAATCGTGACCTTCTCGTCGTCCATCATGGGCACGCTCCTCCCGGGGTACGCGGCATACACAGCGACCAACAGCGCGGTGGAGGCGATGACGAGGATCCTGGCAAAGGAGGTGGCGGCCAAGGGGGTCACGGCCAACGTGGTGGCTCCTGGGCCGGTGCGCACGGAGCTGTTCATGGCCGGGAAGGACGAGGCGTTCGTGCGCAGCGTGGAGGCTCGGTCCATGGGGCGCCTCGCCGAGACGACGGACGTGGCGCCCGTGGTGGCCTTCTTGGCGAGCAACGCCGCGGGGTGGGTCAACGGCCAGGTCATCAGGGTCAATGGCGGTTTCGCGTGAGCTATAAAAAAGACTGTATTTTTTTTTACAATTTATACCACCTATATTTATAGTAATGAATAGTCCACGGTAGAGACGCATGCTTTCTCCAACTATTATAAAATAAGATCTAAAAGATACTACTTCCTCCAATTCATATTACTTGGTGCTAATATAGATATATTTAGACACATTTTAATGATATATAGATCCATTTCAGCATCAAGTAATACGGATCAGTGGGAAGCAAATTTTCGTGATCTTTAAACTCTTTATTCTTACAACATAGAATCTTGTACTCCCTCCGGTTCATATTACTTAGGCTAATATAGATATCTAGACACATTTTACTTCTAGATAAATCTATTTTAGTATCAAATAATATGGACCGGAGGGAGTACTTTTATGAAGGCATAAAAAATAGATAACAAACCGTAGATTTGTAAATACCAACGAAGGTTCTCTCATAATTTTAATTTCGGTTGCAATGACAAGGCTGCGTGCACGCACGTAACCCTTAAAGTAGTCAATCAACGTCAGCAAGAGTACCAAAACCAGTATGTTAGGGAATAATAATCGACCAGCCTTGACGATGTTGCTCGAGAGCCGAGAGTACGAATCACCATTGTTAAGGACATAGCAGTCGGGACAAAAACTTCGAGGGTAATCCTCGCCGTGACAACCATGAAAATCGGAAAGCGCATACCTAGAGAATTGTATCTTTTAACATCACCATTGATGCCTGGAAGGATATCTCGTCGTCGAGCGAAAGTTTAAGGGGAAACCAACAAGAAGACGTCTACCAAAACTCTAACATAATCTACCAAAAATACTACTTTTACTAAAAACTCCATGCATAGATCGGGTTCCCCACTCCTCCTGACACCGGCGAAGCCTACCGGAGGAAGGGAAACAGATCTATGGACACTACAACATTCTCAGTTTTCGCTGAAGATTTTACTTCATCGGTGAAAGTAAAAATAAAACATCACAGACATGCCATACTAACAATTTGGAAATCGGTGGGCAACCTCACGTCATAGATGGCCGGCTGATGGTTTGACTTGGCTGCCATGGAACCATGACAGTTAGGTCCAAGCGCAAAATCCCATTCGGCCCAGTCTATTGCGACGAGAATTATCGCCATGCTCGTAAGAAACGAGGTGGCTGAGGGAGGTCAGATATGTCAGAGACGATCTAAACCTATCGGCTCTATCATCATATGGCTGAGGGAGGAAATTTGGCCGTGCGTTGCAGCGGGAGTGAAAAAGCCTTCCAATGGTGATTCCACCATAGTGACAATCACTGACCATGCGGAGCTGCAAGCTTGTACTCCGTGTAGCTGCTCTTGGATTGCCGAGGTGTAACACCGACACGATGCTAACCAGGTTATGGTTACCTTGGTCTCTGGTTTTTCCGTCCCACGTCATTATGTAGGAAGCGATCTCGATGCCCTGGTTTTTCTGGCCTACGAAGCGACGAACGACGGAAACAAACCAAACGGACAAAACCCCGAAAATGATATGCATGAATATCTCTACCAAAGAAAATGTTATTATTGCCAATGGACCAACTAAATCAGGATAGTATGTAAAAAGTAAGTAAGCGGTTAGAGAAGAAATACATAAATAATCTTCTACAAATGATTTGCTCGAGGTATTTTTTATATTCTTAATCCCGTTTTCTAGATATTAAAATCGCAAATGATTCCCAACTCCCAAGACATATCGCATAATTGCAACAATTACCAATACTAATTTCTTCCGACGAGGAAAATGCCCACCTTACTGATCTTATTCTGATTATTAGAAAATAAAAAAGAAGACAGTTTTCCAAATTAAAGAAGCACAACAAAGCGGTTGAGATGATTTTTCAGCTGATTTTTTTTCAGAATTTCTAAGAGATCATCAAAACGGATCTGGTCAAGCTATTCAAGGCTCTTTACTCTCAATATTATAGGCTACGGGTTGAGTTTATGAAATACAACCCAGATTCCATCATGACCATTCTTGCACATGACGATTCCAGGTGAATCTGCCTTGTTGATGCTATGATATACAATGTCGTATGGCTTCATGACCTCTATGGTTGGAAATTCATTGAACAACTGGAGGCATACTTGCTGAAGTGTAGAATTTTTTTAGTCTGCAATGCACATACGTCGGTGAATTAGGTGGCTTGCCACTGCCAACAAATAGAGAGATGTAACGTAGACAATATCAAGAGCACTTCACTGATGATGTGCTAGTGGAAAGCAAATAGGAGGCGGCGGCGGGGTGCCGCATGTATAGGAGGAACTCGATCACCATCTTGCCACCTGGTGCCGTGGCGCCCGACATAGACAACGACATCCTGACGCCCTTGAGGAACTCCTTGGGGTGGACTGGCGGGAGTACTTCCTTGATAGAGGCCTCCAAGCTCAGGCTGTAGGTGGGCCTGTCCATGGGCGCCCACTAGCTGACCACCTCTGCCCGCCTGACTTGGGCTGGTCACCGCTACATGTCCGTTCCTTTCCTTGAGACTAGGTGGGCGTTCGCTACCGCACGCACAGAGGAGCTATGCACTGACGCCTCAAAGCTCAGAGTGAGCACTTCGCCAGCTGCCAGGACGAGGCAAGGATCAATTTTTGTCACATCACAAAGCTTCCTTCAGACGACAGATTTGGTACACCTCCTAGCACATACACTTACTACAGTATAATACATTCATGTATAAGAACACGTCCAGAAATTCAGACTATCTTTAAACCAGTACAAAGGGAAATGACAGGAATATGTCTCAGGATATTCACAGTATCTCAAAACAATACAAAGGGAAATTACAGGAATATGCCTGTCTTAGGGCATCTCCAACGCGGGTACGCAAACGTCCGCGTGTGTCCTTTTGGGTAAAAACATGACCCAACGCGCAGACCCAAATGCAAAACGAACGGCCCGCGAGGTCCGGCACGACCCAAAGCCAGCTCAAATTTGTGTGGCTTTTGGGGCAAGCCGGACGAGCGCGAGCGTGCTTTTCCATCCGCACATGTCCTTTCGTGGCCCATTTGGCAGTGACAAAAAAGTCCCATATCTTCTCTCTCCTTTATCCCTTCTCTGTTTGCTTTTTTGCCATGGATACCTCCATTCTCCCCGTCAGATTGGAGCTCGCCTAGCTAAGCTTCGTCGTCGCCCTCGCCTAGAGACTCCCAGCGCCGCCGCCTCCTTTTTTTCAGCCCTGCTGAAAGTCCCCGGAGCAGAAACAAGCGCCGCCGGCCTCGACGCCGCCGAGCAAGACGAAGACGGGGCGGAGCTTGCCGGGGCGGGACGTGGACGGAGCCCAAGACGGCCACACGCCGCTCTGCCCACGACGCCCGCGCCATGGCTGGGGGCGCCGCTCCGCCCAGCTGCCCACGAGCGACCGCGCGCCAAGACCACGCCACGGCCGACTTCTATTACACAATGAAGACCATTGCACTAGTACTGCACATTTCTGCTGGCAAACTTCATCAATTGCTTTGTAGAATCTGAAGAGCTGATACTGCTGGCAAACTTCATCAGCATTAGTTGTACATGATGATACCACGTTACTACTAGCAGATTTCCGTTGAAAGGTTGTGCAATATTGCTACAGTAGAGTGATGGATAATAAGAATCAAGTACTGAATTGCTCAAGCTGAGGGATTAAAAAAAGTTCCAGATCTTGACAACAATAATAAACACTAGCCTCTGAAATTATAACTTCATGCATATTTGGATGATCACTGAAGCTGAACAACAAAAAGAAGAAATTATAACTTCTGCATCAGACATCATGCATACAAGAGACACAGGAACATACAAATGGTAATCTTTACTGAGATGAAAGGATTCAGCAAACAAACTAGACAGAACACTCCCTTCTAAATTTAAAGTCATGATTTTAAAGTCATGCATGCGCACATTATCAGATCATGGAAAAAGTAATTGAGTGTGCAACAGTAGATTCTTCTGGCAAGAGAAGCAACACATAGGCAACGGGGCCAAACTGAAAAACAAACAGAACAGCAACATTTCTGAAGTGATTAATTTCAGGGCTTCAGAGAAGGTAACACATAGATCAGACCAACGCAACACTTAATTCTTATTACGAACAGGTTAAAACCAAAGAGTAAGAACTAAAATGTCATTGAACAAACAAATTCATAGTAACAACTACAGTATCCCCAGATCCAAATTGAAACGGTCATGAGCAAGATTGAAGCAGCAACAGTAATATTTCTTCAGATTGAAATAACAGTTGTAATCATTTCTTACACGATGCGACATGGTTACAAACACACTTCAGACATCTAAGAACTACAGACGAAATAGATGACAGAGACTTGGGGACTCTCCAAGAACACAACGACAGTCTAGGAGGAGGTGAACTTGGTAGCAACCATTCAAGTGATAGTTCTAGTTGCTACACTGCAGCATGTCGCAAGCTCAGTGACGACCGTCTCGACCTCGTTGGTTTCTCGCAGGCAGCTTAGACAGTGCCGCGGTCGTGGTCGTCTCGCATGTCAATGCCCTCGCCGAGGCCCATGTTCAGGTCAAGCCGAGGAGACTGTCGCAGAAGAACGCAGCGGCTACAGCTCGTGAACTCGTCATGTGATTCCAACGGTGAGGAGGTATACATCAGCAGCCTGAACCCGTCCTGCGCCGAGGTGCTCCCTGATGCTCTGCTCCACCTGAAGGGGAACATAATTTTCATCTCCTGCTCATTGCATTGATAGCCATAGCCCATAGGTATATAAAAAATATAGTACAGGGATATAGTCGGTTAACTAACGGAATCAAATTAGAGTTACTAAGGGCATCTCCAACCGGGCGACCCATCCTGCAAGCCAAGCGTCCGGATGGAGTCCAGCCGACAAAAACCCGCCCAGCCGCGTGACCCATCCCTAAAACGGATGCCCGCGGCGTCCGGAACGACGCAAACCCGGCCCAAATCTTGGCCGGGTTTGCGTGGCCGCTGACGCGAAAGGCTGGTCGCTCGCGTCCGCCCGCTGTCCGCCCTCGGCCCGCGTGTCATAGGCATAAATAATATGTTTCATTAAATAGAACTCATTACAATTTTTTTAGCTACTACTTCTATCCTATACGCACGGGGCCGGCGGCCTCGCCGGCGACTCCTCGCCGGCTCGCCGTCGGGGCCGTGGATTTCACTCGACGCGGGCGGCTCAGCACGCGTGAGGATTCCACTCCAGCCTTCCTACGGGCCGGGTGGCGCGTCGGCCGGCGGCGCGGGCGTCGGCGGCGGCGCGGCGGCGGCTCGCGGGCCTCGGCAGCTTGGACGGAGGGCATCATCCTCCTCCTTTCCGCCGGCCGTAGCTCGGGCGCGCTCGCGCTCCGCTCCCCGAGGCGGAACCATCCGCTTCCCGCATAGCTCAACCTCCTGCAGGGCGGCGCGTTCCACGGCCGGTGCGCGCCTCCGAGCGGACGCGGCCGGCTTTCGGGCCTCGTGGTTGCCCCTGCCGCCGGCGCATGCGCTCTGCCGGCCGCGCTCCGCCGACGCAAAGCATCCTCCCGGCGCGCCGCTCGGGCGACGGCATCCGGATGAGGTCACGGGCTGCTCGCATAGCGAGCGGCTCGTTCTTCCGGCCGGCGAGGTCGCCTGAGCGGCGGCGGCCGGCCCGCCGGATGCCCTCGTGCTCCTTCGTCACGCGCGTGAGGTCGGCGAGACGCTCCTCGATGGCGGCGTTGATGTTCGCCGGCGCGAGGTCCTCCGCGGCGACGGGCTCCTCCGCGGCGTCCGCCCTCCTCCACGGCCGCGTACCGGCCGTCCGGGTCTCGTGCCGCCCTCCGCGGCCGCTTCCCCATCTCCGCGTCACCGGCCTTCTTTGCCGCCGCTCGCGGCGACGCGGAGCGCCTCGTCGTCGGCGACCCACCGCGAGTCCGCGCGTCCTCCTCGTCCGTCCGCGGGAACCCGGCCCGGCGGCGAGGAGAGCTTGGCCCATGTGGACTCGAGGGTGCGCGGCATGGCGCCGGAGAAGGTGGAGGAAGAGAACGGTGATGCGGTTCGGGCGAGACCGCCGCCGTCTTTTATAGCCGGCGGTCCGGCGGGAAACTTGGGCGCGAGCGCGCGCCAATGGCGTCGTGCGCGGGAACCTTGGTGCGCGCGGGATCTTTCCCGCACGTTCCACCTCCCGCCATGGCTGTCCCGTCGAGGCCCGCCATGGCGCAGCGCCGCGCAGCCGAAGACGAACCACGTGGCGTCTCTTTGGGTCGCCGCGCTGGGCGCCGCGTGCGACCCAAACGGACACGCGGACGCGGGGCGCTGTCCGCGTGTCCGGGCGGGCACGCAAACGGCCCAAAACGGACGGCCCAGCGCGTCCGTTTGGGTCGCCCGGTTGGAGATGCCCTAACAACACAAGGATACCTAAGCTATATCTCCGATGCTTCCTCGACGTGGCCGACTCCTGGTTTGTATGCGTGTGCGTGTCGGTCGGGAGGTCTTGTCCGCCGACCAGGTCGGTGCGGATGGGCCACCGCACACCCACCCCAGGTATGCTGGGCCGGCTCAGTTTGTTTTTCCTTTTTCCTTTCTCAAGTTTTTTCTTTCCATTTTTTCTCTGTTTTGAATCTGAACAACAAATTTGAAAAAAATTCGAATTTAAAAGATTTTTGAATTTGAACGATTTCTGAATTTGAACAAATTTCAAAATTGAACGATTTTGGAATTTGAACAAATTTCAAAATTGAACGATTTTTGAATTTGCACAATTTTTGAATTTGAACAATTTTCGAATCCCAACAATTTTCAAAATCTGACATTTTTTCAAAAAACTCAAATTTGCACATTTTCTGTTAAAAGCGCGGAAGATATTTGCACCATCACCGTCCTCAAATAGAGTGTTTTCTATGGTCGCTCTATGAATAGCGCATAGCAGAGCCGCGCCTAATACTCCGGATTTTTTCAAAATTCATTTTTATGAAATTTAAACAATTTAAAATATGCACACTTTTTGAAAAATATTATTTTTTAAAATTTTAGAAAAAATATACAATTTTTCAAAATTTAACGTTCTAAATTAAATCTTAAAAGAAAACAGGAAAAAGAAACAGAAAAGAAAACAGAAAAAAGGAAAAAGAAAAAAAGGCCAGCACCTAACTGGGACAGCCCGTACCGCGCGCGGTACACGCCGACCTGGTCGCTGTATAGGAAATTCCCGGAATTCCTATATGCCGACCAGGTCGGCACCTGCACCGCGCCACACACCCCCGCGCGCGGTGTGGGCCGGCCCGGTTAGGTGTTTCTTTCTTTCTTTTATCCTTTTCTTTTCTGTTTTCTGTTTTTTTTTCTTTTCTGTTTTCTTTTTCACTGTTTTTTTCTCACATTTTTATTTTATGTTTAAATATAATTTTCGAAAATTATAAAATTTGAAAAATGTTCAAGTTTTGAATTTTTTTTGAACGAATTTCGAAATTTGAACAAAATTTTAATCTTGAACGAATTTTGAAATTTGAACAAATTTTAAGTTTTGAATGATTTTTAAAATTTGAACGAATTTCGAATTTGAACAAATTTTTAATCTTGAACGAATTTCCAAATTTCAGAACAATTTTGAATTTTGAACATAAAAAATTCGAACGGTTTTTGAAATTTGAACGAATTTTGAAATTTGAACAAATTTTAATCTTGAATGAATTTCCAAATTTCAGAATAATTTTGAATTTTGAACAAAATTAAATCAAAATCTGAACAGTTTTAATTTTCAAAATTTCGAAACTGAACAGATTTTAAAATTTTGTTCTCCAAATTTTTTTTTTTAAAGTTAGATATTGAAAAAGAAAAATATTTACAAAAAAGAAACAGCAAAAAAAAAACGTACCTACTACTAATGGGCCGCGGCCCAATCAACCGGCCTGGTCGGTGGGGTGTGCGGTGGCCCGTACACACCGACCAAGTCGGTGTACAGCACTCCCCGGAAATGCCGTGTCAGTCGGCTGGCATATCCTAGTTCTATGTCGGTCGGTCCGGCCCAAGGTTACATACTTACATGGCCTTCCGGGAGGGTGAGAGCTGTCGGCTGCAGATTATTTTACGAATAGAAGTCTGTCTTTGTCACGATTTGAAATTTAGAATAGCTATTTTTGAGCGATTGACTGAAACACCCACGGACGAAACCAAGGCAGACGAGACGGATGAAACGGACGAAAATTTGCATACCACGAAAACACTTCGTATTTTATTATTAGGTAAAGCTAAAGATTAGATATAGATTGCTTTTTATTTCTGAGAATCAAACACATAGCTTCACGACGCAAACGCTCCTATCATAGTTGTGTTTTTTTTAAATATACGTATATTCGGACCTTTTTTTATCTTACAAATAAAAGAGTGACATTGTTGGCTGGCCCATGTCGGCACGCCAGCAGATTCAGAGTCTCCGTCCCGCTCCACCTCTCTGTCCACGCCAGAATTATTACTTAGATCATCTTCACCTCTCCCCTCCACCAACCTTCGGCCGGAAACCCTAGCCCGCCCACGCCGCCGGCGATGGCCGCATGAGCGCTGCCCCTCCGAGTAAGCGCCCACCAGCCAGCTTCGTATTTTCGACCGCCGCCGCCGTCCTCATAGCCGCCCTCGCGTCCTCCTTCATCACCCTCTCCCCTCGGCAGGCTCCGCCCGCCGCGGCACTCAGGCCCAACATGTCGAAGGCCAGGGTTTACACCGACGTCAACGTGGTGCGCCCGAAGGAGTACTGGGACTACGAGGCGCTCACCGTCCAGTGGGGGTAAGACGCTGACGTCATGTCCTAATCAGCAGCCATAGCTGCTAAGTTTTATGTTCTGTCTGCCTCTGTAAACTGCGGGTTAAGGTGGAAGCCGAAGGATGTCTTGCTTGTTTTCCTGTGGATTTTGGTTAGTGTTCGGTGTGGGTTATTCATTGTGTTCTGCAATGCAAGGATAGGCGTTTGTTAGTAGGATTTTAGTGAGATTCGCGGATTTACCTCTGATCACTGTCAACTACAGCTTCTGTGTGTTTGCGCGCGTGCACGTCTGACAAGAAAATTAGATTGAAATAATGGAGTTTGACTTTGCAGTATAGTGCTATTTTTTACCTTGTCAAGCATTATCTTTCACCCCATTTGTCTAGCATTAACTTAGTCAGCCGCTGGTGTAGTTGCAGAGTACATAGGCAGCTTTTGCACTAGAGTTTCAGAGATTGATAGATGAAGTACATAGCAGATAATCGGACCGATGTTGATCAGAACTTAGAAGTTAACAATTGTGTATACTCCGGTCATGCGGCTGTAAGATTGGGAAAACTTGTGGATGTAGTCATGTCCGGCCTTCACCTCAGCCCCTTCAACGCATAAGCATCAAAATCATCATGTGCATGTATGTTGATCAAATGAGGATTATTATGCAAATAATATTTTAAAAATATGAAGGATCAACCCCAGAGCACCATGCATGATTACTCGAGATCCCTGGTGATGGACGGGTTTCACCGCTGCACGATGCATATGGTATAGTAAGAGAGCCCATATTAACTCGGGAGACATGCAGATATTACATGATTTACTTAACCAAAACGAAATTGGAGTGAAACTGATTTGATTGGCTGTACGCGCCAAAATCTAGAGGGAGAATTCGTGAAAAGATTGCCTTTCATCGACCCTCTTCCTTTTTATGGAACTGGCTGTTTTCTTCCTTTTGGAGGCGTGATTGAACGAAAACAACCGGTTCAAAGGAAATGAAGAGAATCAATGAAAGACAAGTTTGTTAACGGTTCCTCCCTACAGATTTTGGCGCGTACAGCCTTTTATGCTTTTCATGTTACCATAGAAATATTATCTCTAACGATTACCACATCTCTAACCAGTGAGCAGGATGACTATGAAGTTGTCAGGAAAGTTGGAAGAGGTAAGTATAGTGAAGTGTTTGAAGGCATCAATGTTACCAATAGCGAGAAGTGCGTCATAAAGATACTCAAGCCTGTAAAGAAAAAGAAGGTACTATTAATGGATCTTTTAACTCTTATTGAGGTATCAGACTATCAGCTACTCACTTGCATTTGGAACTGTAGATTTTTTCGATCCAGGAAGTATCCATCTAGCAACTAAATAGATTAGTAAAACCAAAAATATTTCCATCTAGGGTAGAGCAAGCAACCAAGAAAATATGGGACAGAAACATAGAATGAATTGAGCAAACAGTACTAGAAGATGAGGACTTTCCGATGAACTTCTAGAAGTGCCCAGTAGTATCCAGAAATTGTGAGTGTGCAATACCTTCCTCTCGGCATCCTTGGCAAGTCCTAGGATTGTCTTTTGACCACTCTTAGCTGGTTTTTTATTCGTCAGTTTCTGCTGGAGACCTTCCATTGTGCCATTCCTCAAAAAGGCACATAAGATGCTTGGGATGTTGGTCGCAAATTTTTGGAGCACGTAAGAAGAATAAAAGGTGGAGGTGGTGTTGGCTCCTAGGTGCATATGAACGTATTATGAAAACTGCATAAATATCAATATTTAAAAATGTCAAAAAAATCTGAAATAAATTTCGCGTGTACATCTGGACATTCTATGTTATCACACAAGTTTTAGGGGAAAATGAACATTTTATGTGGCCTGTGTAAAAAGTAAAAAAAAAATCTTGTGAATAGTCATGTTGCAGCATTTTTTTTACAACGGACACAAAACATATTCTTTTTTCCAAATAAAATGACTTTCTTGGTGATGAAGTTCTTAACCTACATGTCATGTGTTTATACAGATCAAAAGGGAGATAAAAATACTTCAGAACATCTGCGGAGGTCCAAATATCATTAAACTGCTTGATATTGTCAGAGATCAACATTCGAAGACTCCCAGCTTGATCTTTGAATATGTCAACAACACAGATTTTAAAGTGCTCTATCCCACGTTGACAGATTATGATATTCGCTACTACCTATACGAGCTACTAAAGGTTCTGTTTACCTTCCTACCTTACTTTACTGTGGTGTTCAATAAAACACTTCGTTCTCTTGATTGGCAGAAAGAACAATACTGTTCTTTTGTTGAAACTGCATATATTTTTATTTATTTATGCTCCAATTACACCTGGTATTGTAATCAGCTCAAATTTATTAGCAACTCAAGTTCAGAATTAACACTTGATAAAAGATTTGTCCGTGAATCATAAATGAGCTTTATGACTAGGATTTAGTAAGACACCATTTATGAAATTCTTGTATTCTTAAAAGTGCTGGTTTCAATTCAGTCATCAGCAAGTATTATATTGTCCAAGATAA
This sequence comes from Lolium rigidum, assembly GCF_022539505.1. Taxonomy (NCBI): domain Eukaryota; kingdom Viridiplantae; phylum Streptophyta; class Magnoliopsida; order Poales; family Poaceae; genus Lolium; species Lolium rigidum. The sequence goes on from NC_061510.1 coordinate 377,878,580, forward strand.
GTGCTAAGGTCTCTGCTAGTATATTTTAGTGCCTTCTGGTCATGATTTCAGAGTTGTATGGAGTAATATTATGATATATTTTCTTAAGTAAGAACTGACAACACCAATCGAGTTGCTATTTGTGACAATATTTCCTTTTTGCTCCTGGTTCTACTGTTACAGGCATTAGATTACTGCCATTCACAAGGCATTATGCATCGGGATGTTAAGCCCCATAATGTTATGATAGATCATGAGCTTCGAAAACTTCGCTTGATAGACTGGGGCCTGGCCGAGTTCTACCATCCAGGCAAAGAATACAATGTCCGTGTTGCTTCAAGGTTTGTGTAGATACAAGTCAACAACTGTTTGGTTATGTTATTTCTTGTGTCCTGCAAAAAATATATACTCCATCCGTTCCTAAATATAGGTCGTATAGTTTTTGGCACGGAAACTAAAGAACGCACATGGAGGAAAGTTATATCATTTTTGGGCGAGATTACCCCAGACTAATAGACGTGAGAAAATAGAGGAGTTCGCATGAGATAAGAAAACGTAATCAAATCAGTAAAAGAATCTCTAGATGAGTGGTGCCACACAATATACCTTATATTTCGGATTTTTTCTCAAAAACTTTTATGCCTTATATCAAGGAACGGAGGGAGTATGATTTTTCTTTGCTCCATAACTGAATTGGATTAAACCCTTTTGATCATGTGCATTGCACGGCAATGATAACTTCAGAATATGGTATATTATTGGGAGTTCACATTATATTGACTCCACCCGGGTTCGAATCCCCATCTCACGGTAATTTCGCAGGGAGGGGCGAACTTTAAACCGGGTTATCATCCTAGCGTCCATCCGCGGGGAGAGTCTCATCCTACCTAACAACGTATTGCCAATGGAGGGATCATTCCCCCGTTGGTCAACGTTTTATGTTGACTCCACAACCAGAAGCAATATATGAGCAGAAAAACTTAACTTGTTTGAACTCACCGGTACTGTTGGAGCTGCCTAATGAAGTTCTTTTAGTGATGTTTCCATGCTCTAAAATATAAGCAATTAAGTAATTAAATCATACATATAAAAATCTGACCAAATGATAAAGAAACGTGTTCTATACTACAAAATAACATGTTTTCACCACTACATATTCTTCATAGCTAATTAAGTGTATTGTCAACTCGCATATGTACTTGCCTATATACGTATCCTGCAATTTATTGATTATTAACGTGTTAATTCAAGCTGCTTGTTCTGACTTTAATTTATTGTTTTAATTTTTAATATCTGATAGAAGCATTTTTTTCATTTAATTTAGGTATTTCAAGGGACCTGAACTTCTTGTTGATTTGCAAGATTACGACTACTCTCTGGACATGTGGAGCCTTGGGTGCATGTTTGCCGGGATGGTATGTATGCATTATTATGAATACTGCGTGTGTATCCAGGATGTCCTGAGGTCCATAACTGACTTAGTTCCTACTGATGTGTCATGGCTGCAGATATTTCGGAAGGAGCCATTCTTCTATGGCCATGATAACCATGACCAACTTGTGAAAATTGCAAAGGTGAGTCCCAGTTTGATTCCGGTATTTTGCATATCTCTGGTTATATAATAGCATCTCCACCGGTGACCCTCATATAGTAGCTGGCAGCACACATGCCGGCTATGTATTGGGGTCGCCGGCAGCAAATGCTGGCCAAAAAAATTAGAGTGTCCACCTATGGGTGCTGGCAGTAAATGGCAGAGGAGAGATGGGGGCAGGGGGGAGAAAAGGAGAGAGGGGTAGGTGGGGAAAGACCCTTCGTACCGGGGTCGGTTGGGGGATGCCGGCTATTCTATTGGCCACGTAATGACTTGGATGCGCTATTGGGGACACCGGTGGGAGCAATTTTTTGGTTTGGACTGCTTGCTAGAAGTGTTTTAGTGATGCAACCTAGGGTTTGGATTTTTGTTGCTAAAACTGTTTCAGTACTTGACCTGTTTTCATTAGCATGGAATGCATACTATGTTCTTGAGTTCGGTTAGGAATTCGATTACTCAGTCTGATTAGATAAGATTGCCAGTCTGATTAGAGAACACTGTATTGTATGCAAGATCTGTCTCCTATATCAGAGTTGAGGTAGTTTGCTCAATAATCAAGAAAATAAGTTACCCGTCATCTTCCTTTCCACGTGCAGCCCATTGACATGACCACCCAGAACCATCTCTTTGACTCCATCGATTCATCTCATCTCAAATAGAAAATGTGCTGTACCGAGCCAATTTGCGGCGAACCAATTTGCGACCGAGATGGAACTAATGCAGTAACCAGATAGCATAACATACATTGATATTTGTCCTAAGGAGCTTTGCAGATGTTACGCCTACCTGGTCTATTTTGTTTTATATTTATTTGCTACTCACTTTAATATGGAACAAAACCACAATAACTTGGACACTAAATACCTTGATACTTTGACCAGCATAGTAGCATCTAATTCGTGCAACTCCCCATTATTCTTAGGTGCTTGGAACAGATGGGCTGAATGCTTATTTGAAAAAGTACCACATTGAGCTTGACCCTCACCTTGAACACCTTGTTGGAAGGTAAGTTGCATGCTTGGGGATGTTAATACGCTCCCCGAAGATTAAGAATTCTTACCTTTGCGTCATTCCATATCTGTCACAGGCATAGCCGAAAACCCTGGTCAAAGTTCATCAATGCTGATAACCAGCATCTAGTATCCCCCGAGGTTAGTTAATGCCACCTGCATGACTAGTGTATGTCTGATTGTAAGTTCTCTGCTTGACTGCGTCGTTTCATGTATATTTGTAGGCCATAGATTTTCTCGATAAGCTTCTCCGCTATGATCACCAAGATAGGCTCACTGCGCGTGAAGCTATGGTAAGTCGAAGACCGAAGGGATACTAGTTTTGTTTCGTTAGACTTGTCATAATGAAGTTGCAGTTTCTTACTTGCACATATCTCATCAAGTGTTCGCAGGCCTATTCCTTGATTAGTGGGTGACTGCTGACCTGCACATAGCTAGTATACTCTTCAATCATTTGCACACAATATGTTCGATGCATTTGACCATATGTTGAGCCGTGATTATTTGTTTTGAGTTCGATATAAAATAATTTCACACATCCAAGGTTCTATGACATGAATCATCTACTCTTAGAGTAATATGGTGCAAACGTGTATATATGCAGGCGCATCCATACTTCCTTCAAGTGAAAGCAGCGGAAAACAGCAGGTCGCGACCACAATAACATTCAGTCTGCACCGTGTTAAGTGGAGCAGTTGCTATCGCATGATGGAACTGTTGCTGTCAGCAACTTTATCCAACTATCTTCTCTACTACTGAGACGACGGTCAGAGTCGCTGCATGGAAAAAAAATTGAAACCTTGTATCTGTAAACTTCAAAGCACCCTAATTTACTTTGATGGCTTTTTTTTTTTTTTTTGAACAAGAGAGGGGACTTTGATGGCTGTGGTTGTGAATGCAGTGACATGTATATCATCTCTGTAACAGGGTTAGCAAATTGTCTGCAATGTATTATGGCGTGGCATTTAGTGGTAGCAGCCAAATGTACGGGCTATTTTTTTTACTGGTATTATTATGTGTGATTTTTCTAATACAACAGTGTATCATTATACTTTCAGCAATTGCTATAGCAAAAAGAAACAATAGAGCTGTAGCTATAATGTTTGAAAAGAGCTTCTCTTTGGAGCTTTAAACATCTGGAAATAAATCATATGGACTGTCAGATGATTCAAACAGCTTAAAACAGGCATTGCCTCAGTTCCAAGTTAGTCAATGCAGATTTTTCAGAAAAAGTATGAGCAAACCTACACATTGGAACGCTTCTAGATACATGCACATCTACAACAAATTAAGTCTCTTGCCTGCTTAAAAACCGTTTAAACAACACAGCCCTCAGCCCATGCACGAATGTGCAGACCAGTGATGAGCCACCATCATGAAGCAGCATACTTCCTGACATCCCGAAGGATTAAGAGGATCGCCAATCTAAGATGATGTAAACAAACAGATACAGACTTGTCAACTAGCACATGTTACTGAGAAGTTGATTCACTTCCTACAACTTTTCATGAAAGCCCGTCAATTGAATAGATGTAGTGTACGAGTACATGATCGTTACAAAAATGTTTACTATGTGTGTGATCTATATGGGACGTTGAGCCCGTTAACCTCATTTACACCTTCTGATCTCTAATCCATTTTCACCTTCTGATCTCTAATCCATTTTGTGGCGACCCATTTCTCTCCTTTGACCACCGGGCAGCTTCCGTGAAGTGAAGTCTGCAGCAGCATATCCACAACAGAATTAGAAGACATAGTTTGGCTGTGGCCTGTGGGGCCATACGGTACCACTATGAGAACAAACATATGCAAGTCTAGATATCTTTCGCGGACTCCGGTGATCACTTCAGATGGAAGTTGAACTTTGGCAAATCCTACATCGAATAAAAATTGTAACGTAAAGTCGAATTTGTTTGCCAAGAACGTACCGGATCAATGGTGCCATTTACCATAAGGGAGTAAAACAAGAGGCCATCGCCCTTCCTTGGTTTTACCTTTAAGCCAATGCACTGTTCATAGTCATAGCCTATATCCATGTTTTCCCCATTCTGCAAACTCAACAAAGCATTCATCAGAATCTACTCAAACAATGCAGAGCAAAATTTTGTTAGTACCCACCTCATACGGGAACATAGTTTCTCCACCTTCTTCGACGTCCGTGAGATAGAGCAAGAAAGATGCCACCTGTGGAAATGCAGTTCAACGATTCCTTAAATACATTCTTCAACTGAATCATGTAACTGAAGTCCTCTTTTGTAGACTATTCATCAAATGGACTATAATATCAACATGATAAACAGACAGGAATGCAGGGGATAAAACTTAATGATAAAACTTGCTACGTCAGAACTCCAGCCCAGCTCCTCGTCCACATAATAAATAAGCTCTGATGACCAGATGGTTCCCCAAGGTTGACTGATATTTTAAAGAGCTAATAGATCCCTTAAGCTGTAAGTTTGGGTCAAAATAACCTCTATGCTGATGTTGTAAAAAGAAATCCATCTGCTCAACATCAAGAAACAATAAGCTCCAATTTAGGCAGAATGCAAGCGAAACTAGAACATACCCTTTGGCTTTTTTGTGGACCATATTGAGCCGGGTCAAACGCGTCATAGTGTGAAGCATACTTCTGTCCAATCTCATAGCGGAGGATGTTAAAGGGCTGCCACATATGACAAACGTAACCAGATTATCAGTGAAATATTACAGCAGAATAGCTTGTTTTCTTATGTCTTATTCAGAAACGACTTATTTTCAAGGAACTACAGCAGGAGAGGCCCCTACTGCTGATGTACTAATGAAGGCAATTCAAGAACTCTGACTTATCTCACAAATACATGTCAGTATAGGTATGATTGTATGAACCTGAAGGTTCAATGGGGATGAAAGCCAGTAATCACACTCAAGAAACAATGAATATATCAACATGAGAAAAAAAAAGTTTGAGCAAAGGGAAACAACTAGTAAAGGTAGATAACTTATGTACAATATGGACAGTCTACAACCACAACACCGTGCATGTTCCTGCTAATCTTACTACCCAAGAATAAATTTCTCTTTAAGTTATCTTTGCATATGATGTAGACAATAATTCCATTCTTTACACAGGAACTAGCCATATGCCAACATCATGTCAAAAATTCTGGTTAGTTCAATAGGAAACAGTGCCAATTAATGGAGAAAAAAAAGGACTGAACGTGGTATGCAATCACTAACTTACGGAGTAGTACCTCTCCATTACTCCTTGGTATCGTGGTAGCCTTTGCAATCTTCTTTTCAACTTCTGCAAGGGCTCCAGTTGGATCTTCATCAGCACTGAGGAATGTGCCTGAGCTGTTTGGCAATATGATACAAGTACAACCATTAGCTCATTGCAGAATCAGAAAAGGTCGTAGGGGTTTAGCTATACTTATACTCATAGTTGTGCATGCAATGCAAAGCTGAAGTTCTTGCTATAAGAGGCATAAATTACTACAGATCAGGACAGTGAAGCCAAAACAAGAGTAGTACTTCTGTAGTTTGAGCTTTTGGACATGCCAGCCATTTCACGTGTTAAAATGGGTTGACAAAAACCATGAAGAACACCCTTGATCAGAATGTCAAAGTAAATTATATGGTTGACACTTCTAGATGTCAATACTCTAATAAACCGTGTGGGTTTTACACGACCACATAATTTTGTCTTCTTCCCAATCTTTTGACGCCTCACACCCTAATTGGCCAATACCGTGCCAACATGTCACTGGGTGTGGTGTGTGTGTGTGTGTGTGGGGTGGGGGGGGGGGGGGGGTCACGAGCTCTGCAAAGCCTTGCATGGAAACTCGCAACCAAGGCTCCAGGATCTTGCCATCTCTCTCTCTCTGCAACTACGTGTTCTGGTGCCGACCACTTTCCATCTGGTCAAGCTCTGGTGCCCACCGGCTACCGCCTCCATACGGTCAACCTCCCGTTTCGCACCAGCTGCAACCGGCAGCCAGTATTTAAATGAAATATTTGTAGGACTTGTGGCTTTGCTTCAGTATTAAATCTGGTAGAAACGATTAAAAATCTTGAAGTAATTCGCTAAGGGTAACTACGAACCTCAGTGACAGATAAGATTAAGGATTTGGTACATATAAGAATCAAGTCGCACTTATTAAGCCCTTTCAAAACCAAATACATATCTGATCTCACCATGTATTTGGCATTTCACAATCCCTAATAAGCCATCTCAATATATCTGAATATTATGGAACTAGGTGAGTATTTTCCTGAGAGTACTAATGCTGGAGTGATGGTGTTGAGTACTAAAAGAAGTGAACAATTTAGTAGATACTAAACTGGACCAACTTCGTTTGCTTGAAGTTTACATGTTACACTTTAATCAAACTAACCTGTGCAACTTAAAATACTCCAGTAATAATTACCTGCTAGCCTCTAACTGACTGGTCAAATTATCTATCCTTTATGATGATCGCAGACTGTAAATAAGGAATTCGCGCAAGGAGTTACCTTGTCCTTATTCCTTTGGTAGTCTCTTCGGTTTCTCCTTTCCTTAATGCCAATGTTGATGGCCTAAGCCGCGCCTTAGCAGTTTTTACTACGTTGTCACACTGTTCTGCTGTTGCAAATTGGGGAAAGTACAATGCACGAGGTTGCCAACTCAAAATCTGCTCAAGAGATCACAGTTACATTATTAAAGAAACTAAAAGAGGTAGGTGAGATTATGATACGGCAGAAGGAAAACATACATCACACAACCAAAAGGCGCAGTGCAACTTATTAAAAGAAGTTAGTGTTGCCATTCTTAAGGGGACGGATAGTAGACAGCAAAGTAAGAAGCTGAACGTGAGATTAGAATGCGTACAGGACACATATGATCACTTTTTCCTCAATGTTTTGTAACTGCACCTAATTAACATAAATTTTCAAAATATTTGAGGCTTTCAAGTTACAAACTCGTGAAAGGGTGCACATGTACATAGGTTAATATTAGACTTCGCAACACGAGATTCGCGTATACTTAGGGATCTAGTGCCCATTTATTAGGTACATGGGTTACAACAATGAAAACTAGCAGTTCCATCTTTCACTCGTAATGAATTTCTTTGAAGTACCAAATAGCCAATGGCAATTTTCCAATATATAGACCACGCAGGTAACAAACAACTAGATAAACAGTGTCTTTTTGTTGTGAATAAGCTATTTCCCACGCAATTGGCAGTTCCAAAAATAATAGGAGCATAGCTAAACAAAACAAGAGGCAGTTACTGAAGACTCGCACATGAGGCAGAAATGCGGGGTTACAGGCGCAACGTACTCACAGAATACACACCTCTTGCATTTGTTGGTAACTGCCGTGATGCACAAAGGTCGTGAAATTTCAAATGCCTGGTATTCTATTATACATTTACACTACACTAGCTAGCAACCATCAGTTAAGTGGCCCAGAAAAACGCTATGTATCAAACTATTGACAGCACATCCCGCATGACTGGCTAATTCCACTAGTAATACTAAATCATGCAAGACTCACACAAGAGGCACAAATTCGGGGTTATAGGCGCAAAGTACTGCTCACAGAATCCACACCTCTTGCATTTGCCAGGGAATGTCATGATGCACAAAGGTCGTGAAATTCCGCATGCCTGATATTCCATTACACATTTGCACTACACCCAAGCCCATGAAAATTGCATGCGAGCTAACAACCCGCCAGTTGAGTCGCCCACAGAAATGCTGCGTATAAAACTACTCACGCTAAATCCGTTGTATCAACAGCAAGTTCTAATTCGGCAGGTACTCTACACCAGCAAGTTAGTCCAACAGCACGACGCCGTCAGAACAAACCATCCTGGCGAATTGCACAACCCAAGGAGGAACTAACGTCGCCGCCAAATGCAGCGCACATCATCCTGACGTGAAAACAAGCGCAGGTCACATTTGGTCCCCAGTGCTACACTAGTCGGTAGCCACCGGTACCGCAAGGCTAGATTAAGTTTTTTTAAAAAAAAATTACCGACGACGCAATCAGGAGGGAATTCATCAGAAGGAGCGGTGACCTGGTGCGGGATCAAAGAGGGCGCGGGATCGCCGGACTCCCCGTACGCCATCTCCGGCCAGGCCGCCTCCATGAGCCGCTCCCTCCGCAGCGGCCGCTCCACGTCCTCCTCCCCCTGCGGATCCTGCCAGCCGCCAGAGGCGCCCCAGATCAGAAGCCACGAATCTGTGAGCCGCGGCGACGGGGAGGCGGATGCTGCGGTACCTGGGTGAAGAGGAGGGAGCCGAAGAAGCCGGCGAGGAAGAAGAGGGAGCAGGAGACGAGCACCACCGGGAGCCGCAGCCGCGTCCGCATCAGGCCCCCGCCTCCGCCGCCGCCGCCGCCGCTCCTGATGGCTCCGCCGCCCTTCATGGCCGCGCCGGGGCGCGCTCGGCTGGTGATGGGCGCGCGAGGTAGGGGGTCGGCGAGGGCAGAGCGAGGCGACGCGACGCGGGGAGAGATGGAGCTCGGGAGGCGGGTCTTCTCTTCTCTAGGCGTCGCGGAAAATGGATACTGAAATTAATGTGGAGTTATTAGGCGGGCGTGCGTGCGTTTGTTAGTACTGTACGGCGCAGCGAAATTGCATAGGCTGATCTCAGTCTCAGACGAGTGCGTGCGAATCAATCAAGTGGCAGCACATTTCTACGTGCACCGCTTGGTTCACAGGTGGATTTTGCCACCCATTTGTATTACTCGCTCTTTTTTTGAAAGCAATATATTTATATCAAGCTAGCAAACCGCCTCATTAAAAACCTTCCGCTCTTCTTAGGTACCCTGGTAAGGAAAAGACTGCATCAAAAACTTGCAGCCACCAGTTACACACTATTACAATCAGCTCGAAGACTGTGAACTAACCAAGGCGGTGGCTCAGCATCCCAAGTATCAGGCTCACCATTAATAGCAGCAAATTTGGCACAACAGTGAGCCCCTTGGTTAGCTTCGCGACCCTCATACATAAGGTGAAAAGAAGAAAAAGCACTCTTCAGCTCACTAATCTCATCTAAGATGGGACCAATCATAAATCTCTCTCGTCTTCTTTCTTCCCAATATTTCACCACAACTTACAATCCGTAACCATAACAACTCTATCAAATCCTCTTTGAATCGCAAAGGCACAAGCATCACGCAGGGCTGGAGTTTCTGCAACCAAGGGGTCCAAAACCCCAGCATAAACCTTGGTCGTTGCACCAAGGAAAGACATATTGTCTCTAGCGATAGCTCCAGTAGCTGCCCTATTGTCCTCCACACAGATCGCCCCGTCCAGGTTAATTTTAACATACCCCTAAGCCGGTTTGCTCCATTGATCAGGCTGGCGAGTTCTCATATTCGTTTTATTGTTCTTTGGTAGCTCCAAGAACCGCAGCGTCTCGGATATGAACTCCATGGCTGGATTATACCCCACCTCACCATGTGTAATATTATTCCTGGAGGTTCAGATGTTATACATCACCGTAGTGATCTTTGCTCGCTCATCAGCAGTATAGCTCGGATCACATAAAATGTCCTTTGTCCAAGTCACAAGTCACAGGATGTAGCCTAGGTAACTTCAAAAGAAGAATTTCTTTGGCTGCACTCCAAAACTGTTTTGCATGACTACACTCAATTAGAGCGTGCATCAAATCATCAGATTCAGCTTTGCAAATACCACAAGTACTGTTCTCCATGACATGCCGCCGTGTAAGAGTCCTATAATTAGGTAAAATTCCTTGAAGAACTTTCCACCAAAAGACACGCACTTTAGGTACAACACAAAGCTTCCACAAACGGCTCCAAACATCAGCATCATTATCGGATGTAGATGCAATTTCTCCCCCGCTGATCGTTTGAGCCCTCTCATGTCGATCCATCAGCGCCTTGTAAGCCGATCAGACCGAATATAAGCCATTATTCTCCTTAGACCATGCAATACTGTCACCACCCCAACTGCTCCTTAGCGGAATCTTCAAAATAGCTTCGGCGTCCGGGGCAAAAAACAGCTCATTGATCACATCAATATTCCACTTATGATCTTCAGTAATTAGTTCACTCACCTTCTCCAAGTCCGTGTAGTGAAAAAAGAGTTGTTTGCCGTGGTTAACCCCAACCGGCTGGCTCGTTTATATATTAAGATCAACTTGTACAACAAGATTACATCGGTATAAAATACCTTACATGTATACAGACGTATATACAACTCTAACACTCCCCCTCAATCTAAACCGTCGTGAACAAGGTTAAGATTGGAACTAAAACGACGAAGCGCAAGCTGAGTAGCAGGCTTCGTAAACACATCAGCCAGCTGGTCGGCGGTGGAGATGAAACGAACATCAAGCGCACCAAGCGCGACTTTCTCGCGAACGAAGTGAAAATCAATCTCGATATGCTTCGTGCGAGCGTGGAAAACCGGATTGGCAGATAAGTATGTGGCACCGATGTTATCACACCATAAGACAGGAGGTCGGGGTTGAAACACCCCAAGCTCCCGCAGCACAGACTGAATCCAAACAGCCTCAGCGGTGCCATTGGCCAGAGCCTTATATTCTGCCTCGGTACTCGGAGCGAGACACAGTCGGCTGCTTGCGAGAACTCCAGGACACAAGATTAGGACCAAGAAAGACTGCAAACCCGCCCGTGGAGCGACGATCATCAGGGCAGCCAGCCCAATCCGCATCAGTGAAGATACTGAGGTCCATAGAAGGAGAGCGACGAAAACGTAAGCCAGTCGAAACAGTGCCTCGAACAAAGCGCAGAATACGCTTGACCGCCTCATAATGGGCAGTAGTCGGCTGTGACAGGTACTGACAAACCTTGTTGACAGCAAACGACAAGTCAGGGCGCGTCAATGTGAGATACTGGAGTCCCCCAACCAAACTCCTGTACTTGAAAGCATTCTCTGAGCCAAGCGGTGTGCCGAGATCGCGTGTCAACTTATCAGAAGTGGACATAGGCGTAGAGACCGCCCGACTCTGCTCCATGTTGGCCCGATGTAGGAGATTGATGACCCACAAGTATAGGGGATCGCAACAGTCTTCGAGGGAAGTATTACCCAATTTATTGATTCGACACAAGGGGAGACAAAGAATACTTGAAAGCCTTAACAGCGGAGTTGTCAATTCAGCTGGACCTGAAAACAGACTTGCTCGCAAGAGTTTATCGATAGTAACAGTTTTATAGTAGTAGCGGTAGTGAAATAACGACGACGAGCAACAAAGACAGCGAGTAGTGATTTTAGTAAACAGCGAGGATTAAAATACTGTAGGCACGGGGACGGATGACGGGCGTTGCATGGATGAGAGAAACTCATGTAACAATTGTAGCAGGGCATTTGCAGATAATAATAAAACGGTATCAAAGTACTAATCAATCAATAGGCATGTGTTCCGATTATAGTCGTACGTGCTCGCAATGAGAAACTTGCACAACATCTTTTGTCCTACCAGCCGGTGGCAGCCGGGCCTCAAGGGAAACTATCTGGATATTAAGGTACTCCTTTTAATAGAGTACCGGAGCAAAGCATTAACACTCCGTGAACACATGTGATCCTCACATCACTACCATCCCCTCCGGTTGTCCCGATTTCGTCACTTCGGGGCCATTGGTTCCGGACGACGACATGTGTATACAACTTGCGGGTAAGATCATAAACAACGAATATCTTCATGAATCAATAACATGTTCAGATCTGAGATCATGGCACTCGGGCCCTAGTGACAAGCATTAAGCATAACAAGTTGCAACAATATCATAAAAGTACCATCTACGGACACTAGGCACTATGCCCTAACAATCTTATGCTATTACATGACCAATCTCATCCAATCCCTACCATCCCCTTCGGCCTACAGCGGGGGAATTACTCACACATGGATGGGGGAAACATTGCTGGTTGATGGAGAGGCGTTGGCGGTGATGGCGGTGATGATCTCCTCCAATTCCCCGTCCCGGCGGAGTGCCGGAACGGAGACTTCGGCTCCCGCGACGGAGTTTCGCGATGTGGCGGCGTTCGGAGGGTTTCGGCGACTTCGACTTCTCCCCGTGCGTTTTTAGGTCGAGGCGAATAAGTAGTCCGAAGGGGGCGTCGGAGGCCAGCCGAGGGGCCACACCACATGGCCGCGCGGGCCCCCACGGGCCGCGCCGCCATGTGGTGTGGGGCCCTCGGGCCTCCACTTCAATTGTCCTTCGGCTCCGTCATTATTCTGGGAAAATAGGCCCTTTCGTCAAAATCCCGAGGTTTTTCCTGAAAGTTGGATTTCTGCACAAAAACGAGACACGGAACGGTTCTGCTGAAAACAGCGTTAGTCCATGTTAGTTGCATCCAAAATACACAAATCGGAGGCAAAACAATAGCAAAAGTGTTCGGGAAAGTAGATACGTTTTGGACGTATCAACTCCCCCAAGCTTAGCTTATTGCTTGTCCTCAAGCAATTCAGTTAACAACTGAGCGATAAAAGAACTTTCACGAACACATTTGCTCATATGATGTATATATTCTCATGATATGGCTAATACTTAAGCAGTTCATAATAAGGTATATGCAAATAAGATCATCTAACAACTATGTCAATCATGAAGAGGTACCAACAATTAATAATAAGCATCATGAATCATGTATATAAGCAGGATTGCAATGTTCATAAGAGAGTATGATAAAGTGGTATCTCGCTTGCCTGTATTTGATCGGCAAAACATAAATGCCCGGGCACCTCTGGAGTTCATACAAAGACTAGAAATAGTGATTGTCAAAGATAAAAGTATCAAAGTTATACCACAATCAATCATATTTTGAGACAAGCATATTATACTAAGAATGACAGTTGTGCTCTCAAGAAAGTGCTCAAAGAAATAATGGAGACACAACATAAAAGTAAAAGATTGACCCTTCGCAGAGGGAAGTAGGGATTAACATGCGCTAGAGCTTTTCATTTGTAAAGTAGGAGTAAAATTATTTTGAGAGGTGTTTGTTGTTGTCAACGAATGGTAATGGGTACACCAACTACCTCGCCAACCGGACTTTCAAGAGCGGCTCCCATGAATTATTTGCATTTTATGTGGCACTCCTTCCAACCTTTCTTACACAAACCATGGCTAACCGAATTCTCGGGTGCCTGCCAACAATCACATACCATGAAGGAGTGCCTTTTTATTTTAGTTTTATTATGATGATGACACTCCCCCCAACCTTTGCTTACACAAGCCATGGCTAACCGAATCCTTCGGGTGCCGTCCAACAATCACAAACCATGGAGGAGTGTCTATTTAAGTTAATTAATTCGGGACTCGGGAATCCCATTGCCGGCTCTTTTTGCAAAATTATTGGATAAGCGGATGTGCCACTATTCCATATGAGAGTCCGTCAAAAGTAAATGACAAGGTTGAAAGCTAAACACCACATACTTCCTCATGAGCTATGAAACATAAACACAAATTGAGAAGCATTTTGAAGGTTTTAAAGGTAGCGCATGAGAATTTACTTGGAATGATTTGAAATGCCATGCATAGGTATTTATGGTGGACACTCTGGAATAACTTGGTTTTCATGTGTTTGGATGCACGAGCAGCGTTCCCGCTCAGTACAAGTGAAGGCTAGCAAAAAGACTAGGGAGCGACAAATCAAGAGAGCGATGACTCGTCATAATCATGCTTGCGGCAAAATAAATTAACTGAGGCATAAAAGTGATACAAGAACTTTGAAGCAATGTAAATCATTGAGGCTTAATTGACTCTTGTTCAGTCATATGCATGCGTGAGCATGTGCCAAGTCGATATAAATGAATTATTCGAGAGGAGGATACCACAATGCCATACTTACTTATGAATAAAACAATGCAAGCAAACATCCATGACATGCTACTCATATTAATAGATTGGAGCTAATCATGAGAGATCATGAACTACTAGACTTTATTAAATGACATATACCTCACATGAACCAACTAAGCATGCTCACATGGATGAGTATATGTACAAAAATGAAAACAAATAGAGTTCATACCAGCCTCTCACCACAATCAGATTGTCGTAGATCGTCATTATTGCCTTTCACTTGTGTAGCTTGGATAATATGAAATGAAAACCACGCTCCAGCCACCGAAGACCATTGAACTCATGATGAACTTTACAAACCAAAGAAGAACAGCAAATATTTTTGGTGTTTTCGAATTTGAGAACAAGAACAAAAGGAAACAAGCAAACAAAGCAAAATCTTTTTGGGTTTTCTTATAGCAAACTAGCAATAGCAAATAAAGCGAAACAAATGCAAGAAACTAAGATAAACAAATGGTGAAGAGAAACAACAGAAATATTTTTGGTCTTTTTGTGTTTTGGGAAAGAAACAAAGTGGAAACAAGGAATAGCAAACTAAAAGAAACACAGAAAAGCGAGATGGCAGAAATCTGTCAAAACATGACAGCAGTACAGAAATCGATTTTTACAAAAATCTTACGTTGCTCAGTTCGAAAAGTGTTCAACCAATGAAAGTGAGATAACAACCTGGGGAACATGCACAAAAATTTGCAACTCAAAATACTGTTCTGGCTGGGCGCACGAATTTTTACAGTAACAGCCCAGAATCTGTTTTCAGGCAGCACTTCCCCAAATATCATCTTCCTCTCATTAGAAAACCACTCAAAGAGACTAAACAAGTATATACAAGTATCCAGCAATCATAATATGCAAAGAATGAGTGATGCCGGTATACCTCCCCCCAAGCTTAGGCTTTTGGCCTAAGTGGAGTTCAATCCCATCGATCCCATGAAGTAGCGCCTCCGTAGTATGACGAAGATGGATCGTATTCCGGGTTTGTGCTAGAAGACGCACCGGGATGTGTGACGGTGTAATCATAGGAAGGCTCGACATCCTCGGAGTCATGCTGCTGGTGGAAATCTTGTATCTTCATATGTTCATCCACCTCCTCCTTAGTGCACGACCATGATTGCCTGTCAATACTGAACAAACCTGGTTGGGGAAGAGGAATTTCTTTCTCATCCCCGTCAGAAAACAACATTCTATAGACCATATTATCTAAAGTAGAATCGGTAGTCACAAAATGATGACTCTTCATAGCAGCAATATCAAGTCTCCTAGGGGCCAATGGCACATCATTAGGATCAATAGGAAGATTTAGATATGTTAAAACACGCAGTGCAATAGTTCCTCCAAAAATAGGTCCCCTGGTAGTCAGGCGGCGAGCAATAAGAGCACCAAGGTGATAGGATGTTTGACCAGTAAGTGCAATATTCAGGAAAGCAAGATGGTAGCTAGAGATATTACTAGTGTTCTCCCTACCAAGAATGCTAGTAGCAACGTAATATGCAAAATACTTAATGGCGGGGAGTTGAATGTTCCTTATCTTGCCCCGCTGAATGGTGCGACAATCATCATCGGTGATCCCTCGATAGAGCTCCAACAAGTCCCGGGGGTTGTCATCAATCCTACTTGCTGTACCTGCAGGGACAATATCCAACGCAAGACAAAAGTCCTTCAATTGCATAGTAACAGGATTACCATAGATCCTGAATGCAACCGTTGGCTCATATTGTTTGTTGTTGAACTGGAAACTCTCGACGAAAATTTTTGTGAGCATATAGTATTGCTCCCTTTCATCTCCCATATAGGTGGTTAACCCTGCCCTGTTGACAAGGGTTAAGAAATCCTCCAATATCCCTGCATTCCTTAGAAAATCATAGCATGGGAAAGTCGAAGCATTAGGAGGCCCGTTGTCCTCTTCGGGCGCGAAGCTAGGCGCGATGATGTCCTCGTTGTACGACCGCCTAATTTGGGTGGCGGTCCTAGAAGGCCTCCCCGTCGTTGGTTGTTCCCTTCTTGAACAATTCTCCAAATTTGAACTTCTTCATTTTCTGAAATTTTCAACAAACAATATAAAACTTGATTTGGTGACATATAATTGAGGGAAACTACCATAGGAACTTGCTAGAGTACTAATCATGCATCAAAACTAATTTCTACCAATTAGAACAAGCATGCAAGCTCACCAAACATGTCACCTATAGCAGCAAAATATTCAAGATATACTCAACCAAACAAAATTCTACTTGGAGGAGTCACATACCAAGGAGCAAATGTGCCAAATTTCAACAGGAAATCTGAGCTGAGCAAAGAGATCGAGAAATCTGGAGTTCTTGAGCAAAAACGCGAGTGAGAGGAAATTGGTTCGAGTTTTTTCGGGAGAGAGAAGGTGCTCGGGAGAAAGAGATGACAAAGTGGGGCAAGGAGGGGCCCACACCACATGGTGGCGCGGCCACCTCCTTGGCCGCGCCGGCCTGTGGTGTGGCACCCTGTGGTGCCCCACGGGTCATCCTCTGGTGCTCCCAGGTGCCTCGTCGAAAAATAGGACCAACGGTGTAATTTTCGCGAATTTTTGAAAACTTTGAAATATGCACATTTTCTGGGTATTAAGTTTATTATTACTGGCCAGGAAAATTTTTGAAATCTCAAATCAATTAAGAAACCTTGCAAATTAAAAATGCTACAGCAACTAAAGCAAGTGGAGAAAGAAAGAGATGTTGTTTACCTCCTCTATGCATATAAAAGGTATTTGTTAACAAGGTTGATCAAGTCTTGCCACCAAATAAATTTTATATAGCATATGAAGAAATAAACCTCAAATCAATCATGTTACCTTGAATTGTATTGATATGGATCCAATCACAAGAGTTTGATATTCTTCTTTAGGCTCATATATAGGACAATCAATAATTCCAACTTTGATAGTTCTCACATGAGAAATAGTATTAACTCCGCACGCTTTTTCAATCCTCTTGGGGAAATAGACGGTGTGTTCCTTGTTATCAACATTGAAAGTAACCTTTCCTTTATTGCAATCAATAACAGCCCCTGCGGTGTTAAGAAAAGGTCTCCCAAGAATAATGGACATATTATCATCTTCAGGCATTTCCAACACAACAAAATCGGTTAATATCAAGCAGTTATTAGTAACTTGAACATGAACATCCTCACATATACCAACAGGAATAGCAGTAGATTTATCAGCCATTTGCAAAGATATATCGGTAGGTATCAACTTATCTAAATAAAGTCTCTTGTATAGAGAAAAAGGCATAACACTAACACAGGCTCCCAAGTCACATAGAGCAGTTTTAACATAATTATTCTTAATAGAACAAGGAATAGTAGGTATACCGGGTCGCCCAACTTCTTTGGAACTTTGCCATTGAAAGAGTAATTAGCAAGCATAGTGGAAATTTCCTCATTGGGGATTTTCCTTTTGTTAGTAACAATATCTTTCATATACTTTGAATAAGGAGGCAATTTAATAGCATCGATCAAAGGGATTTGCAAGAATAAAGGTTTCATCCAATCACGGAATTTATTATAGTGTTCCTCTTCCTTTGATTTTAATTTCTTAGCAGGAAAAGGCATTTGCTTTTGCACCCAAGGTTCTCTTTCATTACCATGTTTCTCAGCAATAAAATCTTCTTTAGTATACTTTTTATTTTTAGCATGCTTTTCAGGTTCTTTTTCAACCTCTTCTTTATCGGGAGTATCATTCTTATCATTATCTTTATCATGTTCATTACCACTTTCAGTTTCAGCATCAGAAATAGAAATACTATTAGGATCATTAGCAGGTTCGAGAGGATTCTACAACATTTTTATGTTTCTTCTTCTTTTTCTTAGAATGAGCTCTAGGTTCAATGCGTTGAGAATCTTGTTCAATTCTTTTGGGATGCCCTTCAGGATATAGAGGATCCTGGGTAGAGACACCACCTCTAGTTGTTACTTCATAAGCTTGTTTTTCTTTAGCATTATTTCCTAACAAGTCATTTTGCAATTTAGTGAGTTGATCAATTTGAGTTTGAATCATATGAAAATGTTTAACAAGCATCTTAACATCATTGGAGGTTCTCTCCACAATATCATGCAATTGACTAATAGCTTGAGAATTTTCCATTAGATGATTCTCTACTCTCATATTAAAATTTTCTTGCTTAACAATATAATTATCAAACTCATCTAAGCATTGCGCAGGAGGTTTTGAATACGGAATATCTTCCCTAGTAAAGCGTTGAAGCGATTTTACCTCAATCATGGATGAAGGGGGAATTATCTCACATATATCTTCTATTGGAGGTAGATTCTTCACATCTTCAGATTTAATACCTTTCTCCTTGAGAGACTTCTTGGCTTCCCTCATATCTTCATCATTCAATTTAATTAAACCCCTCTTCTTCACTATTGGCGTTGGAGTTGGTTCGGGTGTATTCCAATCATCATAATTCCGGCCTATTTTAGCCAATAATTCTTCGAGCGTCGTCTGGAGTTCTTTTCCTGAAAACACAACCAGCACAACTATCCAGGTATGCCCTAGACTCAATGGTTAGTCCACTATAAAATATATCAAGTAAATCATGCTTTTCTAAATCATGGTCGAGGCGAGCTCTAATAAGAGAGCAAAATCTTGCCCAAGCCTCGGGCAATTTCTCTTCATCTCCACGATCAAAATTATAAACTCTCCGCAAAGCAGCATGTTGAGCACTAGCAGGAAAGTATTTCCGGAAGAAAACAGACAAGCAATTCTTTTGGACTTTTAATAGAGCTAGGTGGCAAACTATTATACCAAGTTTTAGCGTCATCCTTTAATGAGAATGGAAAGATTTTAGCAACAAAGTAAGTACGCTTCTTAACATCATCGGAAAACAAGCTACTCAAAGTAGATAACTCAGTCATGTGTTCAACAAGCACTTTCTTTTTCAGTACCACAAAAAGGTGTTTTCTCAACAATAGCTATATGAGATAGATCAAGAGAAAAATCATAATCTTTATCCCTAATGTTTATAGGAGATGTGGCAAATTTAGGATCGGGAGACGAGTTTATATCTAACGAGTATGTTCTGCAAGCAACTTTTTAATTTTTCTTGCATCAGTAGTAGCATTGCATTTTTCAATAAAATCATCATCAAGTTCCACATAATCTTCATCAAGATCATCACTAGAGTATTCAAGTTCAGGTGAATTAACAGGTGTAGTAACATCAGGAGTTTCAGCATTTTCAATTTGTCTAGACCTAGCAATTTTAGCATCTAGAAAAGTTCCCAACGAACCACTGTCATCAAGCACAGCAGACATATTATCAGTATTATGAGAGTTTTCAGATTCAGCAGAAGTACCAGCAAGCGAAGCATGTGGCGGTGAAACAAGTTTATCAATCACAGATGGTGAATCAAGAGCAGACGAGAGGTACTCGAGTTGTACCTTTTCTTGTAGTGGATGGTAATATGGCGACCTTAGTATCGCGAGGTTTACCCATGATGGAGAATTTGCAGCGAACAATATTAATCCAAGTGAACTTCCAAATAAAGCTATGCTCCCCGGCAACGGCGCCGGAAAATAGTCTTGATGACCCACAAGTATAGGGGATCGCAACGGTCTTCGAGGGAAGTATTACCCAATTTATTGATTCGACACAAGGGGAGACAAAGAATACTTGAAAGCCTTAACGACGGAGTTGTCAATTCAGCTGCACCTGAAAATAGACTTGCTCGCAAGAGTTTATCGATAGTAACAGTTTTATAGTAGTAGCGATAGTGAAATAACGACGACAGAGTAACAAAGACAGCGAGTAGTGATTTTAGTAAACAGCAGGATTAAAATACTCGTAGGCACGGGGACGGATGACGGGCGTTGCATGGATGAGAGAAACTCATGTAACAATTATAGCGGGGCATTTGCGAGATAATAATAAAACGGTATCCAAGTACTAATCAATCAATAGGCATGTGTTCCGATTATAGTCGTACGTGCTCGCAATGAGAAACTTGCACAACATCTTTTGTCCTACCAGCCGGTGGCAGCCGGGCCTCAAGGGAAACTACTTGGATATTAATGTACTCCTTTTAATAGAGTACCGGAGCAAAGCATTAACACTCCGTGAACACATGTGATCCTCACATCACTACCATCCCCTCCGGTTGTCCCGATTCTGTCACTTCGGGGCCATTGGTTCCGGACAGCGACATGTGTATACAACTTGCGGGTAAGATCATAAACAACGAATATCTTCATGAATCAATAACATGTTCAGATCTGAGATCATGGCACTCGGGCCCTAGTGACAAGCATTAAGCATAACAAGTTGCAACAATATCATAAAAGTACCATCTACGGACACTAGGCACTATGCCCTAACAATCTTATGCTATTACATGACCAATCTCATCCAATCCCTACCATCCCCTTCGGCCTACAGCGGGGGAATTACTCACACATGGATGGGGGAAACATTGCTGGTTGATGGAGAGGCGTTGGCGGTGATGGCGGTGATGATCTCCTCCAATTCCCCGTCCCGGCGGAGTGCCAGAACGGAGACTTCTGGCTCCCGCGACGGAGTTTCGCGATGTGGCGGCGTTCTGGAGGGTTTCTGGCGACTTCGACTTCTCCCCGTGCGTTTTTAGGTCGAGGCGAATAAGTAGTCCGAAGGGGGGCGTCGGAGGCCAGCCGAGGGGGCCACACCACATGGCCGCGCGGGCCCCCCGGGCCGCGCCGCCATGTGGTGTGGGGCCCTCGGGCCTCCACTTCAATTGTCCTTCTGGCTCCGTCAGTATTCCGGGAAAATAGGCCCTTTCGTCAAAATCCCGAGGTTTTTCCCGAAAGTTGGATTTCGCACAAAAACGAGACACCAGAACAGTTCTGCTGAAAACAGCGTTAGTCCGTGTTAGTTGCATCCAAAATACACAAATCAGAGGCAAAACAATAGCAAAAGTGTTCGGGAAAGTAGATACGTTTTGGACGTATCAGAGATCAAGAGCATAACGGTGTTGTGACAACACAAGCCCCGAAGAAGAGTAAGCAACCTCAATCCCAAGGAAATGCTCCAAGCGCCCAAGATCTTTGATAGGAAAAGATCCTGACAAGGTGGCAACAAGCCTCTCAACTGCAACTGAAGAGGATCCAGCCAGGACAATGTCATCGACATAGACAAGCATACCACCACACCGGCATGAGCAAAGATGAACAAAGAGGTATCCGTTGTACTGGCAACAAAACCAAGCTGATGGAGCTTATCACTAAGGCGCGCATACCAGGCACGAGGCGACTGTTTGAGACCATAGAAAGCACGTTGCAACTTACAGACATGCTGCGGATATTGCGGATCCTCAAAACCAGGCGGCTGCTGCATATAGACTTCCTCAGTGAGAAAACCATGAAGAAAAGCGTTACTCACATCAATCTGACGCAGGCACCAACCACGAGAGACAGCAAGAGACAAAACAAGGCGAACTGTGGTCGGCTTGACCACCGGGCTGAACGTGTCATGATAATCAATGCCATCGTTGTTGCGTGAAACCTCGAGCGACAAGCCGTGCCTTGTATTTATCAACCGAACCATCAGGACGGAACTTTGTTTTGAAAATCCACTTGCTTCCAACAATGTTAGTGCCAGGAGGACGAGGGACCAAGACCCACGTCCGATTCTTCTGAAGGGCATCAAACTCGGATTCCATAGCGCTACGCCAAGCGAGGCTCGATCCAAAGCAGTGCGATGTGAGGCTGGTTCCACCAGAAGAGCACGGCGGCGATAGGGATCATAGCGAACCGTGTCGTCCTGATAAATCATGGGACGAAAGACACCAGTGCGCTGCCGCGTGACGATGACCCGAGGTGGCTCAGCGGCAGGTGCTGCGGAAGAGGCCGGCGAGTCGAGGGGACTCGATGGTGCTGGCGACGGCCCAGGCGAGGCCGGAGACGCGGCAGAGGGCGAGTCTGGCGCAGCACTGGACGAGGCATCCACCACGCCAGGCGTGGATGTGGTTGGCCCAGTAGAGGGCCCGGTCAGCCCAGGCGTGGGCGAGGAAGGCGTCGGCCGCACAGGCGGTGTCGTTGCCTAATCGACGGTACCTCGGAGGAGGGATCCTCACGAGGGGGAGAAGAAGTAGGGGCCATAGGGTGGAGTGCACACGGGACGGTGGTACGCGGTTTACCCAGCTTCGGAACACCTGCACGATGACAGGGGCCTACTGCTCGCTTGTCCGGAATTATCCGGGCGCTTTCGCGTTGTTACAATGAGTTGTGGTTGTGCCTCTAGGGCTCCCAGGATCCGGCTTATAAAGGCGCACGGATCTAGGGTTTACATGGAGAGTCCTAGCCGGATTACAGGTTTGCCTAACTACGATACTATGTCTTGTCGTGCACGCCAAGGATCCGCCTCCCTCTATACGTCGTCCCGGATCCGGGTTCCTACTGGGCCTTCATGGATCCGGGTCCTACCTAAGGTCGGTCGGATCCGGCTCCCCTGCTCCTGGGCCGGACATCTTCCGTCAGGATCAACAGCAACTGGGCCGCCCGATGGGCCACACGCCTCATCACCATCTGTGGGCCACCCGGGCTTGCCGGATCTAGGCACCGTCGATGGTACACCCATGAAGTATACCCACAACAGTAGCCCCCAGAGTTCTCCGAGTTTCGCCTGCTGTTTCCGCCTTGTTAGTCCATCATGGTCTCCGACAATGTCAGTAACGCGGAGAAACTTGAAGAACTCCAACTTCACACTTTCTTCTTTTCCCAACCTCTAGTCGGAAAATGCTCCCATTCTGCGGGACTTCATCCATCGACGATTTGAACATGTTTCCGGGTTACCCCCTGCTTTGAATGAAAACCAACTTATCCTCACGCAATTACCCGGAATTTTAAAAGACTCAAACGGTTCCGCCAATTCTGGCGCCATTTTCGCGCGATTTGTGCGGTAACTTATCTCTAGCCATTTTTATCGTTTAGGGTTTGGACACGTGTCACGCATCCAACGGTGCGACGCTTGCGTTCCGACCACATGATGCGGAGCACGAATCTCCTCCCCGCGGCCTATAAATATCCACCGTCAACCCTAACTTTCCCATTCACCCCCTCTTTCACCTCTCAGCAAAGCGCCGCCCACGAGCTCCTCTTCCGCCGTGCCGGAGTCTGCCGGAGAACTCGCCGGAGTTTCGCCGGAGTGACTTCACCACCGTGCAGTTCATCAAGTTCTTAACTTCGGCGAGCCACCGCGCGAAATCCTCGTCGCCGGCGACTCCGACCACCGCGGAATCCATTACGGTGAGTTCTCAGGCTTCACTCTTTCGCCGTAGTTGATAGAGATGATGCTTAGGAAGACGACATGGATCCGACTAACACTATGTTTTCCGTCACCGCTTCTTTTTTCTTCAGATGTCTTCTGCAACTCCGCCTCCATCCTCCGAGCCAATCATGGCGACGCCTATTTCCTCCGCCCCACCTCCACTCGTCCCAGTTCAGCTGGAGTCCACAAAGGATTCTGGCAAGAATATCGAGGGCACCTCTGCTAACCCGGAAGACATCGCGAGCGCAGAACGAATGGCAAAGAAAGCGGAGGAGGCAGCCGCCAAGAAGTCCAAGACTCGTCAACGAGACAATGAGTCTAAGGGAAAATGGTGGCCCTGTACCACCACCGACGCGGAACTCTCCAACCTCGAAGCGGAGGGTTTCATCAAACCCGGATCCTGGCGGACACTTCCGGGCGCCCCCACTCCAGCTCCCGAAGACGGAGAGATGGTAGTGACAAAGGCGTTAATGGAGCGCGGATTCTCCTTCCCGCCATCTGATTTCTTTTCAGAAATCTTGAAGACCTATGGGCTCCAGCCCCACAATATTTCCCCTAATTCTGTCTTGGCGATCAGCAACCATGTGACGCTCTGCGAGGGCCATCTCCGGGTAGCTCCTGACCTCGCTCTATTTCAATACTATTTCTCCGTGAAAAAGGAGAAGATTCCCAAAGCTTCCGAGTTGGCTACCTGCGGATCAATCACTTTCATGCTCCGCCCCGGCCGCGTCTACCCTCCAACCGATCGCCACGAATCCGCGCGATACTGGTCTGGGGGTTTCTTCTATCTGAAGGATGTCTCTGACCCGCCAAGCGAGAAAGTGTTGCCGCCTTTCAAGAACAGCCCTGCCAGTGAGAATCCAGCCTGGACGCAATGTCCTCACCTCTCCGAGTCGCCTCGGATGACTCGAATGGTTAGGCGGATCTGCAAGCTGACAGAAGAGGGTCTGACGGGGAAGGACCTTACCATGTCCTGGTTTACCAAGCGGATCCAACCTCCTCAACACAGGGACCGCCTGATGTTCCAGTACACGGGGCGCGACGATCCTATGCGTGCGTCCAAGGACAACCTCTCCGCCGACGCCATCGACAAGCGGATCCGACTGTTAATCAAGATTCAGCGTGATCTCCACGTTCACGTGTGTAACAAGGACATCCATACCAACGGTTCCGGCACCGCGGTATGTTATCGCGTCTTAACTTTGTTATTTTATTTGTAGTCTATAATTTGTCTAAGTACTGGCTCTGCAACAAAGCTCGAAGCCCTCGAGGAAGGCGATCTCGGAACTCTCCTCCGGGTTCCTCACACGGGCACTATTGACCCGGAGGCCGCATCGGAGGCGGAAGCCCCTGAAGCATCGCGCCCATCCAAGAGGAAAAGGGCTGCCCCCCCCCCCCAGTCCTTCAGCCAAACGTGCCCGCGACGTGCTCAGCACCGCGGCAACTCGCAAGGCGGAGGCGGAGAAAAAGCGCCTCAAACTCATCGACACGAGCAACCGAGCCCAGCCAGAAATCCACCGGTTTTTCAGACCTTCCGGGTAAGTGCTAAATTTCCGAAGGAAAATCATTCCGCCATCGTGAATCAGCACATACTTAATCATAACGTTCCTTTATTTTCATGACAGAAGTTCCGGAAGCCAGCCCCCCAAGGCCCCTAAGGCCCCCAAGAAGAGGACGAAGCCGTCTCCGGCTTCCATACCAGTCACACCAGAAGTCGAAGTTCCGCCCAAGGCTTCCTCTGCCACCAAGCCGGATCCCAAGGACGTTATTAATATTGACGACCTTCCTGAAGATCCGATTGGCCATGGTGGTTCCGGGAAGGGCGCATCTTCATCTGCACCTCCGCCTGAGCAACCAACCGCCACCTCCGCCGAACCTACACCTGAGCAGTATGAGCAGAAAGTGCAGCTGATTCATGCCACCAGCACGCTCCAAGCTGACCCTCAACCTACTCCGTCTCTGCAAAAGCTTACCCTTTCCCAACGCCATGCGAAGGTTTCCGAAATGATGGAGAAGGTGTGGGGGCCTGCAGACACGGAGATGAAGGAGCTCACCGACCTCGAGAGTGATCTCAAGGTCTTCTTCACTAAGCATAAGGAGGTGCGCCAGGTAACACTAGCCCCCAAGCATTGGTTCAGACATTTTTCCGTGTAACATGTATTAGCCGATGCTTCTCTCAACAATTGTCTTAGACGGAAATTTAAAATTTTCTCGATCCAAAACTTTGAACTCCTCGTCAGCCCCCAGAATTTTGAATTTCCGGCTAAATCCTCTTTGCGTCTCAGAGCACGCGGAAGCTGCACGAAGACCTGCGTGTTCATGTGCTGGAGCAGATGACGGAAATAGAAGGGCTGCGCCAGACTGCTGAGAATAATCGACAAACTGTGCTCCGCCTGGAGACCCGTTTGAAAGGTGAGAAATCCGAGCTGCTTAAATTTGTACTGTATGAACAATCGTAACGCATAACTTGTGTGATTTTCTGTCTTCAGAAGAAACTGACAAGCGCCCCACCATCGACGCCTTGTCCGCCAAGATCCAAGTATTGGAGGCGGAGAATGAAACTCTGAAGAACTTCTTGAAAGAATCCTCCGCGAAGGAAACCAAAGAGAAGAAGGAGCTCTCGGAGAAACATTCCCGCGAAATGGCGAGCCGGCTGAAAAACTCAAGAAGAGCCATCACAGGGTGACCACCCTGGCGGCCAAAAACAAGAGCCAGGAGGCGGAGGCGGAGGCCATTGACAAGATGATCTTCCGTAAGGACTCTTTTTGTTATTGTTTTAACCTCGGCTTCCTCAAAATAGTCTCTGTCCGCGGTAGAAACTGATCATTTTTACTTCGCAGCAAGCCTTGGCTTTGAATGGACCAAAGAGTCAACCCTCAAAAGGACTGAGGCATATGAAGAAGCGTGGATCTCAATCGAGGACCTTGTCGAAGCATGTCGCGGAATTGCCAAGTCCCTGAACCTGAAGAGAGCCAAGACAACGGTGATTGACCGAATGACGAAGCTCATGAGGAACGTGCCGGAACTCGTCAAGGATTGGCAGGAGTCTTCGTCTCGCGGAGTTGCTGCCCTCGTGCTAGCCACCTGCAAGGCGCACTTCCCCACCATGAAATTTGCAGATGTCGCACGCGGAGTCCCCAAGGGTACCACCATGAGACATCTCCTCGCGGAAGCCATGGGATTTGATCGCCTTTTTGCTGGACGAGTTAACCACTCGTTCTGGTACAACAAGTATGATCTTCCCGAAGGCTTTTCCGACCCGGAGGAAGAGGGAGAAGAGGCTGCCGAGGAAGGCGACGAGGAAGGCTCCGGGTCAAGTGCTGACCATGACGAGGGAAACTCCGACTGCAACGGCGACGGCTCAGGCGATGGCTCGGACGACGGCTCCGCCTACATAGCTTTTGATGAAGAGCAGTCCTCCAAGAACCTGTGAAACAAATGAGAACTGATGCATCACTTTTGACCCCGGAGTGGGTTTGTAATGAATAACTTAAATTCTTAAGTAGCTAGGGACGAAACAACTATGCATGGGGCGGAAACACTTATCCTGCTATCCTTTACAATTATGTGCATGTTTCGTTTTGTGTCGGAAAGCAAGTGCTGACTTCGTTGTTTTCCGGCTTGCCCGCTTGACCTTCCGCGAGCTGGAAGACCTTAGCCGGAAACGCTCGCCAGCGGCGACGAAACCCAATGGTAATCCGTCAATAACCGCGGAAACAAGCCCCCAAGCATAGGTGCCGGATATCGCTACTAGGAAACCACGAGTTCGCAACAGATAACAATTTAATCAGAAAACTTAAGCTTACGTCCTAAAGGACGGTTTTTGAAAATCACAACTTTTTATACACGCCTAGGCGGAAATATCCAGCTCTGCGGTTTTAGTCGGAAAACACACATCATCTAAAAATGAACAAGTAAAGGAGGTAAAAGACTCGAAGAGTGAACCATAAGCTTTATTTCATTGATCATGTATAACTATTACGAGTTTATAACTCGGAAAGAATACGCTAAGTGTGGAAAGGACGTAGCCGTGCGATGTTCCGGGGACGATCCGTCTCGTCGTAGATGTCATCCGGATCCTCACGCTTGCGTTTCCGGTGCCAATTAGCAGGTCTGTCCCTCAGCTCTCGGAAATCGACAAGGTAGTACGATCCGTTATGAAGCACTTTGCTAACGACGAAGGGTCCTTCCCATGGGGACTGCAGCTTATGGTCTTTTACCTGCCGAAGGCGGAGGACCAGGTCTCCTGTCATGAAAGAGCGATTTCGAACTCGACGACTGTGATAACGTCGGAGCTTCGCTGGTAGATGGCGGAGCGCCGGTCGGCCTAAATTCCGAGCTTCTTCGATCAGGTCCACGGATAGCTGTCTCGGCCTCGTCAGCTGTTTCTTCATTGTAGGCGGAAACTCGCGGCGAATCGTGGATGATGTCGGAGGGAATCACGGCTTCGGTTCCGTATACCAGGAAAAATGGGGTAAACCCTGTTGACCTGTTAGGGGTAGTTCGCAAACTCCACAAGACAGCGTCCAATTCGTCAGCCAAAGCTCCAGCTGCTCGTCGCAGTGGTTCTTCAAGGCGTGGATTGATTCCTGATAATATTAGACCGTTAGCCCTTTCAACTTGACCATTGGATTGTGGGTGAGCCACAGATGCAAGGTCCAATCGAATCCCCATTGTCTCACAATAATCCTTTAATTCTCCCTGAGCGAAGTTTGTGCCATTATCTGTGATTATGCTGTGTGGGATGCCGAATCTCATCACGAGGCTGCAGACAAATTTTAGTGCCGTAGCACCGTCCGCTTTTCTCACTGGCTTTTCCTCGATCCATTTGCTGAACTTGTCAACGGCGACCAAGAGGTATTCAAAACCGCCAGGAGATGATCTTTTCAACTTACCAACCATATCGAGCCCCCAGACTGCAAACGGCCAGGTGATAGGTATGGTCTTCAGCTCTTGGGCTGGAGCGTTTGGTTGAGTAGCGTAGTACTGACAACCTCGGCAGGTTTTGACTATCTTGTCAGCATCTTCTTTAGCTGTGAGCCAATAAAAGCCTAGCCGAAAATCTTTTGCAACGAGTGACCTGGGAGCGGCATGATGCCCGCAATCCCCTGCGTGGATCTCTCTGAGGATTTCAATGCCATCTTGATTAGAGACGCACTTGAGAATACCCCTGTTGCGCTTCGTTTGTAGAGTTGTCCATCAACAATTGTGTAGGATCTTGCTCGTCTGATGATCTATCGCGCGAGGATCTCGTCCTCTGGCAACTTCTGATCGATGAGGTAGTCCAGGAAAGGCTGTGTCCAAGCCGGAATGATAGCCATTACTTCTCTAGCCGGAGATACTGCCACGTCTGGGTTTTCCGGGTTAGCGCCCTTCACCGAGGGTATCCGTAAGTGCTCGAGGAAAATACCAGGCGGAATTGGTTTCATGTCGGATCCGAGCTTGGATAGCATGTCAGCCGCTGCGTTGTCGTCTCTCCGGACGTACTTGACTTCGTATCCTAGAAAGCACTTGGCGATCTCGTCAACTTCGTCTCGGTAAGCCGCCATGACGGAATTTCTGGCGTTCCAGGTTCCGGCTACTTGCTCGTGCCACCAGGTCGGAATCTCCGCAGCAGATAATGTGCTTGATCCCTATTTCCTTAGCGATGCGCGATCCGTGTAGTAGAGCCTCGTACTCCGCCATGTTGTTTGTAGCTTCGAAGTGGATCCGCAAAACGTCTTGCAGTTCTTCTCCGGTAGGGGACTTCAGGGTGACTCCGGCTCCTGAGCCTTGATGCTGCTTGGATCCATCGAAGTGCATAACCCATGTCTCTAGTTCCGGCTCCAGGTTTGCATCCGGAGCTTCTGTCCAATCTGCAACGAAATCTGCCAAGACCTGTGATTTGACCGCGGTCCTGGCTTTGTAGCTGATGTCGAAGGCGGATAATTCAATGCCCCATTTTGCTGTGCGTCCTGTTGCGTCAGCGTTGTTAAGAATCGTTGACAGCGGAGCCTTGCTCACGACTGTTACTGGATGTTCTTGGAAGTAGTGTCTCAGCTTCCTGCTGCCTAGGAATACTCCGTAGGCTAACTTCTGAAAATGAGGGTAGCGCTGTTTGGATTCCGTAAGGACCTCGCTAATATAGTAGACTGGCCTTTGGACTCCATATTCGTGACCTTCTTCCTGTCGTTCCACCACGATGACGAGGCTGATGACCCTGTTGGTGGCTGCCAGGTAAAGGAGCATAGGCTTTGACTCTCCTGGAGCTGCTAGGATAGGTGGGGAGGTGAGTATGTCCTTCAACCCTTGTAGAGCTGCATCCGCTGCCTCGTCCCAAACAAACTTGTCTGTTTTCTTCAATAGCTTGTACAGGGGAAGTGCCTTCTCGCCAAGACGGCTAACAAACCTGGTGATTGCTGCGACACAACCAGTTAGCCGTTGCACATCTTTGAGACAAGTTGGCCTTTTTATGCACAAAATTGCCTTGATTTTTTCCGGGTTCACTTCAATGCCCCTGTTAGAGACAATGAAGCCAAGGAGTTTTCCAGCTGGTACGCCAAAGACGCACTTCAGCGGATTCAACATCATCTTGTACCGACGGAGATTCTCAAAGGTTTCTGTGAGATCGCTGATCAAATCGGATCCTTTCCGAGTCATGACCGCGATGTCGTCGACGTAGGCGTGTACGTTCCGGCCAATCTGGTCCATCAAGCACCGCTGCATCGTACGTTGGTAGGTGGCACCTGCATTTTTCAGACCAAAAGGCATAGTAACATAGCAGTAAGTGCCAAATGGGGTGATGAATGAGGTCGCCTTTTGGTCAGACTCCTTCATCCGGATCTGGTGATACCCGGAATACGCATCAAGAAAACACAGAAGTTCCGCCCCTGCCGTCGAATCAATGACTTGGTTAATGCGCGGCAGGGAAACGGATCCTTCGGGCGGTGTTTGTTCAAGCCGGAGTAATCGATGCACATTCTTAGTATTTCGAGTATTCTTTTTGGGTACAAGGACGGGATTTGCGACCCAATCAGTGTGGATTACTTCTATTACAAAACCTGCCTCTAGTAACTTTGCTAATTCCATTCCTATGGCGCGGCGCTTCTTATCTCCAAAGCGTCGCATAGCTTGCTTCACCGGTTTATCCCCCGGGTTTATGTTGAGGTAGTGCTCGGCGAGTTCCCTTGGTACTCCGGACATGTCAGAAGGTTGCCATGCGAAGCTATCCATGTTAGCGCGGAGGAACTCGACGAGCGCGTCTTCCTATTTGGGGTCCATGTTGGCTCCGACTGAGACCTGCTTGGAATCGTCGCCTTCCTTGAAGTTGACTTTCTTGGTCTCTATCGCGGCCCTGAAGGAGTTTTTCTGCTCGGAGATCTGCTTCTTGGTGGTCTGCATTTCAGTCGGATCCATCGCGGCTCTGTAGCCTTTCAGCTCTTCTCCGGATATCACAGACTCTGCGAAGGCGGCTTCGCCCAACTCGCACTCATGAGCCTTTTTGTAGTCTCCGGATACGGTAATCATACCCTTGGGACCCGGAATCTTGAGCTTGTTGTAGATGTAGCACGCTCTTGCGTGGAACTTGTGGTAGGTGGGCCTACCGAAGATGACGTGGTAGGAGCTCTTGAAGGGCACAACTTCAAACGTGATCTTCTCTTCGCGGAAATTGTGAACATCGCCGAAGGCCACGGGAAGTGTGATGCTGCCGAGGGAATTTGCCTTCTTACCCGGAACCACGCCATGAAACTCAGTGTTTCTGTGTTTGAGCTGTTCCTTGGTGAGGTTCATCCGCTCTAGAGTCTCCAGGTACATGATGTTCAAGCTGGCTCCACCATCCATGAGGCACTTGGAGAAGTCGTACCCGTCTATGCGGGGGCTTACAACCAAGGCGTAGCATTCTTTTGGCACAATGGCAGGATGATCCTCCCTGTCAAATGTGCACGGAACTTCCGACCACCTGACATACTGCGGCACATCCGGAACTGTGGCGTTCAGGATCCGGGTAGCTGACTTGGTAGCGCGGACTGTTGGGGTTCCGAGGAAGGTGTGGTACGCGCCCACGCTCTTTTTCTCGAAGGGGTTGGATTTACCTGCGGATCCGGCTTTGGGATCCGGCGAGTTATCATCCTCGTCCATCGCCTCGGAACTGTCCTCCTCCTTGTCTTTGTTCTTGCCCTTGCCTCCTTTGCCACGAGGGCGGTGCTTCCGGGCTCGCTTGTATCCTGCTTCCGGGTCATTCTTTAGATCATTGACCCATTTGCAGTTGCGGTTGGTGTGAGTGGACTTCCCTGTAGCCGGGTCCAGGTGGGCTAGGCAGGGCATGTCTCTGTACTCCTCGTAGGTTTGCGGGGCGCGGGATCCGCCAGCTGTCACCTCAGTGCCGTGCTGCTGACCCCTGCCGGCTCCGCCTCCACGGCCGCGTCCTCTTCCGCCTCCCCGAACCTCCGCGTTGGAACGCCATGGCGACCATCTCGGATCCGCCACTCTTCTGGTCATCAGGGTTTTTGCGTTTATGGCTGCTGTTGTTGCCGTTATCACGGTTCTTCTTTTGTTGATGTAGGGGGATTGCTGTAGCTGCGATATCACCGCCTGCGTCGTCATCGGCGGCAGTATGGTCACTGGCAATGGATATCATTTCATCCAAAGTTAATTTATTTGCGTTAGCCAGACAAGTGAGTTTATGCCTCAGCAATCCTCCTCTCTGCAGTCCACCAATGAAGGCGTACATGGCAGTGGTGTGGTCGACGTTTTCGCACTCGTTCCTGCATGCCAACCATCATGTGAGGAAGTTTCTTGAGGATTCTCCCTTCTTCGGATACAAGCTTGTAAGTCGCTTGCCGTGGCAGGTCTTTTGTAGGTGCCTCTGAAGTGTTTCTCGAAGGCGGTTTTCAGGTCAAACCAACAAAAGATGGAGTTCTTCTCGAGGTCGCTGAGCCAGATCCGGGCTGGACCTACAAGGTACAACTGGAGCATGCGGCAGGCGATGTTAGGGGTTCCTCCGGCGAAGGTTACTGCATTATAGTAGTCCTCGATCCAGGTATCCGGCCTTTCGGTGCCATCATAATGCTTCAGGTTTCCGGGTATCTTGAGGTTCATCCTTGGCTTTGGTTCCTCTCGAATCATCCTGCCAAAGCACTTCGGACCGATGTAGTCGGTTCTGTATTCGTTGAGGCGTTCCCGCGCGTCGCGCGAGCCGTGGCGGGGAGACTGTGAGCGAGAGCGAGATCTTCGGCCGCCGCCTCCGCCTCCACCTCCGCCGCCACCGCTAGGTGGTGGTGAGGGAGACCTGCGAGGGGGCCGATCCGACCTTTTTCTTCCGCCTTCAGATTCTCCCCGGCCTTCCCGGTGCTGGCTCCAGCTTCTGTGGCTGCCTTCGCCGTGGCGCTGGCTGCCCTGGTCGTTCCGGCTCCGGCGAGGTTCCGGGTCGCGCTCCTCGTTCCGACTCCTCCTGGGCTCGGGCTCACGATCATTGTTCTGGTTCCGGCGAGGTTCCGGCGTGCGCTCCCTATTTCTGTTTCTTGAAGGCAGCACGTTGTCGCGGATAACAATTCCACCATGCCCCTGGGGCCTGGTGTTTCCGGCTGGACTACGGCGGCGAGGGGGGCGCGGGTAACCATTGGGTGGAGGAGAGGGGTTGCGGTACTTGTCCCGTCCAGAGTACATTGCATCCTTTCCCTTTCTTGGATCTGACGGAGGCGTCTTTGATGGTACGGGGATCGGATTTGGATGTTCTCTGGCTTTCCTTCTGCGTTACGAAGATCCGGTTCGCGATTCGTCATCTCGATGGTGATTGGCGTGGGCGTCCTTCTGCGCGGTGGAGACGCAATGCTCCGGGTTAGACTCTAGCTTGCGCGAAGTGTCTGCCTTGCTCTGCTGCCTTACTGCTGAAGCAACGAGCGTGCGAACATAGTCGATGTCAATCTCCTCATTGTTTTTCTTCAAGATCTCCGCAGCCTTCGTCATATTGTCCTTTGGGGTTGCGAGCGGCTGCTGCTCCGTTGGAGTTGCGAAAGTGATCCTGCGGGGAGCTATCAACTCACGCCGGACCTTTTCGACCTCCTGATGAGCTTCAACGATCTTGTCCTCCCAATGCTTTCGGAGTTCCTTGACCTTTGCCAGTCCTTCGTCCACCTCCTGCTCGCGCTGGATGAAGTCTTCCACAAAAGCTGCGGCGTGCTTCCTTTCCTCCGGCATGGCGGCTGCGGTGTCCTTAAACTTCTTGGGCTGTGGCCAGCAGCTCCACTCTCTTAGCTTCTAATGCTTCTACGTCTTCGGGAGTGATGGGTTTGTTAATAATATCCGAGCGATAAACCGCATCCATGCCTGCTTGTGCGACCATCTCTTCAGGCGACAGGAGGTCTTCCGAGGAAGAATCCCTACGGGGTCGCTCCCGCGACATTGGAGATCTTTGATGGGATGGCTGGGGGTCGGATTGGGTGCCTGCCTCTTCTGATCCGTGTTCTCCGAGCGCCGCTATAGTCGCAAGTACCTGCTTTGGCTGGGCGGAGTCAACTTCAGGCTGACCACCGTATCCATATTCCTTCACCTTGCGATCGAAATCTTCAGTGTCCATGGATTGGGTATCTCCGGAAATTGGGCTTAGGTTGCCCAAAATCGACTCTTCAACCGGATCTCCACTTTCTCCGACAGCCTCTTGCTGATCCGGAGCAGCGTTGTTTTCGGGGCCACGACTCTGCTCGGGACCGGCTCCGACTTCTTGAGGGGCGGTTCCGGCGGTATGGGCCAAGAAGTGCACGAAGTGACACCTTTGCTTCTCTAACACCTGGGAGACCCAGGCGGATCTGCATTGGTCTTCCACCTTTATTTCCTGCTCGGGGGCGGATTGGGTGGGTTTTGATTTTTTCAGATCTAAGGCGGAATCTTTGCTAGGAAGTTCCCGCATCTCGGATCGGATCTTCGCGACCGCGTCCTGCTCGGCGGCGGTCGCGTCGGCGCTACTTACCGGTGGGTTTCCGTCGGAATCGACGGTTTCCCGATGAAGATGTGTATGCCGCCAACTGGGACGATGGAGAGCTTGACGGGGTCGGTTTTAGCCGGAATCCAGCACTCATCCGGAGGGACGATCGGCAGATTTCCGGCGTAAAGGACATGCCCCACAGCGATGGAGTCGTCGTAGCTTCCCATGGCGGAACCCTCCCGGTTCCGGCCTCCAGACGCCGCAGGCCCCGCGGTGGGCGCCAACTGTCGTTGCCTAATCGACGGTACCTTGGAGGAGGGATCCTCACGAGGGGGAGAAGAAGTAGGGGCCATAGGGCGGAGTGCACACGGGACGGTGGTACGCGATTTACCCAGCTTCGGAACACCTGCACGATGACAGGGCCTACTCGCTGCTTGTCCGGAATTATCCGGGCGCTTTCGCGTTGTTACAATGAGTTGTGGTTGTGCCTCTAGGGCTCCCGAGATCCGGCTTATAAAGGCGCACGGATCTAGGGTTTACATGGAGAGTCCTAGCCGGATTACAGGTTTGCCTAACTACGATACTATGTCTTGTCGTGCACGCCAAGGATCCGCCTCCCTCTATACGTCGTCCCGGATCCGGGTTCCTACTGGGCCTTCATGGATCCGGGTCCTACCTAAGGTCGGTCGGATCCGACTCCCCTGCTCCTGGGCCGGACATCTTCCGTCAGGATCAACAACAACTGGGCCGCCCGATGGGCCACACGCCTCATCACCATCTGTGGGCCACCCGGGCTTGCCGGATCTAGGCACTGTCGATGGTACACCCATGAAGTATACCCACAACAGGCGGGCAGGCAGGAGCTGGGCCGCCAGGCGCGACGTTGCTCGAGCCATGCATAGGCGCACTTCCCGAGGCATGCAGAGGCGGGACGTCAACCCGCTGGTCCGGCTGCATGGAAGAAACCTGCACAGGAAAGCTCTCAACAGAAACAGGTGCATTAGCTGGTAACATGGTAATGTCATAACTACGCGTGTCGGTGCTCTGAGTAACTGGTTCAGTGGAAGGGAATGACACAGTAGCAGTTTAGAGACATCAACGACAACACCCGGAGTAGAGAAAGGAAACACCTTCTCATCGAACACGACATCACGTGAGATGTATATGCGACCAGTGGAGCGATCAAGGCACTTGTAGCCTTTATGCATGGGACTATAGCCAAGGAAAACACACATCTTGGAGCGGAACTCGAGTTTACGTGAATTGTATTTACGCAAACTAGGCCAACACGCACAGCCAAACGTGCGGAGAAAGGAGTACTGAGGAGGTGTGTTGAGCTGGCGAAAAACTAGGGTGGCGTTGTTGATGATGGGCGTGGGCATTCTGTTTATGAGATAGCATGCAGTAAGGAAAGCCTCATCCCAATACCGAAGTGGCAGCGAGGAATGGGCTAGGAGGGCTAAGCCTGTTTCGACAAGGTGGCGATGCTTGCGTTCGGCGATACCATTCTGTTGAGAGGTATGCGGGCAAGAAACACGGTGAGCTATACCCGTGCGTGCAAAGTAGGCATGGAGGCGGTGATACTCTCCGCCCCAATCGGACTGGACAGTGCGAATCTTAGCATTCAACAAACGCTCAACATGAGACTGAAAGGTGTAAAAGATGCTCTCAACGTCAGATTTGTGCTTAATCAAGTAAATCCAAGAATAGGGCTATAATCATCAATGAAGCTAACATAATACTTAAAACCTCCGGAAGAAGGCAAAGCAGGACCCCAAACATCAGTATGAATAAGCTCAAGAGGAGACTGAGAAACATGGGTCGAATAGCTATATGGTAATTGATGACTCTTAGCACGTTGACATGCATCACACACTAAAAACTCAATGTTTGAAGAACATGATAGATTATTGGAACTAACAATAGTTTGCACTACTTTATTGGAGGGATGACCCAGACGTTGATGCCAATGCTCAGAAGACAGTCGTACCTCGGAAGACGCATGAGGATCAGAAGCCATGGCGCGACTGAAAGGTAGCGGGTAGAGACCGCCACGACTCCTACCGCGAAGTAGAATTCTCTTGGTGACCTTGTCCTTGACACAGAAAAAATATTTATGAAACTCGATGAATATATGGTTGTCAGAAACAAGACGATAAACTGAAAGCAAATTCTTGCTAAGACCAGGGAACAAGAAGGACATTTTTAAGCTCAATGGGAGACGATGAACCAGGTAACTGAGAGCGACCAACATGCGTAATAGACAAACCTGCACCGTTGGCGACTTGCACTTGATCCTTGCCGGGATAGCGATCCTGAACGTTCATCCGACTCATGTCGTTGGTGAGATGGTCGGTGGCGCCTGAGTCGAAGAACCAGGGCTGAGACTCCTGGAAGGCGGCGGCGTTCCCGGAGCGAGAGTCCTTTTGCTGATAGGCCTGGTTGAACCGATTGCAGCACTGGAGGGCACTGTGTCCCCAGTACTCGCAGATTTGGTAGCGTGTGCCACGCTGGCGGCCAGAGCGACCGCCGCCACCGCCACCACCTTGCCCTCCTCCGCCGTCACCACCACCCCCTTGGTTGGGGCGGTTGCCACGCTGGCCTTGCTGCTGCTGCTGCTGGCCACCGGATGCATGGCCGCCACCAGGTGGTCCGGACGGGCGGCCACCGGAGCGGCCGCTGTTGTTGTCGATGAAGGGGCGCCCCCCTCCACGGTTGTCACCGCCTTGCCGCGCCACGGCGTTGGCGGAGGTGGAGAAGTCGGGGGCCTGCGAGTTCTGCTCCATGAGCGCCTCACATGAGAGAAGCATGGAGTAGAAGTCCTCCACGCTGAGGTTGTCCGCGCCGGCGGCGGCGAGCACCGTGAGAGAGTGTTGCAGGGACTCGTACTGAGGCCCAAGACCAACAACGATGTAGTCGATCAATTCGTCGTCTGAGATCGGAGAACCGACCATGGCCATAGCATCGGCAAACCCCTTCATCTTGTGGAAGTAGGCGGCGGCGGTGAGGTCGTTCTTCTTCAGCGACGTAAGCTGTCGTCGCATCTGGCGTGCCCCTGCTCGGTTTTGTGCCGAGAACATGGACACGAGGCAGGACCACACGGACGCCGAGGTGTTGCGTCCGATAAGATGGCCGAGGATCTCCTCCGTCATGGAGCCGACGAGGATGCCAAGGACGCGTTGATCCGTGTAGAACCAGTTGGCGTAGTCAGGGTTGGGGCTGGTGACGGCTTCGGCGCCCGTGCCCTCGGTGATCGTGGCGGGGGCATCTTGCAGGGGCCATCGAGGAAGCCGTACCACCCCTGGCCGGCGATGTTGGGGACGACCTGCATCTTCCAAAGAAGAAAGTTAGTGTGATCTAGGCGCACGGTGATGGTGTTGGTGTTGTGGCCGGTGGGTGCGGTGATGATTGCGCCGGCGGGGATCGATGGAGTGGAGGAGGAAACCAACGCGCCGACGGTGGTGATCTGCATCGCGGAAGAGCTCATCGCGAGAGGCGGCGCGGCGACAGGGAACGCGCGGAGCTGCGGCGGCAGGGAAACCCTAGGGGGTCGACCTGCTCTGATACCAAGTGAAAAAAGAGTTGTTTGCCGTGGTTAACCCCAACCGGCTGGCTCGTTTATATATTAAGATCAACTTGTACAACAAGATTACATCGGTATAAAATACCGTACATGTATACAGACGTATATACAACTCTAACACGTGTCTCCACGACTACCCATAGGTTTCATCGAGTGCAGCTTTGGGATCCAGTTATCATTCCAAATTGAAATGCTCTCACCCGAGCCCACCCTCTTGATCATCCCAATTTCCACAGCTTCCCTTCCCGCTAAGATAGCACGCCAAGTTTTGGATGCCGTTCTTGGAGAATACTTCATGGGCTAATGCTTCAAGGAATTCATCCTCAGAAAAAAAAAGGAAAACTATGCTGCACCCGGGCCAAAATCGTGTGAAGAGCATGCATGTTTTTGGAATGACGCAAGTTCGTCCTTAATTGGGTGGTGGGCACATGAGCAAACTGTGAAACTATTGCACTTTGAGCATGATATAGTAGCACAAGTCGGATGATCTTGGCATTCCATTCCAGTACTCAGCGTTCAAATATAGACGGGGCAGCTATAAAAACACATCCTCCCCTGTCACTCATTCAACAATATGTACTAGGAAATATGGCTCCTCCGTGAGACATTGGAGTAGACCAAACATATGTCATACCTATATTAATCATTTTCATCGTTGCTTCCATCGCATGAATACCATCTGCGTTCACTCCGCGTTAAGGAAGAGTTCTTATTATCGCAATAACGACCTAACAGAACTTGAGAACACAAAGATGTAGGGTTAGTCAATAATCTCCACACCTGTTTTCCAAGGAGAGCAATGTTGAACAAGTGCATATCTCTGAATCCCATACCACCATTGCTCTTAGGAACTGAAAGCTTGTCCCATGATAACCAATGCATAAAACTTTTATCTAAATTTCCTCCCCACCAAAATCTCCCAGAGATAGAATTTAGTTTTTGACAGGAGCCTTTAGAGAGAAGAAAGCAACTCATGATGTATGTCGACATGGACTGAATGACGGATTTGATTAGGGCTTCTTTTCCCGGGTATGAAAAATTCTTTTCCGCCCAGCCATTTGCCTTGCTCCTTGCATTATCCGCGATGAACTCAAAAGCATCACTCGTGACCTTTCCAACTGCCGTTGGTAGTCCAAGATATTTCTCACTA
Organism: Lolium rigidum; assembly: GCF_022539505.1. Classification (NCBI taxonomy): domain Eukaryota; kingdom Viridiplantae; phylum Streptophyta; class Magnoliopsida; order Poales; family Poaceae; genus Lolium; species Lolium rigidum. Next base: position 377,917,879 of record NC_061510.1, read on the forward strand.
AAAGGCTAAAAGCCTCAACTTGAATATTCAGATTTGTCTTAACTTCAAGCCGATGAACATCAGACGTACATTGGCTGAAGAAAATAGCACTCTTCTCTTTATTTACCCTTTGGCCAGACGCCTCATCATATATTTGCAAAATCTCACTTAGTCTGCTGGCGCTTGTCCCATTTGCATTAATGAAGATTAAGCTATATTCTGCAAAAAGAAGATGTGAAATCTAGGGTGATCTATTACAGAATCTCGCCCCTCTGTCCACAAAACCAGTGTTGTAATTATGTAACAAAGTAGTCAAACCTTCTCCACAGAACAGAAAAAGGAATGGCGATATAGGATCTCCCTGCCTAATTCCACGTGTGGGGTGAAAGGGCTCCAATAAGCCTCCAGTCACTTTAACTGAAAAATTGACAGTAGATATGCACTTCATAATTAGTTGAACTAGCCTCGCCGGGAAACCTAGTTTCAACATCATTGCTTTAAGAAAAGGCCACTCAACTCGATATAGGCTTTCATCATGTCTAATTTGACGGCACAGTGTTCCTTCTTTCCTTTCTTTTTTCTCTTCATTGAATGAATACTTTCAAAAGCCACCGGTGCATTATCTTGGATGAGCCTCCTAGGACAAACACGCTTTGTTCTTGGCTAATAGTATATTCCAAAACTAGTCTCATCTTGTTTGCAATCGTTTTTGTACCAATCTTATAGAGCACATTGCAAAGAGAGATCGGTCTGTATTGCTTAGTTGATTGAGGATTCCTAACTTTCGGAATGAGAGTAATAGTTGTATCATTTAATCTTGCTAGCATCTCTCCTCCATTAAGAAAACTCAAAACTGCATTACACAATTCATCTCCAAAGAGATTCCAATGACGCTGGTAAAAACCAGCTGTAAACCCATCAACTCCAGGAGCCTTCGACGGATGCATTTGAAAAAGAGCCTTTTTAATATCATCCGCTGTAAAATCTTCTCCAAGCATAATTTTATCTTCTGAATTTACCTTCTCTTCGACCAGGTCTAGGACTCGCTGAAAATTTGGTAAGCTTCAGAAGAATACAAACCAGAATAGAAATTCTGTACTTCATCTTTAATATCATCCGCATTGTCACAAACTGAACCATCTTCACGGTATAGAATATGTATGCCATTGATCCTTTTTCTCTGGGCCGCATGATAATGAAAATATGTTGTATTGTGATCCCCCGCTTTAAGCCAATTAACTCTGGCTCTTTGCTTAATCCATATTTCTTCTTGGTAAAGAACTTCATTTATTTTTTCCATGAGTCTCCTCTCTTCCCCCGATGGGCCACTTCCCATGGAATTTTTCCTCACACGATCTAACTCCTTCCGCAGATTTTGAAGCTTACGCTTGAAATTGCCGAAAGTCCTCGTTCCCCAGGACTCCAAGCCAGATTGCAAACTAACTAGGGAGTTCGCAAAACCACTCAGGCCTATACCTTTCTCCGCTTTACCCCACAGATCATTAACAATTTTGTCATAATCAGCGTGAGTCTGCCAAACATTCTCATATTTAAAACTCCGGCTATTGGATAGCCGCTGCTTCACATATTTATTCATCTCAATAGCCAACATGCAATGATCAGACTGAACCATATTAACATGTTTAACTCGCAGCACTTGATACATTTGACGAAAATCTTCCGTCCCAAGAGCTCTGTCTAAACGAGCCTTGACATTTGCCCTTCCATCCTGTCTATTATCTCATGTGTACGGCTGACCTGAGAAGCCCAAATCTTGAAGATCGCAGTCTTCTATAACCTCCCTAAAAGCCCTCATTTGCCATTCATCGCGAGCGTGCTCACTAAAATGATCTGTGTTGTACATAGTTTCATTGAAATCACTTACACACAGCCACGGAAGATTCTGGAGCCCTTTTAATCTCCTCATGAGAGTCCAAGTATGGTGTCTATTCTCTCTTCTTGGATCTCCATAGATACCTGTAAACCTCCATTTAGGAACTGAATTATCCTTAGACTGAACAATGGCGTCGATGTGGTATTTGTTGAAACTCTTCACCTCAACATTAACAACTGAAGACCAAAAGAGACCAATACCTCCACTCAACCCCACACTATGGACAGCAAACCCTCTAGCAAAACCAAAGGTGCTCTTCATATTCTCTACTCTCTTTCCCTCGATCTTCGTCTCCATCACGAAAGCAGGGTCGGGTCCATTTGCTTCACGAAACCGCGAAGCTCTCGAACCGCCGGGTCGTTCCCAAGCCCCCGACAGTTCGCACTTAAACAACTCATTGGCCTCGGCGTGGCTGCTTCGCAGCCGACGCCAATGGGGGATGATTTTCTTCAGAAACCCTCTTCTTCTTAGCATTTGGGGTCAAACCCTCTTTCAATTTTCTCAACTCAGCTTCCTCGCGCTTGGATCCTGTGATATGTGGTTCAAACATAATCAAGTCTCTAATAGAATTATGTTCACTGGATATTTGTATCCGCTGGTGCCATTGTCAATTTTCGGTAGACTGGTAGCTTACCACCACGCATATTCTGATTTCTGCCCCTTCCCCGGCCACCCATAGGAGCCCGTGGTGGGGGTATAACCTCTGATGCATCCTTCCCCCTCTCATGCTGGTAATCCCTTGTACCCTCCTCTTTAAACTCCGTGTAGAAATCATCATAGCCACCCTCCGCAAAAGGATGACCAGCCTTCTTCTTAAAATCAATTGGAGCTCGCAGATAGGGACCCCAAGGCAAATTACTCGCTCTTCACTAATGTGAAGTCGTTGAGATATTTGATTTTGAAGTGTACTAAATACGTACAGACTAAAACGAGTGAATCTACATATTAAAGGTAGACTAGATACAAAATAAAATGAGTGAATCTAAAAAAGCTGAAGGTACCAATAAAAAAATTTCAGCAAAATGCGTTTCTTATTAAACTCAAATGTTTGAAAGATCAGATATGGCCTCTGCATATTTGAAATGCGCACGAAAAGAATGTGGCGGAGAAATTGGTCTATAAGTGTTTAAAGATTCCACAAAGGTATAAGTCTCTGAAAAGCGGGTTTAACGGCTTAGACTAGCAATAGTGCTAGTATGTAGCTAATATTATGCATCTTAATCCTACAAAGAAAATGCTAATGTGGCAGCTAATCAGTTTTTGTTTTCAGTTTTCACAGCATTGGGAGAAATTTGTACAGTAGAAAATCAAATCCCCAACTTCAGTTACAGACATTTTAGTTGCACATTTCATACATGATAGCACATCTAAGCTAACTAATATAACCGCCATTAGCAAAAAGCAGAAGCCACGGACAGTTAGTTAAAAGCCAGTGAGAGATTTCAGATGTTTAAATGCTTGAAAGGGCTTCGTTGTTCCTTCGTCTATGATACCAGACAGTTTGCATTTTCGGCTTTCTCAGTTCTCAAGAAGATAGGCGTGTGCTCTTATTCCCTGGGAGGAGTACCGGAGCAAGTCTATAGTACAAAGCACAAACCAAGTACCCGATCACACTTCACAGATTTGCGGCTACAGCCATTCCTCTTTCTGAATATACCAGCCAGCAGGTAACACCGCTTCTTCTCTACTGATGAAGTGGTAACATTGGTATGCAAAGCAGATGAAAGTCCGCTCAGTTAAGCCAAACAATACGCCATTAAGTTGGCGCTTCATGTTCCACGTAAGTTTTGATTTAAGATACTTCCAGACATATACGCATGGGCACTATGTTGGACACCAACACCTACGGAAAAAACATGCAACTGCAAAATCAGCATACAAATGATTAATTACTGGATACCAATGTGAGACATGCAACACATTTCTTTGCAACTGAAATGTACAGATACACAAAAGCAAAACTCAAATACTACAACATTATTACCACTGTAAAATAACAAACAAAAAAATGTGGATTAAAGATTTATAGTAACATGCCAGCAGTTATATGTTTTATGCCTCTGCAGGACATATCTATGAAATGCAAATATCTGCAGTCATGTATAATTGATTTTCCCACTCTAAGGTCACAGCAAATTGACGAGACGTTTACCCAAGGCTCAGAGAAGTGTTCCTCCTCCCCAGAAGATCAGATTCACTTGCACACTAGGGAAATGACAGGTGGAGTTTCACCATTGACATATTGTTTTCGAGTTTAGGGTTCTTAGTTGTGTAGTGTTGGATGCCCTTGACGTATTGTTTTCGAGTTTAGGGTTCTTAGTTGTGTAGTGTTGGATGCCCTTCTAAACAATAAACTATTTGCTAGAAGTTGTAAGAAATGAACAAATGACACAATGCTAGAATGTCAAGGGTATAGCTAGTTTACCATGGTATGATCAGCTATTTCATGCAAACTGTTTGCAATTCCTGCCATCAGCCCGGTTAATATTGTTAACCAATGGTAGACATCAAGCATGCAAAACAGTGAACAGACTTAGGAAGGTTCTGGACTTCTGGTGATGATTTGTAGAGAGCTGCATTATTAAATCCCTAATTCCTTATCCAGGGCCACAATGCTACATAGCTACAACTTCCCAAAGATAGGATTGCCAGAGCCAATAAGGCATTTCAGCACAGCTTAGAGAAATTGCCAAAGAAGGATATCCTTATCCTAAAACTGCTGCCCATTCCTCATGGTGTTCCCATATCAAATCCTTTTTTCCCATCAAACATTTTTTTGCTTAACTGACGGATATGAGATAACTGCAGCTGTAGGAAATTCCTGATGTTCCATTTTCTTCTTCGAGCATCCTCAAGGTCTAGAGATCTGTATGCCAGAGCCACCAGATACAGTGCTGGATGCAATCTCCTGCGATTTCGGTTAAGAGAATCTAAGTACATAGTGACACAATATATGAATAGATAGAATATACAGAGTGACACATGTATTTAAAAATTATGAAAAGGCAAGTCTTAACCAAAATGAATGAATAAACCCCTACTTAAAAATAGTAACATAAGTATGATGGCGTCTAAAAAAAGTATGGTTTGCAGCCCTTGCAAGTTGCGACTCGAACTTCTACAAAAACAATTCAGAAGCAACAATTCAATATATTTTCAATGTGAATGCATGTCCATAGTAAATCTCAAATAAAATATGCCGTATACAAGAACCTGGGACAACAGAAGAAACTAGACATTAAGTTTGACTCTGAAACTGCAAAGCTGGGAAATCACCAATCTGGATGACAATGACTTATCTGTCTGTTTATGCAGATGTAACAAGAGAAGGAAAGATCATCAACCAAACAAGCCAAGATAGGCCATATCAGAACGTATAAAGCTTACTTTTCAGATTGCTCATTGACACCATCCCACTGTCTTGGTGAAAGAACTGTCCTCCCTTTCTTGTCTCTCCCAAATGTCTCGATGTACCAACCACCAGTGTCATGCATGTAACAACGTGGCTCAAAAAGCCAATACCTGCAAGCGAAGAATATTGTATGAAGGCTTACTATTGCCATACTCTGTACTATTTTGAGGGGTAAGAATGATTTCTATATTCATAATCATAGGTGAATAGGCATTGAATCTATTTTGACAATCAAATTACTTGTTGAGTTGTAGTACAATTCTTTGATTCACTACTGTTTGGATGAGGGAAATATTCCTATATTCAATACTAGTGAACATGCAATGCTTATCAATCGGAAAAATAGTAACTCTGAACTGAACACCTATGTGAAGATCTTCTTTCCCAGTCGTTAAAGACACTTCATGCTTACACGCTTGACTACCAAATTAAGTGACTGCTCTGATTCTGATTGAGTGTGTTGCAGGGTGTTCAAATTCTGCAATCATAAATAACAGAGTGTAGGGCCACAGTGCTCTTCATTGTCGTAATTTGAGAGGCATACAGAATTAGCGGTTTACAACAAAGCATGTAAACCGTTGACCACAACTGACACCTCAATCCTCCTGGAGTGTCCTTTACATGTTCCTTGCTAACAATTAATGTCAAGATGAGTTCACTGCAATTTACTATTCGTAAGGAAAAATCTCCCACGGTTCCTACACATAAAGTATGAGCACAACCCACACGGGAACATAGAAAGGAAGGCATACCTGCTAGGTGGCAACCGAGCCCTACTACATCGACACTCACAGGGTGAAACTTTGTCTCCAACTTGATACCAATGCATGTGTTTAACCTACAGAATTTGCATCAATATTTGACACAAAAGTGCAGTCTAGAGATGTGCCACTTGAATTACACAAACTGATACATAAATTGTAGCTAACCCATTTATACTTTGTTTAATATAATGTGAAAAAGGTATGCATACCATAAGTGTCCTATGCTTCACAATTAGATGGGTCTCTGTTCCACGGCCATCATAGACAGAGCAAGATCCTTCCTCCCCAGTGGTGTCCAACCCAGTGATTGTTCCCAAAAGGAGATGCTCCTGTGTCACATCAGATGCAGCCACTTCATTTGGAACAAGAAACACATGTATGTGATCTTCGACGTCTGATTTGTCGATGCAATTGCACTTGAGCCTCCTATTTGCAGTGGCCACTACTCTCCCACAGATTCGCAATTCAACATCCTTGTAAGCATCTGATGGGGGGCTCTCACTATCCTCGTCCGCTTTCTTGTGAATATTTACAGGACTAGGTATTGAATCTTTCTCCGTGTTTGCTGTAACGTTTGGAGTAACCACGTAAGTTCCAAAACCAGCATGTGGCAGCTTCTGATGACAAGCATCTGGCAGCTCTTGGACGCTATCAGCTAGACTAACAATACCAAACAGATTGCGGCCTGATACAAGGTGCAATAGCTCAGAGGTCTCACACACAGACCTCTCCTCAGCTTCAAAGCAATCAGGAAGGAAATCCATGGACTCCACCTCTGGGCCATAGTACGCAGCATGGACTGCGGAGTACAGTTCACTTTCAAGCCTATCAAAATAACTTGAGCCAGTGGCAATCCTCTTTTTCGTGACAATGTCGTCGACGGTAAGCCTATACCATTTAAGCCATTCGACAACATTACTTTCTCTAGGCACCGCAATGCCTGAACCATATGGATATACACTCTGCGATGGCCTAGGATGCTTCTGCATAACTACCCTCTGCGAACGCAGGAAGCTATCGTAGTGAGCCCTTCTCTGCGAATCGGATAGAATCTGCAACACCGGAAAAGCAGCCGTGAGCCCGTGAGCAATCCACAGAACACAATTTCGGGCTTCTGGTTGATTGCTTCTTGCTTCGTAATAAAGTGAACCCTATGCTATGCAAGTGCACGTATTAGCACTGAAGTAATTTCCACTTCCCAGATGAACAATTCATTTGGGCGAATCCCCAATTGGTCATTTGTCTACACAGTCTAGAGCCGGTGTTGACATGTTTAAAGCAAAATTGGAATCAACACGGTACGAGGTTGGCTAGTGCTAAATCATGCATCCGTGCCAGCACAACTGAATCGAACGGATACCTCGTAGGCCGCGAGGATCTGAAGAAACCGGCGGGAACCGGCGGCGGCAGCGACGTCCGGGTGGGTCTCCTTGGCGAGGCGATGGAAGGAGGCCTTGATCTCCGCGGAGGAGCTCGTCTCTCCCACCCCGAGCACGTCGTAGGCGTTGCTGGACGCTCCCCCCTCGTCACGGGCGGACGTGCTCGCCGGCCGGCAGCGCGACGCGAGCGGGAGCGGGAGGACTGCGTTGCCGCGGAGGAGGAGGAGTCGCCGGAGCTCCGCCGCGCGAAGCGCCATAATTGTTCTGTTGCCGCTGCTGCCTTCGCCGTGTGGAGCCGGAGTGGCGGTAGTGACACCGTTGGCCGCCTATCTGAGCGGCGGCGGACGGAAATGGACGGTTTTTTTGTGTGTGTTTTGATGAGACAAAATAGACGAGAGACATGGAAGAAGATGGCGTGGAGGGCTGAGAAGCTAGCCGCGCATTCGTAGCCCGTTGCCGTCCAGCTAGCATATAATGGCCCGCCAATATATTTGGGCCGGTGAGAGAGTTTTACATTAGACGATTCTACATCGACGTTTTTCTACCAGAGCTTTCTTCTGTTTTTAGATATTTCTTGAGGGATTTGCTCCCTCAAATCTTTCACTATTTAATTTGCATTGTGATTCGTGCTAGTTATAAGGTGCAACATGAGTCGTAACTAAAATTTGATGACATCATCTGACCGAGAATGAAGTTAGTCCTCAGTCGACTGAGAAATAGTCACATCCCATTTTTAAAAGAATAGAAGCCATATATTAAAAAAATCATCTTTAAAAAATCCTAACTCAAATAGAATAAAAATTCTAGTGGGAATAAGTCATCGTCTCCAACCGCACAGATGGCATGTCGCGAGCCTAATACAATGTTACACAACCTCTGGCAATGCCATGGCCAAAAGATTGTTATACTTGTGGCCAGATGTTGCCATGATACACCAAGGAAGACGGTCAATAGCACAGACAAGAAGACAAAAAGGTCTGACGAGTAGACTTGACTCCTCGCGGATGCTAAACGTGTCATCGCGATATTTTTATTGACAAGGCAAACGCCACCACAAACGAAGGTGGATGAACTATGATTAATGACTTATTGACTTTACCACATAACCGAGGGATCATATCTGGGAAAACCAATCCTCACGTACCAGCGGCGATGTCGGAACCAACGCCACTACGATGAGTGGTTGAAGTTACTTTATTTCAATGCATCATCACTTTCACCATCCAGACAAAGAAAATGAGGACACCAAAATATAAAACCTAGACAAATAGTTCCTCAAGTGCAAAGGTCCATGGTTTTCCATCCTGTTAGCGCGACAATCCATGGCCTTACCCGTCTCGTGGCACGAAAGCCAGCCGACGAAGACGAGGGAGTCAGCCAGTAGTGTTTTGGCTTGTTAACTCTATCTTTGATTTTATAGGATTCCAACATCCACTTCAAACTCTTTTTTACACTCGTTCTGGTAGAATCGATGCAATTGTTCATGTGTTTTTCCTTTGTTATATTTGAATGACTATTCTTGTAATTTTATTGTGTTTTAGAATCTTATCTTTTTCCACTTGCATTACGGTAGAATTTATGTGTTTGAATTGTTGTTTTGTTTCTCAATCTTGTGGCCGAAAGAGATCCTGAGAGAAGGCTGAAAGGTGACTAGAAGCACTAGTTATCCACATTAATAATGGTAGAGAAACTATCATGTAAGACACAAGGAAACCATAGTCGCCTCTCTTAGTCACATGAAAGCGGTTGGAAACACCGATCAACGTTTAGAGCGTAGGTTTTAGTCGCTTCCATGTAAGGTTTGTATGTTCTCTGCGATGAACATCCCCACGGCTCTATCCCCATACTAGTGTGATCAGTGTGATCACGGTTGTCGATATGGTCATCACTAGGGAGCCTCTTTGATGTTCGTTCTAGCATATTGACGGAATCAATTTGGTGGGTGTTTCCATAGGGAGTTCTCCTGTCCATGTATTTTGCTTTTCCCGGATTTCTTCACAGTAGTATGGGGCAAAAGTTAACAATTTGCCTTCCTTGCAATAGGTTTAGTCATGGATGCCTCCACCTGTTTTTAATATTACAATAGACTATTCATGCGGATTTTCAAAACGTTTGTGGTTAGTCTGGCCTTCCGGCGTAGGCTTCTCTTTGTGCTCCCCTTTTATCGTGGCCATGCATGTTTATCTTTTTTGCTCTCAACTTTTGTCATGGTAGAGTGATGGTACATTCGGAGATGCAAATCCGAAAGCCAAAAAAGACATCGTTGAGAGATTCTATTGGAACTCCTTACTGTTATTGTATACCCTGTCAACCAACATATAGTAAAGAGAAGTGTGCCAAAAGCTTACGCGAGTGCTTCACATGTGTAGCTCGTGTGGTTTGGTTATCATTTTTGCTACAACCGTGAACAAGAATCCTTTTCACAAATTTTTAGGATAATCAAGCAAACTTAGGAAGACGCTTACATTCCTATGTACTCCGTAGATAAAGTTAGGTCGGTCGTTTCTGGATGGAGGTTGTAGATTGAAAGTGATATGTTTCTGTCGTCATGTACGTACCTAATTAAGGTAGAACGAAGTCACGACGACGTGGAAACGACTTGCTCTCCTCGAAGCCCACGGAAATGAGAGCTATGGGTGTATTGGTTGCCGACGGAAATTCTACTACCGTTTATTAGGGTATTATTATTTGCTTAGAGAAAAAAATTGAACCATTTATTTGGTAAACAAAATATGAGTTATATGTCATAAAAATTATACCATCTTTACTAGTATTAAATTGCAATAGGTGGTGGTTGGTGTCACAAACTGACCAAAAAGTTTTTTAGGCCCAACGTCTTTGAGCAACCGTAGGCCCAATGTCTCCTCACGTCAGAAATAATCGAAAATAGCACATCGACCGATCGGAACTGGATTTGCGTCCGTGTCCAAGTAGTATCCTCTCTTCCAACTAGAGTTTGACTTAAATTATTTGTCTAGGTTATTATATAGAGCTCTGAGACTAGTCACAATGGGAAGTATCATACGCTACTATCATGCACATGATACTAGTTTATGATACCACATCCACAATGCATAGTATCATAATATGGTATCATAGTTATGTCATATTTAATATTTTGTAGAATCTCAATGCAAATGTGTGTACATGATGTATTTGTCATGAAGTTTTCTAGATTTATGTGTCATGATACGGTATCATATTATGATACTACTCCCATCTCTCACCTCATTAATTGATGTGACACATCAGATTTTTGCCAACATGGCATGCATGATACTACTTATGATACTTCCATTGGAGCTAGTCTGAAGAGATTATAACTCAGCGGAGAGCCGGAGAGGCGTGCTGCCGTGCGCTCGTGCATATGTTGCACATATGTGGGCAAGGAACCAGAGCGCTGCAAGAAAATAAACGTGCGATCTCTCCTTGTCCATCCAAACCAGCATCGGCATGCACCGATCAACAACAAGAAAAAAAGACTTCCTTATCCGTCCCGTAAGCACTCTGCATAACCTGATCGCTTTAGAAAGCTTGTCTGACATTGCTACATACACATCTTGCAAGCATTGACTGGTCAACCATGACGTATTGATCACGGCGTGAATGCAAAACAGATTTACACATACTCCCTCCGTCCCAAAATGTAAGCGTCTAAGGACTGGTCAAAAGTCAAACTTTACTAAGTTTGACCAAATATTTAGAAAAATATATTTACATCTACAATATCGAATGGACATATTAAAAAAATATATTTTATGGTGAATCTATTCATGTTGATTCATTACTGTAAATGTTTATATTTTTGTGTATAAATTTGGTCAAACTTAAAAAAACGTTGACTTTTGAGTAATACTTAGACGCCTTACATTTTGGGACGGAGGGAGTACTACAATACGACCATGGTTGATAAAAGCCGTAATAATCACGTAGATCATGTAAGTGTTCTACTAATGCACATGCATGCAGTTTATTTCAAGGTTATAAATTTCGGTTCAAGTACTATACTTGTATATTTGGAGATCCAGAAGGTGAAGGAATTATTATTAAAATTTAATAAAATTTAATAGAATTCTAAGGCCATCTCCAACTGGGAGACCCAAATCGGCACGCTGGAACATCCGTTTGTGTCCGTTTGGGTGGGCGCGCAGACAGAGGACGGCGTCCGCCTGGCCGTTTGGGTCGCGCGCTGCGCCCAACGCTGCGGCCACCCATTTTGCCAACGCTGCCTAGACATTTCGTTGAACAGGGTGCGGGGACAGGCCATCGCTGCTGGGGCATCGGTCTCGGGGCCTTGGAGTGCGTCGCCGGCGCACGGTTGAGGTCAATAGACGAAGGCGATGGCCCGTCATGGACTCGCCCACCTCCGGTGACCCATCCCATGGCGGGTTCAAGAACCGCCCCGCCGACGCCGGGCAGGTACCCAAACGGGGTAGTTGGTGGGGCTGTTGACCGGGGAGGAAGCGGCCGAGTCACGGAGGAGCCGGAGCTTCCCGCCGAGGCTGTGCCGACGCCCGTCGCGGCCAGCTGCGCGAGCGCGTTGTGGCCGTAAAAGAGGATGACATGCTCTTGTATGGCATTCTCCTTCGCCTCCGTTTGGAGGAGTTGGAGCTGCTCGGCCGCCCTCTGCCGCTCCTCCGCGGCGGAGGCCTCCCTCTTCCGTTAATCGAGCGCCCTGCGCCGCTCGTCATGCTTCTTGTTCTCCGTTTTCTCTGCTCCGCGATGAGTTCGGGCCTCGCCTTCTTCGCCGCCTCAGCGGGCTACGCGACCACCGGAACGGCCGGGACCTCCTCAGCGATAGGAGCGACCACGACAGTGAGCTCGGCCTCGTCTCCGATGGTGGCGGCGGCGACAACTTCGTCGGCCATCCTTTAGGTTTGATACTAGAGTTCAGTGGCTGCGGTTTCAGAGGCGGACACGCTGGCCAGGGGAGGACAAGGGGAGGACGCGACATGACAGCCCTTGGTGTCCGCGGCCACGCAAACCAGGCCCAGATTTGGGACGGCTTTGGGTTATCCCGGACACCGTGGCTATCCGTTTTTGGGTTGCATCCGTGCGTTGTGCTACGGATTTGTCCGATTCGAACCATCCGGACGCGCGGACGTGGGAAGGGTCGTCCCATTGGAGATTGCCTAATTTGACGGAGGTAGCGACGCCTCCGGAGACGACCACAGTCCGTTAGATCTCTTCATGGAACATAGTACCTGAACACGCATCAAGGTACTATTGGTAGTGGCAAAAGTTCATCTCCAGTAATGTCATAGCGGGATATTTATGAAATTTTTCCCGTAGCAACGTACGGGTATTTAGCTAGTTTAGTTAATATTCGAAAGAAATTTTGAATGGTATACGTTTTTTGTGATATACAGGTTATATTTTGTTGCCCGATTTTTTGTAGTCAGCGTGGCCCATGATACACCATTGCATGTGTGAATTGTCCTGTACGGCGCATTTCCCGGCCGAGAACGTCGTCTTGTCCCGACGACGGCGGCGATGAAGGCCAGCTCGACACGTTTGCATAATGCGGACCCCGTCACCCGTCCGTCGAATGGCACATGCATATCGTGAAAAATTCTGGATCCGCGTCGATCGGACTGGGCTACACGCGGGGATGTGTCGTGATCGCCTTATCCATTGCGTCCAGCGTACAGTACAGTCCGAGAGTGCGGGCACACTGACACCGCTCTGGTTTCCAGGTTGACACGAGCACGTGCGTGCCCACTACCACGCGCGGCGGCACTGCAGCTACGGCCGTGCAGGCTGGGGCAGATAAAATAACTCGCGAAACTGCGTACATGCATGCATGGCGGAGGGAGCGCCGGAGCAGACGCTAGTGGCCACTGCTCCACCGAAGCGTGAGCTCTCGCAGCCGCGGCCCATGCCCTGCACTACACTGCACGCACGCGAGCAGAGCTCCACCATACCATAGTGCAGTCCACTCCGGCGAGCAGAGCTAGCCGACTCATCCGCCCGTTGGTGGCGGGCCCCGGGCCCCCGGCGCCGTGTTCGCCACCGCCTGCATCCGCGTCGATGCCATTAACTTCGAGCCAGCCGAAATGGCGCACCACGCCGTGGCGTGCGGGCACCCCGTACCTCCGTCCGTCCTCGCTGTGACGCAGAACAAACAGCCATCCTACACAATTGCACACACCCCAAGCCCCAAGGAGAATATAGGCCAAAATAACAAACAAGTGCGTTTCCGGATTTAGAAGAAGAGGAAGGCGTGACGCTGACGCTGAGATTGCTCCCATACTCAACGACCAACATGCCTACCGAGCGCGGCGGGAATTTACGCGATCAAAGGCATGGTGCGTTACACCGAGCGGCCACATTTTTGGTATCGGCCAAACAGGGCTTGCAGTTTTCACGCTCCACAAACTCGAGACGACCAAGCTTGCAAACCTCAGCAAGAAAGAGACCATGAACGCGGAAAATCATTTTGGCTGCGGAGCACCAATGCTCTCGGCGTATAGAAAGCTAAAAAAATTATATTTGCATGTTTTATATTCTGAGCTACACAAAAATGATAAAGTTTGTTTTTTTAGAGATATGAAATCACCATGCTCAGATCTACACTTTTGTTATTTTTGTTTAGCCCAAACTACACTTTAAATTGAAAATTTGCTCGTTTGTGAGATAAATTACTGGATACATCATGATTTTTTCATAATTTTTTGAAATTTCGATTTTTTTTTACTTAGGAGATCACTCGTGCCCATGTGTACTATATCTCTGTCCATGAATGGAGCATGATTACACTCTTCTTCATGTTTTGTAAATAAGCACGACCGTTTGTCGAAAACTCCAAATAAAATCGATCTACACGTCTCGCTTTATTTCTTAAAATTCGAAAACCAAATTTGCAAGTTTCAAAGAGATCCGGAAATAAAATTCCTTGGATGTAGCTAACGACGTATACTTCAAAGGTGCAAGATCTCCACACAAAATAGTGGTTAGCATTCTAGGCCACACACACACAAAAAACGTCAAAGATATTATGTACCCTAGAATCAATACTAAGTATGTTTTGTATTGAGACAGTGCCTCTTCGTGGGTATGCATCACTGTCTACATTCAAACCTTTTTCTCAATTCTATTTTAAAACTTGTTAACATATAATCTTAAAACTTTGAAAACAGAGGAGATAAATGTAGCTGCGCCTCGTCGTTTGTCCGCACCCGATGGTGTGCGAACTATACGTGTACTCCCGGGGAATGGAAGGCAAAACGGAATGTTTTCCAGATTTAGAAGAAAGCGTGACGCTGAGATGGTTCCATGCTCATTAACTGGCCTACAAGATTGGCGGGAATTTACGCGATCAAGCAATGGTGCGTTACACCAAGCGGCCAGATTCCTGGTATCGATCGGCCAGACATAGTTGCAGCTTCGAAGCTCCGCTGTCTTTTTATAGAAACGCAACACAAAGCACGGGACGCCCAAGCTTGACTGTGAACCGAGCATGATTTCCATGGTTTTGCTGTAAGTAAGGATTAGAGTTTCCCTTGCTTGGGAGTTGGGAGGATGGTTGCTTTGCCTAGACGTACGGCTGCAACTGCAAGCCTGCAACAGTGCAACGGTCGGCAAACTCAAACGCTCGACGGCGTACCGCGTCCTCACCGGGGCCACTCAGACAGGCCCACTCGCGACCCGGCCCACCCACGGCCCTGGGAGCCCAGGCCGACGAGCCGCCGCCGTCTCCCCCGTCCACACCGGATCTCAAGCTGCCACCCCGTTCACAACAGGAGCGGCGGAGACAGACAGCAGTGTGTAGACCGTACACGTGAAAACCGTAACGCGGCGGAGCAAAGCACCACGGCTATCCGTGACTGCTGCGGTCGATACGGACAAAGCGGCTTGGATAGATAGCCCGCACTACACTCGCTGTCTCCACTAGGCAACAATCTAACGTGGGTTCGTTCGGACAAAAACCGAAGGAATCCTTGTGTATTTTAGCACGCAATCACACTTGCAGCCATGCACTACGGCTACTGACTACTGTATCATTCCCATCCATCCAAGTTGGCCACGGCCATGCAGTCACAGCACAGCACACACTACTAGAAAAAAGGCTTTCAGTGGCGCACCACATATAGCCATCAGTGGCGCACTAGTGGTGCGCCACTGTTATCACGCCACTGCTAACACATAGTAGTGGCGCACTAGGGGTGCGCCACTACTAGCCTAGATACCTGTGGCGCACCGCCCGGTGCGCCATTGACATGCCCACCGGTGCGCCACTACTACTCCAAAGTGGTGCGCCACCGTTGGTCGAGGCGATGCGCCACCACTGTGCAGAAGAGGTGCGCCACTGCTACAGTTTTGCGTGCGCCACTGGTCCAGCTAGTTGGTGCGCCACTGCTGCGTTAGTACGTGCGCCACTGCCCTCTCCGGGACGTGCGCCATCGCTACTTATCCTTGTGCGCCACTTGCTAGTCTCGGAGAGGATCACGGGCGGTGCGCCCTTGGATCGATAGCGGTGCGCCACTGCTACTTAGTGGTAGTGCGCCACGGATGGTCCACTAGTGCGCCACTTGCTAGGATTTCGAATTTTTTTTTTGTATCTTGGCAGGTATTTATACAGGTTGTATATGACGAGTACAATAGCACAATACGGGATATATAACGAGCATATAAACAACGGCACAGACTTATCCATACATAGTTCTTCACATTAGCCCCACATGATTCACAAGCATTCACATTAGAGGTTACAATGCAAGTTACGGTGTTACAAGTCACAAATGAGCTAGTAGTGGCACAAGATCGATCATCTAAACTAGCATCACATAGAAGAGAGCTAGAGTCACTACTAGCACCGTCCCGATGAAAGTGGTCTTCATCCGGTTCCTCCTCCGCTCCGTCCTCTCTCCCGCCAGATAGCGTGCGTATCTGTCTTCGGCCTCCGCTCTAGTGGTGTACCCTTTGTAGTCTGTTACCGCTAAAACGGTGAACCTGTCTCCGACACTCCTCCCGGTCGTTGTAGACTCCGGGAACCTTGCCCTTGTACACGACATACCACGTCATATCTGCGTACATATGCACAAGCCAAAGAAACATTAGTGCACGCTCATAGATGTTTGCAACGAATAAGAGCAAATTCAAAAACGATCCAAGTAGTATGAACTAAAAGGCATGCCTCATACATTGTTGGTCGGAACAAATATTAACATTTAGGGACGGAGTAAGTGAAACCAAGTAGGATGCACAATAGATTGATACTTGTGTCATCGCACCAGGTTCACTTACCCCTCCCCCAAGTGTATAGGTGACCAACATTCTAATCATCGGCATTTTGAGATACCAAAGCAAATAGAAGAATGACAAGGGCCTCATACTTTGTCGGTCCAAACAAATATTAACATTTAGGGAAGGCGTCGGTGAAACCAAGTAGGATGCACAAGAGATTGATACTTGTGTCATCGCACCGGGTTCATCGACCCCTCCCAAGTGTATAGGTGACCAACATTCTAATCATTGGCATTTTGAGATACCAAAGCAAATGGAAGAATGACAAGGGCCTCATACATTGTTGGTCGAAACAAATATGAACATCCCGGGATGGCGTTAGTGAGGCCGGGTAGGATGCACAAGAGATTGATATTTGTGTCATCACACCGGGCTCACTAGCGACACCCGGAGTGTACTGATTGACCGAACATTCTAATCATCGGCAATGCAAACAAAATTAACGACCAAATCAAGTGCGGAAAACGATAGAGCCATATATATAAGTTCACAAACATAGCCGAACTAGTAATTAAACGGACATGCAAGTAAAGTGTTGGATAAAGTTTATTACAACGAAGCTCGTCTTTAGTTCACAACTACATAACTAGGCTCGCACATCAAGACTTTTGCGGAGCGTGGATAAAACCGCCGCCTTTCTTCAAGCACATCCATGAGCGGTAGTCGTCACCCTGCATTTGGAGCATTGTGTCTATGTCACTATTTGACGGTCGATAGCCGGCGCGAGAACTCCCCGCGCTTCTAACGACATCTTGATGGATGATTTCACAAAACTCTACTTGGATGCGGAAGAAGTCTTGCTTGATGCCGTCGTCGGGGACCCGCGCCAATTTGTTGGCCCGGTCTGCGAGATGCTCGGGTAGCGTAAGCTGCTGCTGGTCCCGTATGAACTTATCCATGTGATAGAGGGCGTAGTAGGCATCCTTGTTACTAGAAGGCGGCTTCTTGACGCAGGGAAACTTTGTTTGGTGCTTGAACACATGCTTCCCGTACCTAACATTTGGCCTCTGCATGTTGCCTTTCGCTTTGACGTAGGCATTGAGAGCATCATCAAGTACGGCCTTGACATTCGTGTAGTCCGTGGTTGACTTACCGTCCGCATCGAGGTATGTGGCCACGGAATGCTTCGGGGTTATGGAGATGAGTGTGCAGGTTTTGTCTCTGCGTAGAACACATAATGTTTAAGAACATGACGATTGAAATCTAAAAAAATCACGAGTTAAGACCGGTACGGTGAGGGGGTGACTTACTCGGGAAATACGGGCGAGGAGGATGTTAGACTTCTTCGGTTCGCTAGAAAGAAGTCTTTGAGGTATCCACTCGCGACTGCCCGGTCTCCGGCGGTGGCCAAGTGGACGGCACGCATGTAGAAGGGGTCGGCTATCGCGATGTCCGGGATGTTGTTTCTAATGATCCGCATCGCCTTGCTGAGCGAGTATAGGCGAATGAAGGTGTAGTGCAGCGGATAAGCTGTTCGGCATGGCAAAGATGTCATCATACCGCGAGGAAGATCTTCTCCGCGAAGCCACTATCGACAAAGCCAACGCCCGAGGGCACCTTGGCAATATACACTCGGGTATCCATTATCTTTCTCCACGAGACGCCGCTCCTCCATAAACTGAATACCGTCAACCGGAGATCGCATAGGACCGGGTGCAGCATCGTACAATCTTTGAATTAGCATCCGCTCACCCGACACATGCACCCTCGCCTCGATATTCTTGGGCACTGGTGGCCCGTCCCGAGCACGGATAGGTGCCGGCTGGGCTGGCGGACTTGTCATCCTTCTTCTTTCTTTTCCGTCCCTTCGGCTTCATTTTCTTCGGGACTGCATTCTCCTCTTCGCAAGCCTTCTTCGGTGTGTTAGGACCGATAACACTTCTCACCTCGGCTATCGGCTGAGTCTCGGTGAAGTCGGCAGCTGGAGGCGTCTCCCGAGAACGAGAATAGGCGCCGCTTGTTGCAAAAGGTTTTCCCCTCGGCGGCAGCTTGAGAGGGTTGGCTACTGAGATCGTAGTCCATCACCCCAAAATCGAAGTTGCGGTCCGGGTTGGCGAACGTCTTGTCCTCGTCCGGACCGTCGTTCGGTTCTGTGCCATCTGCATGTCCACATCAGCTGATGGCGGCACCGTTGGGGTGGTCTTGCCATGGCTTGGCGCCGGCATGGCTTGGGGTGCTGTCCGTGGGGTGGTGTCGCTCGCCCCCAAACGAATCTGGCTCTTTGGCCAAACCATGGACCAATTGAAGCATTGGTGGAGGGCAAGGACCTGATCATCTTCGTCGGCACCATCGGGTTGAAAGGGAGGTACCACGTCGTCGTAGCCGCTAAGCACCCGAATCGGTTGAATCCTATACACGTCGGGTTGCATGGGTCTACCGTGTAGCGGCGGTTGCTCGGTTGAACGATTTTGGCCTTGGCAACATCGATCAACTCGCCGTTCACAAAGTGCGAGGAGAGTGCATGGGACGTCGACGGCGGAGCTCTGCGGAAAACATGTAGGGCGTTAGGGATGGCTAGCTAGTCAAAGGATGGGATATGGAAGTCATTGGCCGAGGGTTGGTTACCGTGATGGCGTCCGGCTCGGCTAAGGTCGAGGCACCGCCGGCGACGGGCGTGCAGCTGATGGAGTGGCCGCTTGATGGCGCGGTGCCGGGCGGCGTATTATCCGCAGCGACGGGTGCATTGAGCTGAAGTAATGGCGCCGCGGGAGACACCAAGGTTGGCGCCGCGGGAGCCACCACGGTTGGCGCCGCGGGAGCCACCAAGGTTGGCGCCGCCGGAGACACCATTGTTGCCGCCTGCGGACTCACCGATGGCTCCACGTTGTGGGAGTTGCTGCCCGCGAGCTGGGAACCGGGGGTTCCCCCTTTTGTCCTCCCTTATACCACGCGTCCAGACCGGCAACCAAGGTAGGGATGAGGGAGCTAAGCGTCGTGCCCACTTGGTCCTCCACTTGCTGTCGTTGCGTCCTCTGTTGGGTCTCCACGATTTGTTGCACTTGTTGCCGCACTTGCTCCTCGACCAATGTCGGGATCTGCGCAACTTGTGCCTTGAGCTGTGCGACCTCCTTCTCATCGATGGGGGGCTTTCTCTCCTTTTTCCCCGACTTATAGTATTCGACCATTTCATAGAGCATCCTTCGCCGGCCACACGACCAGCCGACGTCGGCTTACTCAATGGATCCCTCTTCTTGTGGGCATTCAACGCCCTATTTAAAGGGTTGTCCCAAGGGGCACACTTGCGAGGAGCTCGTGGACCCCGCGCCGCTACTAGCTTCCTTTTCACTTTCCGCGGCGGTCTCCTTAGCCTACGGGAGGAACATGCATGAACCATTTAGAAATTTGGATTCATCAATAAGAATGCAACCATAAAGGAGCTAATTAAGCGGGTGCATTCCTTACCAGAAGAGCCTCAAACTCCTTCACATCCGGAGTGGTGGTGAGCTCCTTTGTTTTCGGGTCAAGACGGTACCGGGCCGGGAGAAAGTTCCTGGTTTGCTTGTTTTTGTATTGCGGGAAGAGGGGCTCGAGGCCGTTCTTCACACGCTCCTTATCCGCGGCGTCCCATTTCGGTTGCGCCACCCTAAAACCGCCGGGACCAAGTTTGTGGGTGCCTAAGTTCAGTTTTCGCATGTCCTTCCCCCACCGACTAGAATCCGACGTTGACTCGCTCTCGCACTTGATCTTGAAATCAGCGTAGTCTTGCTCGGTGATCGAGGGATTTGACTCCTTGATCTTCTCGTAACTCTCACCATTATTAATCATTGTCTTCACTCGGTTCCTCCAACTAGCGAGGGCGGTGCTCATCTTCGTGAGGGCGGCATTGTGCACTTTGTTCCGCATGAGACGCTTTTACGAGCAGTCCACCGGGAACTCGTATCGTTCGTGCGGCTTACGGAAGAGGAGGGTGCGCAAATTCGCTCGGTCGGGATGCCCGAGGTTCTCGGTGTTGATCGAGACCGTGCTCCGGAGGATGCACCCGAGTTGGGCAGCGTAACCTTTGACTAAATCGGGGCGCCGTTGGAAGCCCGGTGGCGTTCACTTCGGTGAATGCACGCTTCACGGTGCTGAGCACATTCGGGCGACGCTCCCTCCGTAGCTTCTTCGGTGCGCCGGTGTCATCCTCGCCGGTACCATCCGTGGTGTCATCCTCGGCGGCACAATCAGTGGTGTCAGCATCGGCGGCATCGTCCGCTCGGTACTATGGATCGGTGCCATCATCCTCGCCGTCGTCGCGGCGAGGTTGTGACTCCATCACCTCCATTTCATCGGTTAGCATCCAGAATGGCTTGCTACCGCTGCCGCCGGCCTCTTCGTTGTTGGCCATGTTCGAACTAAGTAGGAAAAAATGCATAAAGTTAGCGCAAGATTTCACGGAAAAATTGGGCATGACCTATGCTAATTTATGGACATATGAGTGCCCCATTTTCGCCGAAACGGAAATGAATCAACATTTCGGCGATAATGGGCAACTCTGTCGATCCCTGCACAAGAAAATGACACCATATACACACCAGCAACAAAATGCTAGCAGCGGTAGCAACAACAAAATGCACCGGATGGCAAGGAGCATGCAACGGCTAGCTAGCGGCACCAGCTAGCGGCAGCATCGGCATCAACAATAAAATGCACTAAGTGCTTCTCCATGTGCTGCTCCACAAAAACAATGGTTACAATTTAACAAAAGTACACCAATGCCCAAGGCGACGAGCAACCTTGTAAACTATGCAAGTAGCGGCGGCAAGGCTGAGCGACCGATAGCACCATCCAACGGCACCTAGTAGCATGCTAGTAGCGGCCGGCTAGCGGCGGCACCAAGCTAGCGGCGGCAAGCAACCTAGCGGCAGCTAGCACCAAGCTAGCTAGCAGCAACAAGCTATAGCGGCGTAAGTAGCGAGGCTCGAAGCAATTACCAGCGAGCAGCATTTCAAATATGCTAGTGATTCTGAAATATATCATTTCACCATGTTCCAAATTCCTAATTAATTCAATAATATCTTGCCGGGGCCAAAGAATCAAGTACATCATTTGTTGTTATCAAAAATATATAGTACATCCCTTCACCGAACCGAAATCCACTAGTCTGTAGAAGTATATACTTAGGGTCCAGGAAATCACTCCTAGGCCAACTAAGTAGAACCGAGAAAAGCAAGCAAGGCCACAAGCCAGCCATCAAATAAAGTAACCATGTATAAGCGGCATATCTGTTTAAAGTATGCATATCAACACTTTGCACACTACCGGCAAGCAAACCATGTCGGGGAGCTAGCAAAGTATTCACTTTACACCACAACAAACTTGTTCATGGTACTATGGAGTTCAAAGCGAGGAACAGAAACATCCATGTATGAATTACTTGCACTCTTTCATCACTTAGGGAAAAACACATAGCGGCGGCATAGCAAGCAAGCAAGCGGCACCTAACAACGGCAACCTATCTAGCAGCAGCAACCTATCTAGCAGCAGCAACCTATCTAGCACCAGCAACAACCTTAAAAATGACAAGTTAGTTAGATTTGGCCTATTTCACTCTTAAAGGGTAGCTCTGTATTTTTTTAGAAGGAAATGCTCACTGGTCGGCACCTATCTAGCAGCAGCAACAACACCAAGTAACAGATGAAAACTCAGAAATCTCAGTAAGATTCGGTAACCTAGGCATGAAAACTACAACTACCTATCAACACTCTGCATTGGCAAGTGAAAGCAAACACTCTACATTCATTTTTGAAGCACATAGTGAAGCATACAGAGCATCATTGCATAGTGCATACGAGCATCGAAAATCAAACTTCCATTTGTTACACCTCAACACAAGCTACAAATTAAGGTTACAACAAGTAGCATTTGTGTTCTTTTTTCCCCTTAAATTGAACAAAAATGGAACAATGTAGGTGCACCAATTAGGTCAGAGAGGGAGGGAGGGGAGAGGGCCTCACCTGCGGCGACGGCGATGCTGGCTGGAGGCGGTTGGGGTCCTCGGGGTCGGGCACGAGGCGGATGGTGTCCTTGCGCAGGTTGGCGCCAGATGGGGTCGGGGAGGGAGGTTGAGCGCCTGCGGTGGCCGACGAGCCGGGGCCGTTGACGAGCGGTGGCCGATGAAGAGCTGGGGCGCTGCGGCTGGTGTCCATGACGTGGTTAGTAGAGGGAGGGACGCCGCTAGGTCGGAGAGGGAGGGAGGAGAGACGGGCCTCACCTGCGGCGACGCGACGGTGGCGGGCGGTAATCGAGGGGAGGGGATGCGGGCGCCGGTGTCTATGGCCGCTCGCGTGAGAGGAGGGGTGGCCGCCGGTGGGAGGTGGCGTCGAGAGAGGTGGCGAGGAGAGGAGGGCGTCGCCGGGGTCGCTCGCGTCGTTCGGGGGAGGGCGGCCGCCGGCGTCGGAGAGGATCGAGTGGTGCGGGGAAGAATGGGTAATGGAGGATGCGTGGTCGGGACGGGGGATTTTTGGCTAAGTCCCGGACACCCTTAGCAATAGCGCACCTCTAGTGGTGCGCCACTATGAGCTTAGCAATAGCGCACCTCTAGGGGTGCGCCACTACCACTTTATGTCTAGGTCAAAAGCAAAACGCGTGGGGATTTGACATATTCCGATTAGTACCGCAGCGGCTCTGTCCCTGGTTGGTTTGTGCCAAACCCTGCCGGCCGGGTTCGAACCACGGCGGCCCCAATTTTTTCCTTTTCTTTTTCAATTGATTTAACACTATAATAAACATCCAAAATAGCATAATACACCAAAATAAAAGGCATAAATAATTATAATTATGTAGAATATTTAAAATACTATAGAATCTAGAAAATATCCAAAAATATAAATTATATGTCTATTTTGATCGGTACAATGTGTAGATTAACAATATGACATCCATTATTCATACAAGAAAATGATACATATTATCTTTTCACAATCTTCTTGCCCTTCTTTCTCGCGGTTGAATAATTTAGCCCGGAACTCCTAGACTTCTTCTCTTGAATGGACGGCCTTTAGGTAGGGTGGTCCTGCTTCTTCTTGTTGTGTATGGTTCTTCATCATCGTCGTCGTCATCTTCCATCTTCGGATCGCCGTACTTGGTCAAAGTCTAGCTCGTTGGCGGCTCCATCCATTCCGATGATGCTCCTTTTGCCTCTCCTCACGACAACACGGCTGGGCTTTTGCGGGTCGGTAATGAAGAAGCATTGGTCCACTTGGGAAGCTAGTACCCATGGCTCATATTTCGCGGTGACCTTTGCATTTCAAATCCCTGCAAACAAACACATGCAACACATGTGTGGATCGGAGGCTTTGCATATACAACACATGTGGAGGCTTCGCATACAACACACATGCACGTGATCGAGACGCTTTTCGCGCATGCGCACATACGTGTGTGTGCAAGACGATCGGAACCGGTCACACACAAAGCATAAAACCAACAAAGTTACCGATACGGCGAGACCTAGAGTGTTGGATGATGTAAAAAGTTGAGATTGAGTAGGGTATTAAGCTAAGAAAGCTTCACCACTACTTACCTATTAAGCTAAGACATAGCAATGGCGCACTACTAAGTGGTGCGCCAGCGCCACGCCTCTCATCTCTAAAAAGGGGCTACGGCCACCCCCTAGCGATGGCGCACCTAATGACATGCGCCATAGGTAACCTATGTAGCGGTGGCGCACCACGGCGGTGCGCCATTGCTAAGCCTATCATCTCTAAACGGTCTCCGGACACCTCCTAGCGGTGGCGCACCTCGCAACGTGCGCCATAGGTAAGGAATGTAGCGGTGGCGCACCCGGAGACGTGCGCCACTACTAGGTTGGGGGAGGATCTGGCCTCCTGTCACCACTTACTTATGGCGCACCGAGAATCAAGGTGCGCCACTACTACTTTTGTAACAGTGGCCCACCGTTTTGTGGTGCGCCACTGCTAAGTAGTAGTGGCGCACGGCAGCCATGGTGCGCCACTGATGGCAGTCTTACGGCTAGGCCTTTTCCTAGTAGTGACAGGCGGTGGCACTAGCACCGCACCGCCTACAATCATCGAGGTGCCACACCGATGATGGGCCGCGAGGGAACCGTCAGCATCATTGCCACGGAGACGAAATCCTACTACACATGCATTCCAACAAACAAACAAACAAACGTCATTATTTTAGTTGATAGTTCTATTCTCCTTAAGTGGGACATCATCTTTAACCACGTCGCAATTTACCTGGTGAGCCAAACCCGCTGAGATCCTCTATCATGTTCCAAATTTTACCCGGAGGCCAAAACCCAAGAAATAATTGGGGAAAAATCAAGATTTTATTCCTCAATAATAAGATTACAGTCAGCCAACGACAGCTCGGAAATACAGAGTGGTATATGACGCACCCAACAATCGGTGCTTCCGCTAGTTCTACCTACGTTGGCTAGACAATGTTCTGGTCGCGCTCGATCTTCATGAGGACATTATCTCGGAGCTTCAACACATGTCTGATTTCATAAATAAGGTGACTATAAGCAGATCTATTTTCCGGTACAATTTATTGCAGTGATAGCTTCGGTACAATCAGTTTGAATAAGTAAAGGATGTGGAAGGGCCAATCCTTCGTAATTGTCGTGGTATCGTCACGGCATATGCCATAGGGTGGCTAATCGAAGGGGCTCCTGAGAGATCTCACGGCGGTATCCGGAAGCGGGTATGGGCACGAGCGACACGGCGACGTACCCAGGTTCGAGGCCCTCCGGTGGAGGTAAAACCTCTACTCCCGCTATGAGTGTATATGGTAATCACACAAGTACAATGGTGCTCCTAGAGCTGTGTCCGGCTGGCCCCGAGAGGCTAAGGGAGACGATGGTCTCTCTCACGGGGCGGCGCCGTAGGTAGGTGAAAGCAAT
>NC_061510.1:377943503-378004806 GCF_022539505.1 Lolium rigidum
AATAGTTCGGCTGTGATCTCGTCGAGATGGCTAATTGCTAGGGTAACTTAGCTCTAAGCTACGTTGGCTAAGATCGCTAAGATTGATTGTGTCCCTCGATAGCCCCTCTCCTGGCCTTTATATAGGAGGCCAGGTCTCGAGAGGTCTAATCGAGTACGACTAGGTTTATAGTAGATCTATCTCTAAGCTTTCCTTGTTCGGCTCCTTCCGTGTCTTGTACTTCAAGGAACCTTCGTCGCTACGGTCCTAGTGGCCCATCTTGCCATCGAGTACCTTCATGGGCCTCCAAATTTGGACAGTATAGGGTAGAGCAACATCGGTTACCCGAAGGGTAATGTCCACGTCACTTGGTCTTCCTCTTCAATCCCTCCAAGGTCTCCTCCTCCTTCGTTGTCGGCGGTGTTCAAATCTAGCGTCGCAAAAAGAAAACAACAAGCCATACCCAATCAACAAACCACACCAGAATAATTCACACAAAAATTTGGTAAAATCACAGTATGTAAAGGTTTACTAATGCAAGCTACTGAAAGTGGTTTCACCCATTTATTATTTTTAAAACCAAAGATATGATTTTTGCAATTCCAGAAATGACTTAGCAATCATTTAAATGGTCTAAATCTTTCTGTAAGTCACAAAAAATGACATGCGGCATACCTACTTGAAAGCTAATAACATGTAGAGCACACATGCACAAGCATCACATGAAAATAAAATCTTAAATGACCTAGGAAAATTAACTAAGACGAAGCCGGAACATACAAACAACTAGGTACACTAGTATCGGAGCATCACCAACCAACACCAAACATACCCCTGGATAGGTGATATTAAATGCTCCAACCCACTGGTTTGGCATTTTTCGATTTTAAATGATTTTACAAAAATCAGATACTAAAAAGCTATACTATTTCAGTTATTGAATTATTGTAATTAAACTACTTCTCTGAAAAATAAACCCTTTGGCACAAAAAGTACCCTACCACTATATCTACCAATGCTTACTTGGATTTGTTTCAAAATCATTTTGCGAGTTTTCCATTTAAAATTCCTTTAGTAGCTCCCTAGACAGAACTTGGTTTGTAAGCCAACTCAATTACAGGAAGCTTCTGCATGTTAGACTAGTGCCAAAATATAGCCATTTACATTTACTTCACAACAAAATTAGTCTCATGCGAGAAAGGTGTTATAAATCTCACACACTAAATAAAATACACAATCGAGATACTATTTAGGCTTTTATTTAACAGCACATTTTCACAACTCTAAAGCACATGCATGCAATTATTAATTGTAGAGAAAACATCTGTGAGAATTTAGAAATTTGAATCAACAAATTTGTTCATTCGATGAATTTATGGTATTTTAGAAACTAAGCGTGAGATTTATTTGCAAGTTAAATAGGAAGATGAGGAAAAAGGAAAAAAGGGCCGGCGCGCTTTGAGCTCGCCGGATTCGGCCCGGCCAGCGGCGCTCCGCAATGCGGGAGCTCGCGGTTTTGAAGGGAGGGTGGCGGTGGAGGACACGCCGCGGCGCGCGGGCCAGCGCACGGGACACATGCATGCATCGGATTTGCATCGAGCGGGCGCATGCATGTCGTCCCGAGCTCTGAGCGGCGGCGGCGTCTCGGCTAACCCTGGTTACTAGAGGAAATGGCAGGCGCAGCGTTGGCTCACCACTGGCGCGCAAGATGGCGGGATGGCGTGCGGCTGGATGCGGGGGAACAGGGGCTTCCGATCGGTGGTCGTCGGAGTTGAAACAGCGGTGACCTTCCGGCGACCATCAATGATGGCGGAGCTGCCTTGTTCACGGTGGCGTCGGCTACGGGCAGCCTACGGGACGAGAGAATGCATGCGGGGAGAAAGGGGCTTCCCGAGAGAGGATGGTGGCGGCCGAGACGGACACTCTCCGTCCGGTGTTCGACGATGATGGCCACGGACGGCTGCTCGTCACGATGGCATCTCGCCTGTTCTCGGAAGCGCGGGGAGGGGCGCGTTGAGAGAGAAGATATGGGAGCTTCCAAAGAGACGGAGAGGAAGGGAAACAGGGGTCGGAGCGACGGCGGCCTTCACGTGACGCTCGCCGGACGTCGAGCGTGAGCTCGGATGGTAGGGAGGAGAGAGGAACCTCTCCTCTCGGGAGGTGGAGTTATGTGGTGTGGAGAGAGGTGTTCTGTCGAAGGGAGCGACAGAAAAGGGGACGGTGCCGTTTTATACACGAACGGCCGGTGCACCGTGCCCCGGGTCCGACGAGGAAGAAAATGGGGGCGGCAAGGGCGGGAGATAGGTGGAAAAGGGTGGTGTACGCTGCTCCCTCGTGCCTACTGTCCAGGCGTTGGCACGACGCTCGCGTCTGCCGGTGACCATGAGAGGGAGACGGACGCGGCGGCTTGGCTGCCGGCGGGGTGCTCGACGGATTGACGGGGCGTGTCGCACGATGGTGGCGTGCATGGAGATGGGAGGGGACGGCATTGGCGTGCTTCTCGCAGCGACAGGTGAGCACTCTCCGGTGCCCGCCTAGTTGTCCATGGTCACCGGCGCGCAAGGGTGGGGTGGCCAGCTTGGCCGTGCCAATGCCGGCGTGCTCGTCGCCCATTGGGGGTGACTGATACGTCTCCAACGTATCGATAATTTCTTGTGTTCCATGCCACATTATTGATGTTATCTACATGTTATATGCACACTTTATGTCATATTCGTGCATTTTCTGGAACTAACCTATTAACAAGATGCCGAAGTGCCAGTTCTCGTTTTCTGCTGTTTTTGGTTTCAGAAATCCTAGTAACGAAATATTCTCGGAATCGGACGAAATCAACGCCAAAGTTCCTATTTTCACTCGGAAGCATCCGGAACACCCGGGAAGGACCGAGAGGGGGCCACAGGGCCACCAAACCCTAGGCCGGCGCGGCCGAGAGGGGGCCGCGCCGCCCTATGGTGTGGCCCCCCGTCGGCCCTCCTGCGCCGCCTCTTCGCCTATATAAAGCCCCCGGATCGGAAAACCCGATACCAATTGACGAAACCCACGAAAACCTGCCGGAGCCGCCGCCATCGCGAAGCCAAGATCCGGGGGACAGGATCTCTGTTCCGGCACCCTGCCGGAGCGGGGAAGTGCCCCGGAAGGCTTCTCCATCGACACCGCTGCCATCTCCACCGCCATCTTCATCACCGCTGTTGCTCCCATGAGGAGGGAGTAGTTCTCCATCGAGGCTCGGGGCTGTACCGGTAGCTATGTGGTTCATCTCTCTCCTATGTGTTTCAATACAATAATCTCATGAGCTGCCTTACATGATTGAGATTCATATGATGATGCTTGTAATCTAGATGTCATTATGCTAGTCAAGTGAGTTTTACTTATGTGATCTCCGGAGACTCCTCGTCCCACGTGTGTAAAGGTGACAGTGTGTGCACCGTGTGGGTCTCTTAGGCTAGATTTCACAGAATACTTATTCACTGTTGAATGGCATAGTGAGGTGCTTATTTATATCTCTTTAAGATTGCAGCATGTTGTATCACAATTTATCCATGTGCTACTCTAGTGATTTGTTATTAAAGTAGTTTATTCCTCCTGCACGTGTGTAAAGGTGACGAGTGCGTGCACCGTGTTAGTACTTGGTTTATGCTATGATCATGATCTCTTGTAGATTATGGAGTTAACTATTGCTATGATAATATTGATGTGATCTATTCCTCCTACATATGCATGAAGGTGACAGGTGTGCATGCTATGCTAGTACTTGGTTTAGTAGCGTTGATCTATCTTACACTAAAGGTTACTTAAACATGAGCATTATTGTGGAGCTTGTTAACTCCGGCATTGAGGGTTCGTGTAATCCTACGCAATGTGTTCATCATCCAACAAAAGTGTAGAGTATGCATTTATCTCGATTCCGTTATGTGATCGATGTTGAGAGTGTCCACTAGTGAAAGTCTATTCCCTAGGCCTTGTTCCTAAATACCGCTGAGTTACTACTGCTTGTTTACTACTCGCTGCGTTACTACTCGCTGAGTTACTACTGCTTGTTTATTGTTTCTATCGCGTTACTACTGCTGCAATACCACCACCATCAACTACACGCCAAGCACTTTTCCGGCACCGTTGCTACTGCTCATACTTATTCATACCACCCGTATTTCACTATCTCTTCGCCGAACTAGTGCACCTATTTGGTGTGTTGGGGACACAAGAGACTTCTTGCTTTGTGGTTGCGGGGTTGCATGAGAGGGATATCTTTGACCTCTTCCTCCCCGAGTTCGATAAACCTTGGGTATCCACTTAAGGGAAACTTGCTGCTCGTTCTACAAACCTCCGCTCTTGGAGGCCCAACACCGTCTACAGGAAAGGAGGGGGAACGTAGACATCGGCGACGCACGCCAATCTCCTTGGCCGGCTTCAGCCCATGTATGAGCGCTTCATACTCCGCCACATTGTTGGATGCGGCGAAGTGGATCTGCGGGACGTAGTCCGGCCGGTCTCCCTTGGGAGAGGTGATGACGATGCCGGCTCCTAAGCCGTTGCGCATCTTCGAGCCGTCGAAGTGCATCTTCCAATGCGTGGAATCCGGCACGGGCGGCGGTACTGCATCTCAGCCCGGTCGACGAAGAAGTCCGCGAGGATCCGCGACTTGATGGCTGTGCGTGGCTCGTAGAGGATGGTGTGGGCGGCTAGCTCCAGGGCCCACTTGGCAACCCGGCCGTTGGCATCCTTGCTGCCGATGATTTCCGCCAGAGGCGCTGTGGCAACCACCCGGATGGGATGTTCTTGGAAGTAGTGCTTGAGCTTCTTGGCTGCCATGTAGACACCGTAGGTGACCTTCTGGTAGTGGGGGTAGTTTTGCTTCGACTGGGAGAGCACTTCGCTGAGGTAGTAGACTGGGCGCTGGACCAGCTGTTCTCTGTTTTCGGCTTCTTTGCGCTCCACCACCAGGACAACGCTAACCACTCGGTTGGTGGCTGCGATGTACAACAGCATCGGCTCCATTGAACCCGGCGTTGCGAGGATTGGCGCGGTTGAGAGCACGCGCTTTAAGTCACGGAAGGCTTCATCCGCTGCGGTGACCGGACGAACTTGTCCGCCTTCCTCATCAAGCGATATAGGGGCAGTGCCTTCTCCCCCGGCCGGCCGACGAAGCGGCTCAAGGAAGCCAGACAGCCAGCGAACTTCTGGACGTCTTTGAGGCACTGCGGCAGCTCCATCTTCTCAATGGCACTGATCTTCTCTGGGTTGGCTTCGATTCCTCGCTGAGAGACGAGGTAGCCCAGGAGTTGGCCGGCTGGCACACCGAAAGTGCACTTGGCCGGGTTGAGCTTCATCCGGAATCTTCGCAGATTGGTGAAGGTTTCTCTCAGGTCATCAAGGAGGGTAGGCATCTCCTTGGTTTTTACAACGACATCATCCACATATGCGTGAACATTTCTGCCGATTTGATCCTGCAAACACTTTTGCATGCACCTTTGATAGGTGGCGCTCGCATTTTTCAAGCCGAACGGCATAGTCGTGTAGCAGTAAGCCCCGTACGGGGTAATGAACGAAGTCTTTATTTGATCATCCGGATTCAAAGGAATCGGTGGTAGCCTGAGTAGGCATCTAGAAAAGACAACGAGTTCACAACCGGCGGTCGAGTCTATGACTTGATCTATGCGCGGCGGGGGAAGGGGTCCTTCGGGCACGCCATGTTCGGGCTGGTGTAGTCGATACACATGCGCCGGGAGCCGTTCTTCTTCAAGACCAGGACCGGGTTTGCCAACCGGTCCGGGTGTAGTACTTCCATGATGAAGCCGGCAGCTAGGAGCCGGGCGATTTCTTCACCGATGGCCTTCCTTCGTTCTTCGGCGAAGCGCCTGAGAGGCTGCTTCACCGGCTTGGCGTCGGGCCGGACGTGGAGGTGGTGCTCGGCCAACTCCCTCGGCACACCCGGCATGTCTCTTGGAGTCCATGCGAAGATGTCCCGATTCTCACGGAGGAAGCTGGTGAGCTCGCTTTCCTATTTCTTGCTCAAGCCGGCACCGATGGTGACGTACTTGTCCGGCTGCGCCGGGTCCGGCGAGATCTTCTTGGTGTTGTCGGCCGGCCGGAAGTGAGTCGTCCCAGCCGGGTTGCCTGCAGCCGGCATGTCTGTCTGCGCGGCTTTGGCGAGGGCAACGGCGTCGTGGATGAGCTGCTTCTCGGTGGCGATGACCAGCGTCTGGGCCATCTTGGAGCTCTGCGTGGCGCAGTCCATGGAGCGGCGATAGTCGCCGGCTATGGTGATGACCCCCTTTGGGCCGGGCAGCTTCATCTTTAGGTACCCATAGTGGGGCACCGCCATGAACTTGGTCAGGGCCGGCCTGCCTAGGAGCGCGTGGTAGGGACTCACGAGGTCCACCACCTCGAACTCGATTCTCTCGGTGCGGAAGTGGTCCGGCTTCCCGAACATCACCTCCAGCGTGATCCGGCCTATCGGCTGGCAGCAGTGGCCTGGCACGATGCCATGGAAGACGGTGGGGGTGGGGCGCAACTCGGCTTCTTGGATGCCCAGCTTGCGGGCGGTGTCGCGGTAGAGGATGTTGATGCTGCTGCCGCCGTCGATGAGGACGCGCGAGAATCGCACGCTGCGCCGAGTCGTGCCGATGGTGGGGTCGAGGACCATGGCGTAGCTGCCCGGCTTTGGCAGGACAGCCGGTGTGTCGCGGCGATCAAATGTGATGGCCTGCTCTGACCAGTTTAGGTACTGGGGGACCGGTGGTATGACCGCGTTGACCTCGAGGGAACGGCTTTGCTGGCTCGTCTTGTCCTCGGGCTCGGAGGTGAAGATGATGTAGGTAGCATCTTCGGCCAGATATCGGCCATGGTGCACTTGGTTAGCCTCGTGGTGCTCGAGGTTGGCGTTCTCTGCGCCGCCTTGACCACCCGGCCCGCCGGCCGGAGGGGGCGGGGGTGGAGGGGGAGGGGTTCGCCGCTTGTCGGCCGCTTCATGAAGTGGCGGTCGCGGGTGGTGTGGTTGGAGGGGTTCTTGCCGCTGTGGTACTTGCACGGCGAGTCGAGCATCTGCTCGAAGGTGTACTTCGGCTTCCATTGCCGGTCTGTTTGCTTCGGCGGCGGCTGCCGCCTGCCGCGTTGTCCGACACGGCTGCCACATGGGCGGAACCGTACCGGCGGTCCGGCTGGTCGCCGTGACGCTTGCCGCGGTAGTTGTCCCGCCGGCTGCCATGCGAGCCGCCCTCGGCCGGCTTGTGCTCAGCCGGCTTGTTGTTGTCCCGTCTTGCCGGGGCTGGTGAAACGTCGGCCGGCGCCTTGCCGGCTTCCTCGGCCCGGCGCGTACTTGTCGGCGATGGCCATCAAGGCGGCCATCGTCTTGGGCTCGCTGCGGCGAAGCTTGTGCCACAGCATGGTGTTGGGCCGGTAGCCTCCCATGAAGAAGCTGATGGCTTGCATCTCGTGCACGCCCTCGCAAGAGTTGCGCATCTCGCACCAGCGCGTCAGGTACGCGCGATCCGTCTCGTCCGGGCCCTGCTTGCACATCTCAAGCCGTTGAGGGCGACCCGGCCGGCGATAGGTGCCGGTGAAGTTGCTGATGAAGGCGGCCTCGAAGTCCAGCCAGCCGTTTATGCTGCCGGCTGGCAGGTTGTTGAGCCATGTGCGGGCGGAGCCGAGCAGCATGAGGGGAGTAGCGCACGGCCCGGCGCTTGTTGCCCCGAGAGATGCCGACCGCGGTGGAGTAGTCCAGCAGCCGGTCCTCCGGCTTGGCGGTGCCGTCGTACTTGGGCGTGTCGCGGGGAGCTGGAAGCCGTCGAGCACGGGCTCGTTGGCGATGCGGGGCCCGAAGCACTTGGGGCAAGCCGGTGCCTCCTCTTCCGCGATGCGGGATTCGATCAGCCGGTCGAGGCGGTCTCTGGCGTCGGCGGGCTCGATGCGCGGGCCCAGCCGGGAGTGGGCCGGCTGGCGAGCGCCGCTGGCTTCGGGAGCCGGCCGGTGAGGGCGTCGCGGCTCGGAGTCTTGCTCCTGGTTCCTGCTTGGTGGGGCCCGGCTGCGGCTGCTGCCGCCGCCTGGTTGGTGGCTCGGCCGGCTCGGGGTTGCGCGCGTGGCGCGGGAGTCGCTGCGCCGGCTTGGTGCCGGGGAGGCGGACTCGGCCGTGTCCCTGGCATTGCTCGCGGCACCACGAGCGTGAGGAGCCCTAGGGTCTCGGGCGTACACGGGGTCTTTCGACCGCTCGTTGGCGGCCTTCACCAAATCAGCCACCCGCGCGGTCCGGCGGCGTAGCTCTTCGCCTTCGAGGCGGTGCAGCTCTTCGCGGCGGCTTCGGCCGCGAGCATTTTCTTGTCGGGGGTGTTGTAGATGGGCAGCTCCATGGATGGAGCCGGCTCGTCCGCGCCGTCGCGGTCGATCTCGGCGCCTAGGTCGCGGCCTCCGCGGCGGATCCGGCCGGCTCGGCCGGGGTTGTCGCCGCCCGGGGTGAGGCCGTGGGCGTGGTTGTACTCGCGCCGGGTGATGTCCCACCGGCGCTTAGCAGCAGCCAGCTCCTCGGTCCGCTTGAGGAGGAGCACGCGGTGCGCCTCCGGGTCCGCCTCGACGGCGGCGGCGTCGGTGCCGGCGCCGGTGGTGAGCGGGGTGCTCGGCTTTGCCCGGACTTGCTCCGGCCGGGACGGTGGTGGTGGCGCCTTTGGGCCCGAGCCGG
Source organism: Lolium rigidum (assembly GCF_022539505.1). Lineage (NCBI taxonomy): Eukaryota > Viridiplantae > Streptophyta > Magnoliopsida > Poales > Poaceae > Lolium > Lolium rigidum. Next base: position 377,952,151 of record NC_061510.1, read on the forward strand.
AGGCGTTGGGGTCAACGGTGCGCTCCAGGTTGGGGCCGCGGGTGCGCGGGTTCTTGGCGACTTCCTCGCCGGCCATCATGACTTGCACGACGGCGGGGCTGGCGGGAGCGCCGCTGCCGGCTCGCGGAGGAGGGCTAGCGCAGCGCAACACCTGCCGCGGGTAGCACGGCGGTGCGACGGTGGCGACGTAGACGTCGTGGCCGCCGAAGGAGATGACGCGGCCGCCGGCTGGGAAGGGCCGGTCGGCGAAGCAGCCGGCGTTGTCGCCGACGCGGTCGAGGGAGCCGAATCTCCGGATCAAGCCCGAAGCGACTCGCTCGCCGGTGGTGATGGTGAGGCCCGTCCGGATGAAGACACCGGCCGAGGATGCTCGAAGGCCCCACGGTGGGCGCCAAATGTCGTGGTATCGTCACGGCATATGCCATAGGGTGGCTAATCGAAGGGGCTCCCGAGAGATCTCACGGCGGTATCCGGAAGCGGGTATGGGCACGAGCGACACGGCGACGTACCCAGGTTCGAGGCCCTCCGGTGGAGGTAAAACCTCTACTCCTGCTATGAGTGTATATGGTAATCACACGGTACAATGGTGCTCCTAGAGCTGTATCCGGCTGGCCCTGAGAGGCTAAGGGAGACGATGGTCTCGCTCACGGGGCAGCGCCGTAGGTAGGTGAAAGCAATAAGTGATCGATCGTCCCTGCACGAGAGGGGTAGTGCGGCTTATATAGGCACCGGCACTTTACATATAAGACCTTATAGTCTACTAGCCGGCTTGGCCGGCTTCGGCTTCCGCTCCTTCCCGAGGCGGTGACGTCAGGAGCCGTTGAGGCGTCATGGCCTGTCCCATCCGGCTGCTTGGTCAGCGGTATGGAGAGGAAGTGTCCCTGTCGCCGTCAGCCACTGTAGCCTGTACGGCGCGTCGTAAGCCATGATGGCCTGTCCGGCGCGTGGCACTATTGCTCCACAGTGCCCCGCGCTTTACGGAAGATGAAGTCGGCGTGGACTTTGGGAACCCGGATCACCAACCCGGTTCCTTCCGAGTGCAAGACTCGCCAGCCTCGAGTCGGTCCGAGGTACGGACCCCCGGTCGGATATGGCTTGTAGAAGCCGGCCCAGCTACGGCATTGGCGGCCGTAGCCGGGCCGACTAGGACCTAGAGCCAGCCGGCTTCCGGACCAGCCGGCCACGGCGCCAGCCGGCTGCTCCTCAGCCGGCCTTTGCCGCGAGCCGGCCAGTGGCCAGCCGGCTGCTCCGCGTCCATTGCCCTACCCGGGGTCTTCCCCCCGACAGTAATCGCACTAATCTCATATTCTAGTGCGTCATTACAGTTTCATAACACTCTATGTGCTACAAAAATAACCTCTCCATTTGTATCTCTAAGAACCATGCCAGTATCACCCTTCCCTTTGTTATACGAGCCGTCGACCGAGAGAGCCACCCATCCCTCCGGAGGTTTGGGTTTCCCTACCAGCGTACGAAACCCAAATTATTAACGCCCCCAGTGATGGAAGCTACAATAGTGGTGGTCCGGATTACAAACAAGCCTCAACAAACACAAGATAGAGCTACAGACACCTAGTGAGAAGGCACTAAAGGTAAATGAGGTTAAACGGAAAAAAATACACTCCTAAAGAGAGCTAGGTCAATGAAGATGAGTGCAAGTTCGTCGTCAGGGAAGTGTCGTCTCTCCTTCAACCTTTGTAACACAAAAAGGAACCCCTATCCTTGGTCAAACAAGAGAGGCCAACCATGACGGACCTAAACTCTCCCTCGACCTCAAGCCGACGTGCCAACAAAGACTAGCATAGCACCATCGCAGACATGTTGCCTCCTGGGAGGATCACCGCCAACACACAACCGCTGACAGAGAAACAAACCGTGGGCTCCAAGACGATGTATTCACGAAGCAAACGTCCCAAGCAATTAAGCCACGCCCCGATCCGAGAGGATAAAGGTTTTCACCTTGAACATCGGGAAGGATAAGGAGGAGACCAAGGCGGTGTCTTCAAGAAGGGAATGGCGCCATGGGCATCGGTGGGGCGGGTTTTCTCCCCAACAAGAAGTCTGTATCCAAAACTGAGCGTAGCTAGCTACCAAAGACTGCTAGAACACCCCAACCCCTTGCCACTCCCTAGTCATCCAGATGCCTCAGCGACCCTGGCACCTAGGAAACACCTGAGCCGCGACTCATACCAACCAAGACTATCACGCAAGCAACCAGGGGTCCACCCTGACCCGTCGACAAAGGAAGACGCGCATCAAGAGAGAGACCAGCCAGCGCACCGATTACAACTCCCGTGGTCACCTTCCCTCGTTTGCTTCCTGATAGGTTGCAAACGTATCTATAATTTTTGATGATTCATGCTTGTTTTACACCAATTTCTATATGTATTGTTTACACTTTGTGGCACTTTTATACATTTTCTGGAACTAACCTATTGACAAGATGCCATACTATCAGTTCTCTGTTTTCAGCTGTTTTGTATTTCAGAAAAATTGTACAGGAAATATTCTCAGAATTGGACGAAATAAAAGCCGAAGTTCCTATTTTATCGAAACGAAGATGAAGTCCGGAGGACAGACAAAGGGGTGCCAGGAGGCGGCCACACCTGCCCTAGGTGCGGACCCCCTGGCCGCACCTAGGGGTGGTGTGGCCCCTCGGGCACCCACCAACCTCGCCCTTTTGCCTATTTAATCACCTGTTCGGGAAAAACCTAAATACCCGGGCCTCCATCCACGAAAAGTTCCGTCGCGGCTGATGTCTACGCACGCTTCTATTCCTGTAGACAGTGTTGGGCCTACAAGAGCAGAGGTTTGTAGAACAGCAGCAAGTTTCTCTTAAGTGAATCACCAAAGGTTTATCGAACTCAGGGAGGTAGAGGTCAAAGATATCCCTCTCAAGCAACCCTGCAATTAAGATACAAGAAGTCTCTTGTGTCCCCAACACACCTAATACACTTGTCAGATGTATAGATGCACTAGTTCGGCGAAGAGATAGTGAAATACAAGTAATATGAATGATTATAATTAGTAATTGCAATCTGAAATAAAAATAGCAGCAAGCGAACATGTAGCAGAACTTGTTGGAAACTGTGTTTTGTGGTCATGATGTTCTTAACGTCATTTTACCAATTGACTCAAAGCTAAAATTAAGGAGACTCTTACTTATTTTCATTTCTCTATTATAAGTTAAGATACGAACCTAGGTAACTTTTATTTTTGGTGTCTAAGAATACCGAGAAATGACCTTTTGTTCCTAGATAATTTTATCAGAGTTTTATTTCATTGCATATTTTCTCTACTTTACATAAGTATTTCATTTTGATGAGAGAGTACTCTATGGGCTATTTCATTTTTAAGTCAAACAAGTGTTTTCTTATTTCATTACTGGTCTTAGATTGAAATGTAGGCCTAGACATTATTTCACATTTGGTTAAATTTACTTCCTAATAATTTTTATTTTTATTCAGGAAAATGGTGTTATCGGGGCTTTGAATTTTATAATTGGAGTTTTAGTGATTCTAAAATTGAAGTAAAAAATCTTAATTAATGTTTTGACCTTTTGACCAAATCATCACATAGCAATTATGAATTCAGAGAAAAACATCACTCAATTATAATTTCTATGGAATTTTACTTAAAGTAAAAAATAGCACACACACTGTTTATTTAGGGTTACCCGCCAAAATTGCTTCAACTTGCTGCGTCTCTTCACATATCTTCTTGCACAAAATCGGAACACACCCAAGGCCATGGGGCACACATCCAGAGGCCCCATTGGTACTGGTTAGAACATCTAAATGTATAATTATTCCTTGCAAATAATTGCCTCTAGAGTCACTGATTTGTGCAACAAAAAGTTTAAATCACTGATTCATCATTCATGCAACAATACCTCAAAGAGTTACTTGCTTGTGCAATTTTCATTCCTGATGTTCCTAGAACCAGGTAGCATCCAAATGGGCTGCATCATTGCCACGAAGGACACGATCCTACTACACACGCACCCGAAAAAAACATCATTTCTTAGCTGAAAGTTGGATTTTGTTTAGGTGGGAGATCATCAAAGTTTACCTGGTGCTCCAGCATGGGAGAGGCGCTTAAGAAAATGCGGAGGGCGCGACAACTGTTCTTGACCAGTAAAGACCACTTTCACAGTCTGCGAAGCAAGCAGGCATCTTTTCGCCCTGGAACGGTCATGTGGCGGTGCTGATGCTATTACCGAACCGAACATAAAATAGGCCAGACCATGTGCGGCTACTTCGCTCACTCGTCTCTCTCAGTCGCTCCCTCACTCGCCACCTTCGTCTCGCTCGCCTTCGCTCCCAGCCATCGATCCATCTGTATCCTTGTCCTCTTGCAATCACTCCACGGCTCCACCGTCTCGCCGATTCTATATAAACGCCGGCGCCATCCACCTCGCACTCCCATTCACTAGTGACACACCAAGTTCTAGCTTCTCTCTCACGATGCGGTGCCATGGCTGGAGATCTGTGGCGGCGATCTTTGCCGTGGCCATTGTCTTAGCGGCGGCTGCAGCCGCGCGGGATGACGGCCGGGAGACGTACGTCGTCCACATGTCGCACTCCGCCAAGCCGACCAGCTTCGCGGCGCACGGCGACTGGTACGCGTCGTCGCTGCAGTCCGTCTCCGGCGGCGCCGCCTCCGTGATCTACACCTACGACACGCTCCTCCACGGCTACTCGGCGCGTCTGACGCGCGCGGAGGTCAGGGCCCTGGAGGCGCAGCCCGGCGTGCTGCTCGTCAACCCGGAGACGCGGTACGAGCTGCACACCACCCGGACCCCGGAGTTCCTCGGGCTGGAGAGGGCGGACGCGATGTTCCCGGAGTCGGGCACCGCCAGCGACGTCGTCGTCGGCGTGCTGGACACCGGCGTGTGGCCGGAGCGGGCCAGCTACGACGACGCGGGGCTCGGCCCGGTCCCGGCGGGCTGGAAGGGCAAGTGCGAGACGGGCAGCGACTTCAACGCCTCCGCGTGCAACCGCAAGCTCATCGGCGCGCGGTTCTTCCTGGCGGGGTACGAGGCGTCCAAGGGCCCCGTGGACCCGTCCAAGGAGTCGCGCTCCCCGAGGGACAACGACGGGCACGGCACGCACACCTCCAGCACGGCGGCGGGCTCGACCGTGCACGGCGCCGACCTGCTCGGGTACGCGCCCGGGACGGCCAGGGGCATGGCGCCGCGCGCGCGCGTGGCCACCTACAAGGTGTGCTGGGTCGGCGGCTGCTTCAGCTCCGACATCCTCAAGGGCATGGAGGTCGCCGTCGCCGACGGCGTCGACGTGCTCTCGCTCTCCCTCGGCGGCGGCACCTCCGACTACTACCGCGACAGCATCGCGATCGGCGCCTACAGCGCCATGGAGAAGGGGATCTTCGTGTCCTGCTCGGCGGGCAACGCCGGGCCGGGCGCGGCGTCGCTCACCAACGGCGCGCCGTGGATCACCACCGTGGGCGCCGGCACGCTCGACCGCGACTTCCCCGCGTACGTCACCCTCGGCAACGGCAACAAGTACACCGGCGTCTCCCTGTACAGCGGCAAGCAGCTGCCCACCACGCCCGTCCCGTTCATCTACGCGGGGAACGCGTCCAACAGCAGCATGGGCGCGCTGTGCATGACCGGCAGCCTCATCCCGGCCAAGGTCGCCGGCAAGATCGTCCTCTGCGACCGTGGCACCAATGCCAGGGTCCAGAAGGGGTTCGTCGTCAGAGACGCCGGCGGCGCCGGCATGGTGCTCGCCAACACCGCCGCCAACGGCGAAGAGCTCGTCGCTGACGCGCACATTCTCCCCGGCGCCGGCGTCGGGGAGAAGGCCGGCAACGCCATGAGAACCTACGCCACGTCGAACCCGAACCCGACGGCCAACCTAGTGTTCGCCGGCACCAAGGTCGGGATCCAGCCGTCGCCCGTGGTGGCCGCATTCTCCTCGAGGGGGCCCAACACGGTGACCCCCGGCATCCTGAAGCCGGACCTGATCGCCCCGGGCGTGAACATCCTCGCCGCGTGGTCGGGATCCGTCGGCCCGTCGGGGATCGCCGACGACACCCGGCGCACAAGCTTCAACATCATCTCCGGCACGTCCATGTCGTGCCCGCACGTGAGCGGGCTGGCGGCGCTGCTCCGGTCGGCGCACCAGGACTGGAGCCCGGCCGTCATCCGCTCCGCGCTGATGACCACGGCGTACGCGGCGTACCCCAGCGGCGGCGGGCTCCTGGACGTGGCCACCAGCCGCCCGGCCACGCCGCTGGACGTCGGAGCCGGCCACGTCGACCCCAGCAAGGCGCTCGACCCGGGCCTGGTGTACGACCTCACCGCCGCAGACTACCTGGACTTCCTCTGCGCCATCGACTACGAGCCGTCCCAGATCGCCGCGCTCACCAAGCACTCGACGGACCGGTGCAGCGACAAGAAAACGTACTCGGTGGCCGCGCTCAACTACCCGTCGTTCTCCGTGACGCTCCCGGCGGCCGGCGGCAAGGAGAAGCACACCCGCACGGTGACCAACGTCGGGCCGCCCGGCACGTACAAGGTGACGGCCAGCGCCGCGGCGGGCAGCACACCGATCAGCGTGTCGGTCGAGCCGTCGACGCTGACATTCTCCAAGGCCGGCGAGAAGAAGAGCTACACGGTGAGCTTCGCCGCGGCCGGGCTGCCGTCGGGAACCAACGGGTTCGGGCGGCTCGTCTGGTCCAGCGACCACCACGTCGTGGCCAGCCCGATCGTGGCGACGTGGACCTGACCGTCCGTCCGTCCGGCGGGGTATAGCAAATTACCCCGTCGGAGTAGTAGCGATTGTGTTTGGGTGGAAAAACGCGGGGGGCAGTAAGCAATGGTGCCCGCCATTGTTTCGATTGGAAACAATAGATGGCAAGGATAAACAGTTGTGTGTAATCTGTCGATTCGCGTGGTGATTTACTCGAGTTGTGGGGATGAATTGCGCATAGATCTGTGAATTAGCATGGTGAGAAGGTGAGTGAATGATGCATTGGTGGTGTACTCCCAAACAGAGACAGATTAAAGGATAATGGACCAGCAAATGGTGCCACTAGCACAAAATCAATGACTCTGATGATAATGTATCCGCGATTTGGCCATGATCTGTTACGCACCATGTGCTCCTTGGAACTGAATCCATTCTTTCAACGATACTCCTTGGAGTAACTGACAAATTATACGCCTCGGGTTGTCGAATTTGACTATGATAATATTCCCATTTTGCCGACCGTGGTCAGGCTTAGTTGGACTGTAGCAGTGGATACACGAGCATTTTGGCCGGCACGACGCTCTGAATAATTTACCAATATCAAACCACCAGCGGAACAAGTTGATACCAATTGCCATTACTGCAGTAGTACTACCTTAAATTCCACCGTAGGATCGCAGCAATTGAGCGACCGAATTGATGGGGAAAATCCATTGCATTCTCTTCGCTGGACGTACGGTCCCAGCATTTAGCACGCACAACCTGCAGCATCCTCAGACAGCAGCGGCAGCAGTAGTACCGACCGCTGCCACAGTGCCGCTGCACGTGAGGCCCTTTTCGCTCCTCGCATCGCATCAAATGGCAACGGCGTGATGGTATCAGAGTTTTTTCAGTGCTTGTTCTTGTCTGTGGCCCACACACGCGTCCGTGCGATGGCTAGATATTGTTCCGAGATTGTTTTTCTTGTCCGAAACGCGTGAGCCCTTCTTGAGCAGAGTAATGGTCTCCGGCCACGCGAAATCCATGAAATAAAGGATCGGATGGGTGGATCGCTCACACACATCACGATCTAAACTGAAGGACTGGAACGAATCTAGCTTGATGCAACTCAACTGCACATCTTTGTTTCTAAATGGAAAATAAAAGTCTATTTCGAACCCTAAATTTGTAGAGGTTCAGCGAAATAAAATCCTAAACTTCAAAAATTCCTATCGTTTGTACCCTGAATTTTTACAGCCTACCTAAAGAGGATTGGCATGGAATGCCAGGAATCATGTTTAATTACCGGTCAATACCTCCTGATCCGCCTCAATTCCACTCCAACCGAACAGCCCTGGAGTTGTTTGGTGCACCGGGAAAGCAACAATTATAGCCGGCACTAGCAAGTGGTGGCCAACATGTCAGCTCCATCTCCTACCCTTAATCCTTCTCCGTACACGACGTTTCCGTCCTCGTTACAGTCACGAAGCAAACCTCCCGGTCCAGGTTGTCGTTCCTTGGAGCTCTAACTCGCCAACCTCCTCATACTAGTCCAAGGATTCGAGCCGGCAAGGATGGGATCGACCAAATCGTCCGGGTCTTCTTCACCTCTGGCTGACCGCCGCCAATGCGAATTCCGTCAGCCCTCGTGCCTCCGCGACGCAGTTCACCATCCGCGCGTGACCCCCATGAGCAGATCCGCCTGCCGCGCAACTACTTGCTCTCCCTAGCGTCGTGCTGCTAGGGCGGCTCCCGCACTCTAACGTCCATGTGGATGATGCGCAGACGAACGACGCGCCCGCAAGGCTTTCGGACATGGGACGTCGCGGGAGCTTCAGTCCTCGCATAACTCGCACGCATGGGCACGGTTAACTTGGGGAGAGATGGGAGGTTGAAGATGGTTGTGTCATGTGGGTCAGCTTTATCAGCGAGAGCACGCAATTATTTAGTACGGAATTTATTTTATTTACATGCATAGAAAATTTCAGGGCTTAATTTAGATCGAGATTGACAAGTTTAGGGTACAAACGAGAAGGATTTGGAGTTCAGGTTTTATTTCACCAAACATCTACGAATTAGAGGTTTAAAATAGACTTTTTCCTTTGTGGATTTGGAGTACTCCCTCCGTCTTTAAATAAGTGGACATCTAGCCTCTAAATTTTGTCCACAAAAGAGTGTACTCCTATCTTCCCAATGCAATTTAATTGCTTCTCTCTCATTGCACGGAAATTAAACCCAATAATATTGAGCACATATTGTTCTTACTTTTTACATGCAATTAGCTTATTGGAGTGAAAGAATTAAAAAGAAGAGATGCATGTTCCCAATGTACTTTTCACTTCACCTTATAGTTTATCTTGAAAATCCCGCAGGTACACTTATTTGTGGACGGAGGAGTACATTTGTAGTCGTAGTCGTAGACTCGTAGTGGTGCTCTTCACGTCTGCCTGATTTTGTTGTGCGCCTGGTGCCGTGGTCTGACTGACTAGCACTAGCACTAGCCACTGACTAGCACTAGCACTAGCCGTTGGAGCGAGATCCTCCTCCCGACGCCCTGCTGCCTCGTGAAGCGTGAGAGGTGCGGCATGGATTTTGGTACTTGGACACGGGCATGTCCTGCTGTGCTGCACGAGGTGCTGCTGACCCACCAAAACGGTCTCGTCCCATATCACGGCGCGGAATCAATGCACTGGCCGCTGTCCCGGCTCACCGCACCACGTGTAGGGTCCTCCCCGTTCGTACGTGTCCCCGTCGTCCACGGCCGCGCCATTATCTTACGTGTCTACTCCCTCCATGTACATGCGAGATTCTTAAGGTAAATTAGTAATGGAGAGAAAATTGCATTGGGAAGATGCAACCAACATCTCTCTCCTCTTTAATTATTTCACCTCCAATAGACTATGTGCATGTATAAAATTAAGATAATATGTAAATATTATTGGGTTTAATTTCCGTACAATGAGAGAGAAACACCTTTTGCTAATTTAAATTACATTGAAAACATAGAAGTACACTCTTCCATGGATAAAGTTTAAGGCTAGATGTCCACTTATTTGAGGACGGAGGGAGTAGAGTCATATGAACTCCATCGACGGGTATGCTCAGCCTGCTCAGCAACATCGCTGGTTAACACTCAAGTTTTTTTCAAAATGAAGATGTGCCCCAGCCTCTGCATAAAAAAGATGTATACGACTGCTTTATTACCTTATTCAAGTTTAGATTTAACCTTATTACAATTTAAGTCTCATGTCTAGTTGATATGAAAATCAACAAACGCAAGAAAAATAAAGCAAATGACAAAGCAGCATCACAAAGTGATCCTATGATCAAGCCGCCACCCACACCGGCTGAAGAAATCTCGTGCTACCATCTCCAGTCGGTTGCACCCATACTCCATGACATCCCGCTCCTCCTCAGACTAGAGATAAAACTACATACGGATCAAGTGATTAACACTCAAGTAGAAAGTAGATTAGATATAAACTACACTGAGTGAAGTTACATACTAAAAATATATAGACTAGATACATTGATGCAAAGTAAAATGTATGAATTAAAAACATGCTTAAACGTCTTACATATCTAAACGAAGGGAGTAGAACACTCGCAAATGTTGCTAGACTTGTTTGGGGCTGTGTTGGAGTTACTTTCTAGATCTCGGTCATGTCTAGAGGATTTTTAGGAAAATATTTTTTTAGGAAAATATTTTAAACTCGAGGAAGCACAATTTTACATTGGGCCTGTTTGTTGGTGCACTTGGACAATTAGGAACAAAGTACCGTCTGATGGTTACGTGACGAGGTAGCCTTCGCCCTTCGGTGAAAGTGTTTACTACTCCAGCCGCCAGTATATGCTCTTTCATTATGTACTTGCCAGGTCTACACACGGAAGTCGATGGTGAGCAGTTCAAGAACGAATTAAGCGCCTTAAGTGATTACGATGACGGTGAATTTTCTCACGAGAACATGGGGGATCTACTCTAGATTGCTGGTCCGTGATCATGTAGATTCTAGCGACCGATGATGCTCAAGATTTGGTTTTTGGTGGCTACAGTTTAAGCTCTTTTGTTTAGGAGTTGTGGGTCTATGGTTGGATGTTTTCTGAGGTTGTGTACTTGTAGATATTCCGGAGTCTAGCTTAGTGCGAGCAGGTTTTTATCCTGCAGCGGGTGTTTGGATGTCGAAACAATCGCAGCAGGTTTATGTCTTGTGGAAGGGTGTCTTCTCTTGATGTCGCCTTCATTTGATTTTCTGAAGCTCGTAGTGAATTTTGCAAAAAGAAATTTGACAAAGGCAGCGTGACTGATTTCACTGCGATTAGAAAGGAGAAAGTACAGGAGGAAGAAGATCTTCCTGGGTACAACAAAACTGAAAAAGGAAAGAAAGAAACCTAGGAGAAATAACGGGATAAAAGCTACACGAGCTTTGCAAACTGCCGCAAAACCTTCACATTCGCTCAATCTAGTTCACGTGGTATGTCTAGCAGGGCGCCCGCCTCCCCCCTGCCAGTGTCGGCCCAAGCCCTAGCCTCCACCAAGATGGATTGGAACAATGTTGTAGTCGGCGTCTGAATATTCTGTTGTTCCTTTTGTTCCATACGCTCAACGCTAACGCCAACAAGGAGTAGTGGTCGCCTAGGCAGAGAGCGCCACGACCGCCACCACCTATAGGTCGGGAGAAGCACCGTCAGGGCGAATGGCCTCTGAGCGTTCTGCACCATGGTCGTTGTCGATGGCGCATGTGTCGCCGCACCAATGCCGATCGGCCCAGGACAATGGTCGTGGGCACCGCCGATGCATACTACATGGCCACGTGCGGCACCACCACCAAGACAGAGACCAGCTCCTTGATCCTAAACCACCGACATCGTAGGTCTGATGGGATCCCGCTCCACCTGGCCCGACCTCCACTAAGTACGAGCTTCACCCCAACCTCCCCTGCTCCACCGCACGACGTGCCACCGTTTCATCTCTCCCACACCCGACGATCGGAAATTTCCCCATCGGCCTGGCTCATCGCTAGTTGAGGCCTTATCTCACGAGGACCCATACTAGTTCTTGACTGCCACGCTCGCTCGACACTAGATAACTCATAAGAGTGGGCCCAAATTGACTAAATGGCAACAACAAATCAATGTTATGTTATGGTTTATTGTCAAAAAAAAATCATTGTTATGATTTTGTGCAAAATCTTCCCAACAGTTGGTGTTGCCTGCCATTTCCTCAAGCTCAGGCCATTTGGAGCTCGGGCGCGCACACCGACACCTGGGCCCCAGCCGCCAGTCTCCAGACGAGTCTCTTCTGGCTTCTGGGTTCTGGCCACCTGCAGTTCCAGTTCCAGATCTGCACCTTCTCTTCTCTTCTTCCGGAGGCCGCCAAGTACCTCGCACACCCCAAACCCCTTTCTCCTCCTCCTCCGCCTCGCCGCGGTTCCCAGATCACTCCAGAAGCGATGGGGAAGAAGGTGAAGGCCGTGCCGGAGTGGCTCAACAGCCCCATCTGGTCGACCCCGCCGCCGGCCCCGGCCCCCGCGGACCCCTTCGGCGCCGACTTCGCGCGGCCAGTGGCGCCGCCCCCCGACCCGCCGCCGCCCTCCGTCCCGCCGCCGCCCACGTACGAGCAGGCGGTGGGCTCCTACGCCGGCCGCGAGAGGGAAGAGGAGGGCGCTGGCGCCGCTCTCCGGGCGCACCTGCTCGCCGACTTCAAGTCCGCGGTGCGTGTAGTGAGCCTCTGTTTCGGGGCCGACCTCCCGCGTGGTTTGATCCGCGTTTGACCTGATCGTTCCGCCTTTTTGTGCGTGTGCAGCTGTCGAAGAAGACGGTGAACATGGGGGAGCTGCGGCGGCTCGCGTGCCTTGGCGTGCCCGACGGCGGCGGCGACGTGCGGCCTCCCGTGTGGAAGGTCCCCACTCGTCTTCTCTGCTGCTGCTTGCCGCTTCATTTTATTTCAGTTTATGTTTGGAGCTGTTTTTTTTGTAGCGATTTTGGAGGTTTATGAGCCAAGTTCCAAATGCGTAGAGTTAGAAATGGAAGAACTATTGCAAGGTTACACAATAAAGTTTGTTACCATAGAAGAACTTAGAAATGAGGATAAGAACCATGCAATTGTTAGTGTGTATGGTTAGCCAGAAAACTATCAGTACATGAAATCTGGGGTTGCCTTGATTTAGTCAATAAAAAGGCTGAGGGCATGGAAATGCAGGTAGATGGTGTGGCACACTATTGTTCAACTGTGCCTTGAAGCTTATTACATAATAAAGTTTGTTACCATAGAAGAATTTAGAGATGAGGATAAGAACCATGCTATTGTTAGTGTGCATGATTGTCCAGAAAACTACAGTACTACATGAAATCTTGGTTTGCCCTGCTTTACAGTCTGCAGTCTTAAGAAAAAGGCTGGGGGCATGGAAATGCAGGTAGATAGAGTGGCACACTATTGTTTAACCGTGCCTTGAAGTTTATTAACGTCCTGAAACTATTAGACAACTTTCATGCTGCAGTTGGAAATCCACCACGGATGTGCACCGACCCCTTTGTGATGCGCATACGCCATAGCATTCATAACCGACCCTAATTTCTCATGGTGTATCAATATGATTTCCTGGATCTTTTGCAAAGTTACCGTTTTATGGTTCACCGGTTATTTATTAAGTATATAATGTACGGCCTGCTGCTAGACTTCTAATAAATCTGTTATCCAGCTTCCTTTTTGTACAAGAAACTTATCTGATTATCTTTATAGCGTGCAGCTTCTCTTGGGATATTTGCCAACTGAACGATCTTTATGGCCTTATGAATTGGAAAAGAAGCGGAGCCAGTACAGTGCATATAAAGATGAGTTTCTTCTAAATCCTGTAAGTTCAGATTGCCTGCCTCAAGTTATCAGTTTTGAAGATGTATTTACCCTAGGATATCTCTGGTACCAGCTATCATGATCTCTACCAAGGTAGGAACAACTTGGCTTAGGTGGTGATTACAAACATTACTTTCTTTTTGAGTGATTAAGACATTAGACATGCAATATTTTGCGTAGCTCTCTGCCTACAAGTACACATCCACAAACCAACCCAACAGTGGAAAATCTGTTAATGATGGCTACTGCATCTTTAATTTACATATAGTTTCAGTTTCGGGAAAACTGATATGTCCACCAACTCCTATAACTCTTTCCAGCCTTAGAACCATCTTTTATAGTTCCCTTAAGAGTTTCTATTTTGAATATGATCCAAAACAGTGTAATAGTGAGTAATTTCCCTTTTTAAGCACTTTAATTTGTTATGTATGAAAGTGCTGATTGTGTGTTTCTGCATGCAGTCAGAAAAACTACGTAGAATAGAGGAATCAAAGCTGTCAAGAAAGAAAGAGTTAAATGTTGAGAGAAATGGCTTGCTCCCGAGGTTGGAAGTTACTAATGAAGAGCACCCTTTGAGCTCGGGTAAATCTAGCTTGTGGAACCAGTACTTTCAGGTACTACTACATCTTATCATTGGCTTGTTCTGTTATACTTATCATCTTATGCTATGCAGACGAAAACTAGAGTTAATATTGCTTGGTTTGGAAAACCAGTGGTAACCTGAGATTTTGTTTAGGTCAGGGATCCCGCTGATTTAGCTGAAATATCACCAGTATGTTACTTGGTGTTTGCATTTGTGAGCTTATCTTTTCTCATAAAGAGTCATTAGCTGGTGTGTCAAATTTCAGTAGAAGTGATTGTCATGTTCAAGGTCCACTTATTGGAACTTGAAAGTAACCTAAGACCAATAGGGAATTTTGGTGATTCCCTGCCATGACCGTGGGATGTAATATGCTGCTAGCAGCTCATATGGTTTGTGTGTGATCCATGTGCTTTAGTCCCTAGATATTTGATAAGACACAGACACTGACACATCCTCATTTTCACCCAACTTGATCCTATTGTTATTTTCACGCTGATGGTAATTTCAGTCAGTTTAGGGCTTGGATTAAACTCCCATGCTGCATGTGTTCTCTAGCAACGTGGAGTTGCATGTTAGACACGTAGATGTTTTTGTTTTTTGTGCTCTTGCAAAAAATTAAATTTCTTGCATGATGAGAGAAGGTGTTGTCGTTATCGAGATAACACTAGAGTAGGGGGTGTTAAATACTTAGCGAGTACGACACAATGTTAGTGGGTGCGTAAGGGGCCTTATCCTAATGTTTCTGTACACCGACAAAGTTAACTCGTCAATGTTTTAAATAGGTTCAGTCGCCCTCCTATGTTTGGAGAAGCGATGTGAGAAGTGCCCGACTAGTGGGGCATCTCGGAGCCTTAGTAGGTCCCTATCCTGAAACTGAGCTCCAAGCTTTACAGGTCCCTTAGGGGTCTCCCCTTGAATTAACTCAAGTGAGAGTGAATAGTGACAGGGAATGCATGTAAATGCCCATGGAAGGCTTATATGGGCTAGGGGTCATTGACACATTTGGCCATGGCTAACCCTTGGGGCAGAGAGAAAGTAATGGCAAGAGAGGTGAATCAGGGATAAGGATGGAGGGTGGTGCATGGTCCATGGTGGACTAGCACCCTCATCCCTCCACCATTGCATGCTTCTTTCTTCATAGGCATTCCTCTTGACTTCGTTTTCTTATGTCTCCTCTCCAGTTGACTTGTTGACAATGACTAGTTGCGTGAACTTTCGTTGACTCGCAGCAGGCTTTTGACAATCCTCTATGTAGATGCAACAGAGGACTAGGCAGGACCCCATGTGGGGAATACTGTTTTCCCAAATAGATCCTTCTGACGCATGTGTCCAGTGATGTAAACTGCTCATACTCCCCTCGAGGTTGTCTAGTTGCTTGTACATTTGAAATCCAGTGAACAGTTCATGGCTGACCTAAATGTGACTTTTACAGAATATGGTTATTGTCTCATAATTGAATAATTCTTCTGATGAATATACATGTTTTCCAGGAATCAGAGATCCTTGAGCAGATAGATCGAGATGTAAAGCGAACACATCCAGATATATCATTTTTTTCTGTCAAGTCTAATCAGGTTTACTCACACTCAGCTTATAAAATGTCCTTATTGTTATCTTTACTCTGAACTGAGTTGATGGCGGATCATTCACCCCCCAGAGATTATCTCTTAAGTTGCCAAAAAATTAGTTACTGCAATTATCATTTTATCCGACATTTTATGCTGTAGAAGATGTATCACGATATTTTGATTAGTTGATTCAGTTGATGTATGTTTTGAGATATCCTTCTTATTTGCCCAAAATTGGAACTAAGATAGCGCAAGCGTTTAAACAACTCCTGCATAACAGCACTAGCATTTAACTTCCATAGCAATGTACGAGTATTTAGCTAGTCTGATGTACAAATTTAAGTTTATCGCTTCAACCTTCCATTTATACTCCTTTCAGGAATCACTAAGGCGTATTCTCATTATATATTCAAGATTAAATCCTAGTGTAAGATATGTGCAAGGGATGAATGAAGTTTTGGCACCTCTATTTTATGTATTGAGCAATGACCCTGACGCAAATAACTCGGTAAGGTTCTTCTTCCACACCCAGCCTAAAGCTGTAAAACTACGTCCTCTGTGTCTTTGGCTTGTAAAGCAGAACATATTTTTCAACCAGAGTGAAGCAGCCTAAAGCTGTAAAGCTACGTCCTCTGTGTCTTTGGCTTGTAAAGCAGAACATATTTTTCAACCAGAGTGAAGACATGGTATAGACTTAAGTTAGCAATGTGTATACTATGGTGCTCCATAATTGTTCACATTCGATCAATGGTTTCACTTTCACATAGTGTTCATTAACTGAATTACCCCATTACTGGAAATGCAGGCTTCAGCGGAAGCAGACACTTTCTTTTGCTTCGTTGAATTGATTAGTGGTTTTAAAAACAACTACTGTAAGCATCTTGACAACAGCAGGGTGGGTATTCGGTCTACACTTTCAAAGTTGTCTCAGCTCTTAAAGAAACATGATGAAGAGCTTTGGCGTCATATGGAGGTCATTACAAAGGTATGTCATATTCGATATTTGATTATGTTGACAAGTAATACAACACTGCTGTCTTGAGTGGCTGGAAAAATCTAGTGTACCATGCTGATGAAGTGCACCTGTAAGACTGTAACTGCACTAGGGTAACTTCTGTCATGTTAGTCATCTTCCGTTGTTTACATCAGGAGCTGAATCTGGATGTGTTAATACATGTGACAAAGTTTATTTTGTGTTGTAGAATAGTTATAAATGAGGCTGACATGCAGCACTGAAAATGAGCGATTATGTAGCTGCATGCCATTGCTATTTGGCAACTGACAGGTCCTTCCTTATATCTTGTGGATCGGGGAGACATAGTTAGTAATCTACTAATCATATTATCGTAGTCATTACTGGTAGCAAGAATATAAACGTCAACAGATAAGCCCACCTTAGGTACCATTAATGATTTGTTGAATCATACTGGTTAGAGTAGCCATTAATTGATCCAGATAACTTATTTTAGATAACATACTTTGTATAGCTAGCTTATAGAAGATTAAGAATTGTTTCTCTTTTATGAAGTCATAAACATGCTAATTCTAAAACTGAAGGAAAACAAAGAGATGACTGCAACCGAGATTGTTATGTAATTTGGAAAATAAATGAATACACATATGTCTTCTCCATTGAAACGGGGACACCATTCCCAACAAAGCTATTCATAGTTTTAATCCAGTAATTGGTTGAAATATGAAGAAATTTAAAACTATACCCTACTGTTTAAACAAACAATTAAGAAACCAATAGAAGATGAGGATAGTGTTATGCTGGAAGAGAAGCTAATAATCATAAGCTGCACTGGCCTCCATATATGGACATCTTATGGTGCCCACATAGATGGATATGTGCACAGCACACCGAAGTCTTGAAGCATGATATCTACCTTCCCTGTCTCTTCCAAATATGAACTTGGAGTTAATATTACTACCTCTGTCCATAAAAGGATGTCACAAGTTTATCTAAATTTAGATGTATCTAGACACTCTCTAGTGCATAGATACATCCGAATTTAGATAAATCTTCGGCATTTTTTTATGGACCGAGGGAGTACTTTTCTCTGGTATGTCACCTACCTTCGTTCTTGATGTAGTTTGATATTGACAGTTGAATCTTGAAAATACAGGTGTACCCACAATATTATGCGTTTAGATGGATCACATTACTGTTGACAATGGAGTTCAGCTTCAATGTGTGTATTCACATCTGGGATGCTATCTTGGGCGACCCAGAAGGTCCTCCAGTATGTATCTCGTGACTAAACCTCCAAACAAAAATTGTGATCTTACCTAATGCCTCACATGTTCTTGTACAGGACACGTTGCTGAGGATATGCTGTGCTATGCTCATCCTTGTCCGGAAGCGCCTCCTGGTTGGAGATTTCACGGCCAATATCCAGCTGCTGCAACACTACCCACAAACTAACATAGATCACCTCCTCCATATCGCTAACAGATTGAGAGGAACTGTAGCCAGCTAGCGATTTGATCTTTTTCCTACATGTATGTACCTTGATCTTGTCTGGTTGGTGTTCACTAGGCCACATCAGGAAGCACAAACGCAGCTACTGAACATATCAATTTTCCAAGATGTGTTCTTGTGCCGTGTTTTGTTCTCATTTAGAGGTTAGCTCTCCGTACTTGGAAGGTGGTGTTATATTATTGATTTTAGAGAGGATGAGTTAGGACACGAGCAGAAAACTATAGTTGTTATGTTGCTGAGGAAACTGATCATCACTCATGAGATCATCTCTCATGAGCTCAACTTTCAAGCACTTTCAGTTCTCCAAAATTCTCTGTCAAAAAAGCTATATCAGCGAACAATGTTATCCGAGTCCAGCAGAGGTGTGTAGGATGTTCTTGATTGAATGCATGAATAACTTCGAGATGTTAAAGGCAAGTATGATATGTTCGGGATGAAAATACATGAGTTATCTGAAGGGCTTTATATTCAGTTGAATCAAGTAGTGGATGGGCTATAATTATTGATTTGAAGAAGACACCTCTTTCTTGTAGTATCAGGAAGTGGTTAAAGATTTTGTCCAATGAATCATCCAACTCGCAAATTAAACAAACACGCTTGGTGTTTGCTGCTGCAGTTCTTGTTCAGCTAAACTTGCGCTCATTATGCTAGTTTGAGGTCTTTGAGTTGTTCAGCTTTGTGATTGTATCTCTAACTGGTATCTCCAGTTTGTGGTTTGTCATGTATTCCTGGCGGGTATTCAAAGCTAGACTTCTTCTTTTGAGCAACATTACCGTAGGGGCTCCTACGGTGTAAATTTTATATTAAAGATAAAGCGAAACTGTACAAGCCGATGGTCCAGCTAGACTTATTTCAAGCCTTCCGTCTATTTTTTTTTTATAAAATAAACACCATACCTTAAAATTTCAATCTCTCACCGCTGACGATACCCATTCCATGATTGTGACTCATAGGAAGATGTGAGAAACCTCTCTAGGCTATGCAAGCGGAGGTCAGCTGACAGTGCTTGTCGGATATTGTAAGGTAGCAGCCGACGCTAACATTCAGGGGATTGATAAGAGATCATACACGCGATGTGGGAGCGTAGTGAAGTACGGGCATGGGAAGGCCCGACAAACCGCATTTACACTGTTGTATGGCAATTGGGAGAAGCATATGACGGCCTATCCAAGTTGCTGGGAGGCGATGGTGGCAAGAAATTTGGGAATGTACCATGCGGTGGAGCCACACCCTTTGGCGACCTGAATTGTTTGAAGATACTCTCGGCCATGCAATGGCTTATGATGCCAACAGACAGTTGTTTCCTCTCGCTTTTGCAGCCAGTTGTTTCCTCTCGCTTTTGCTTTGGTTCAAGCAGAGAATAACATAACAACTGGCAATGGTTAATGCATCAACGGTGGACAAGAAGGAAGGAAAACCAAAGTGCATACTGCATGCCAAGTTGTTTATGCACAATCTAAGTCCACCTCTGAGCTATAGTTGTGAGAACGGATAGCCAAACCATATGCTGCAATTATTGCCAAAAAAAGGAACGAGGTTGTAACAATGTATTTATGTGTCCATTCATCATTAGTTCATTACAGAAAGATAAACTCTGAAGTGCAAAACAACATGGTCTTAGGGATCTAATTACAAACCAAACTGATTGTTGACTATTGTTTCTTTAACCAAAGCATCTTGCTGATATAGCCAGGCACATTTTAAACCTAATGTAGAGTAGCAGGCACAACTATTTATCCTTTTCTCTCTCTCTAGGAATACATAAATGGAGTTATGATAAAAAATAGTGTGTTCCTTTTCTTTTTAGATGTAGGATGCTCCTTGATTAACCACAAAAGAGTGATGAGAGAAGACAATTCCAGTTTTAGTATAGGTTAACTCCAAACCTGCAGGAGGCAATAAAAGTTTGTGTGTACCCAAGTAAGCCATATATACTTTAAGAAGTTAACTATATCAAGGTATATGCCCTAATTACTGTTCTATACTGAATTTGTGAATAAGAAGCATGCAAAGATTATGAACAAGAAATATGCACTATTAATAGACTTAGATCATAGGGAAATTCACCAATGAAAAACATTGTATGCTCATCTTACATGATTATGTGATAGCTGGAGGATAGCTCATCTATACTCATCTATACTGAATTAGGTCTGTGATAATAGCCTAATCTGATGAAAGAAACATTTCATATAAAAGACTTCAAAATTATATGATAGCTGGAGGATATAAAATGGACATATATAACTTGAGTAAGTTGTGAACAAACTAATTCCCGAAGAACGCAGCTACAATCAAGGTCTACATGAACAGAAAAATGAAAAGAACACCAAAACATAAAATTTATTTGAGGATAAAATCAAAGGGGATCCCACTGGTAAAAGAGAGGCTAGTCCTCAAGCAGGAAGATTTACCACAGATATTAATAGTGTGTTCACAACAAGTGAAGAAAGTACCATGAGAATTAGGTTTGTTTAACTAAAACCGATAATTGTTAATATGCAGTTTCAAATATCTTGATAAGATCAGAAATTTAGTCAAAAGTGGAATTGGATATTTATCCCACGCTTCCACTAAAGCACAACCATGAAATGATATCCCAGCAATAGACAGTCACATGGGTTCCAAATAAAACTAGCTAGCTAGCATTATTCATCAAAACAGAAGCAACTGTCCATGGTATTCACTGAAGTCATAGATTAATAACATTACTTGTAGGATTTTCATCGAGCATACCATGCACATTTCACACCTTTGTCATCATGCTCAGCCCATACGGCATGGTTGGTTCTGCCACCACACTTGGCCAACACCACACTGTTACTGCCACTGCACCTGAGTTTCTTTGAGCATCTTGCTCTGCCACTTCTTTTCCAAATGAAGCATGGCAGGCTTACTCTAACGCCCAAGTTGAACGTTGATAAACTGTCAACATTGCAAAAGAAATTTTTCATTAAAGAACACCTTCATCATGTAACCGCTCATTCACATCATTCCAAGATAAACTCTGGTGCTTTTTGGTGACCTCTAAGGTAAACATCATAGCTTAGTTTATTCTAATATGCACGACAAAATAAACATCATGTCCCGATACTTAAGCAATCTAAATTCATATGATTTCACATAATGAGAATATTAGCGGAATTTTTTAAAATAGCATGTACTCCCTCCATTCTGAAATAGTCTACATTCTAGGTCTAAAATTTGTTCTGAATTAGTCTACATGTTAGCTTTGTAATCAACAACACATAAAATGAAGCAATCCTCCTCTCTCTTTTGGATGTCATTAAAATTAGTGTAGCTTGGGTTGTTCCCATATCAAACTAGTACTATTAAATGACCTGCTAATTGGTCTTAGAATTTGCAGAATGCAGATTAAAAGAGAACGGATGGAGTATTGCGGAGTGCTAGCAGTGACCTTTTTACCAGCATGAATGCATCAAAGCTCAAATAAATGTGTGTGAGAGATACTACTCCCTCCGTTCCTTTCTATAGTGGCCATAGATTTTTGGCATTTGTTTCACAATATAAGGCTGTAGCTTGGCTTTTTTCAATTACCCCCTCCACCGGTCAACTCCCACACGACATGCATGAAAAAAAAAATCCATACAAAATAGGAAACAATTAATTGAGATTCCTAATGCATGGCCCCAAGGATTGCTTAGATTTAGGAAGCAATATTTTTCTTTCCTTAATTAAACCTGGCTGCACATATATGGAGAGTCAACCAGACAGATTAGTGGGATTTGTTACGTTAAGTTAGGAAGTTATCGATTTCCCTAATTTTAGTCTGATCTCAAATCGTTCAGCCATGGGGTCTTGTGTAAAAAATACACTTGCGCTAATTTCCGTGCCAAAAATCTATAGGCACTGTAGAAAGGAACGGAGGGAGTAGCATTTATCATGTCATCTCGTAGGCATAGATACTTCTCTAGATCTTTCTTTTGATTTGCAGAAATTTCTCTTGCTGGACAAGGTTCATTTGATTCAGAATATATTCAGCTGAACATGTAATCTGGAAGAGAGAACTATCATAAAACAGCAATATAGTGATTGCAGTACTAAATAGCTTACAAAAGGGCATTGCTTGCTCAATGTTACTACTGTCAAAATGGTATATGCAGTCAGTGGGTTACTGTTAGATATCATAGCATTGTGGTGCTTGCTCAACATTAGTACTAAGTGACATGGCCTATTCAGTCAGGAAATTACTGTTAGATAAAAGATGTGGCGTGCAATGTAGCCATATTTTTTGGAGGGATGAGAAGAATTCGGTTGGTGTTGGGAGCGAGGAGGTGGCACTGGATTCAAGAGAGGGGTACCTGTTGGGTGGCTCTATGACCACGATTGTTCTGCTGCCATTGCAGCTGTCACGGGAGGGATTGATGGTAAGTGGTGAGAGTGCGGGAGAGAGGGCACAGGATGTGAACGGACTTTGTTACAAATTCTAGGGAAGCAGAGAAAAATCATGCCAAGGCATTTGGACCCACCTGCCGGTCCTGCGATTCAGGTGTGATCAACAGAAGGAGCATGAGCGGGAGGCGATGTACCACTGGGATGACATCCACAGGCACCAACTCCCCTTCAATAGTAAAAATAAGATGCTAGCCATGGTTTAATTGGGTTGGGCCGCCTGCCATCCCTTTCTTTTTTTTGGAGAACGGCCGCCTGCCATCCTCCAACTGGGAACGTTCACTAGTAAAACCAAATGGATGCTGCATGTTCTGGCGTGACAAATTAAAATGCATCAACACTGAAGCATATCAGAAACAGAAAGAATTGGAAGCAAGACAGAAGGTTGATTAATACGTAATTCACAGTATTTAGCAAAATGAATAGGTGCATACTACTGTATCACTTAGATGATGGACCTTAGCTAGAAATGCATCGAGCCACAATATTTTTTGTATTTTCTTAAAACAAAAAAAGATTCGATGGCAACAAGGTATATCAGAATATATAAGATAGGAGCGAACAGTCGTACCATTGGAATGTAATGAGTGGTCAATCAAACAGAGGTTCCTGAATCAGAATCTTCATTTTGTCAACGAGAAAGTCAAGCACATCCTTCCTTCCTTCCTTTAGAAGCAGCTGTCTTAGCTTGCCAAATGTCGAACCTGGAGGTCTAATGCCCTTCTCTATCATATCTTCAAGTAGAACACAAGCTTGGCTAACCTCACCCTTGTCACACAGCCCATTGATCAGCACCGAAAATGTGTGCATGCTAGGCAGAAACTGCTTCAACCTCATATACTTCCACACCTTCAGTGCCATCTCTACCCTGTCATTGTCACAAAACATCTTTATCATCATGGTATATGTATCAGAGTCTGGTTGGCAACGCTTTATCATACGGCGAAAGACCCTGTATGCTTCGTCATCCTTTCCAAGGCTAATCAGCTTGTTAAGGACGATGTTCCAGGTCCTTGAGTTCGGGGTGATTCCATGGCCTTCCATGTCATCCATGACTCTGAATGCATTCTCAAATTTTTTCACTCTGCAGAATGCAGTGACGAGTGCGTTATAAACCACAACATCTGGTACAATCCCATCCTTCTCCATATCCAAAAATGTTGCAACAGCATCCTCAATCCTGTATTCCACACCATACGTGTGCACTAGCACACTATATATGAAGGTTGTTGGTTGGCAGCCCCTGGTGCTCATGTCCTGCACCACAAGGACGGCTTCTTCAACACGGCCCGTCTTACACAGAGAATCAACCATGATGCCATACGTGACTATGTCAGGTTGGCAACCTGCATCAAGCATCTCACTGTAGACCTCTCGCATCTTTGGGAGATTAGGCGCTCTCCCCCAGCCCTCAAGCAAGATGCTATAGGTCTTGGCATCAGGGCTGAACCGGCCGTTCATCTTGTCAAAGATCTCCTGCGCCTTGCGCACATTCTTAGACTTGCACAGCGCACCAAGCAGGCTGTTGAAAGCGGCGAGGTTGGGTACCACACCGTACTTCTCCATGACATTGAATGTGTAAACAGCTTCATCGACCTTCTGAGCCCGGGCATACTTGCGCATGATGATGCCAAAGGTCTCGACATTGACCACACCCTCCCTGCGCATGATGGCAACAACATCCCACATGAGCTGGTACTGGCGGATCTTGGCGAGGGATGTGACCACCGTGTGGTAGGAGCGGACAGTATGGGCACAGCCCCCACGCTTCTGCTTGCGTGTCCACTCGAAGAACCTGTATGCGAGCATGCCAGCGTTGTCAAGACGCTCGAGGACACGCTCGGCGACATCGGGGGTGACACGGAGGTCGCAGTGATCGAGCTCGATCTCGAGCCCAGAGGCGTGCCGACAGGAGATGATGAGCTTGCAGAGGCGCTTGGCCGGGTCAAAAGCCTCCACGGCGAGGTCGTTTCCTCCAACCCCGCTGCTAAGCATTCTGGTGAACACCTTGCGTGCCTCCGAACAGGTGTGGCTGAATCCGGCCATGCCGCTATCGGCACTTTCACAAGCAGCTGTGGTCCAGCTCCGAGATAATAATCGTACTCCACTAGTCCACTGGCTCACCAAGGTCAGATATCCAAGACCAAGAGGCGAAGTGCACCCCGGCGGCCGGCGGCCGGCGGCGACTGGGCAATCACCGTGCAGGAGTATATCTCGTGAACTGGAATGCTTCGGCCAAGCCCATTTAGGGCAACACGTAAGCTGAAATGCTTCGGCTAATCCAATCGAATGGGCTCACTGGACTATGAGCTCTTATAAAGGCCGAAAAGGGTAAAGCCCGTGTAGCCGTCCTTGCCCAAAACTCAGCAAAGACCTCAAAGCCCAAGACAAGAGAAGGTCGCCACCGAGAGACATGGCGGCGGCGGCGGCGGCGGCTGATAAGTCCCCGGAGGAGCTCCTATGCGCGGCGGCGTCGGCAGGCAACAAGGATGATATTTCTGAGCTCATCTCCTCTGGCGCTGACCCCACCTACTTCGACGCTTCCGGCATGACGCCACTCATGCACGCGGCCACCGGTGGCCACGCCGCCGCCACGCGGCTCCTCCTCGACGCCGGTGCGCCCTGGAACGCACTCTCCCCTTCGGGTCTCTCCGCGGGCGACCTTACCTCCGACCCACCCACGTACGACCTCCTCCTCGACCACGCCCTGCGGTCCGAGCTCATCCTCGGCACCGTCGCCCGCCGCCAAGCGAACTCCTCCGATGGGGTCCCGGCCGAGAGCTACCTGGACTCGAGGGTGTCGTTCAGCGAGGACCGGGTGATGGATGCGGACAGCAAGGCGGTGATGATGGAGTGGGAGCGTCCGCTGATGGAGGCGCACGCGCGGGCGGTGTGCTCCGGCGGCGGCGGCAAGGTGCTCAACGTGGGCTTCGGGATGGGGCTCGTGGACCAGGCGATACAGAGGTACGAGCCCGAGGAGCACACCATCATCGAGGCCCACCCGGAGGTGTACGCCCGGATGCTCAAGCTAGGGTGGGGCGAGAAGAAGAACGTCAGGATCCTCTTCGGCCGGTGGCAAGATGTGCTCCCACAGCTCGGCTCTTATGACGGTAATAACAAAATCACTCATCATTTTTTAAGTACAGTGCTGTCATTTTGAGCTTTGAAGCATTGCCTTGCTTGCTTGTTTTGGGGATAGATGCCAGTCCGCGAAATGTTGATGTGTATCATGTCCTTTGCCCTTGCTCACAGTAATTCATAACAATTTTAATGCTGTTTGTCCGAGTGAAAGTTAGATGTCACTAGCTTTTCAGGAGTTCTAGTTGGGAAGAGAGTATTGTGTAGTTGTTCTAAGGCGAAGCTACAACTTGATATAGTTTATGTGGAATTTTCTTGAGAGGAGCGATTTGGGTTTGTTGAGAAAGTAAGCACAATAGTGCTATAGATCGTATAAACTAAAACAAACACAGATAACAAAGATCCCTGATAAAAGAAAGTTACTTCAAGTATCTTTCCAATTCCGGTCTTTGCATCTCCTTTCCCCCAAGCCCCCAAAGAAGAATTTTTTCTATTATTAAATCGTCACAAATTTTTGTATTGTTAAATGTTTCACTTTTACCAATCTTAAGAATTGCACAGAGCACCTGCCTTGCTCAAAATATAAATGTTCAAAGGTATAATCTACTACTTCCTCTGTCCATAAAAGGAAGTCTTATATTTGTCTAAAGTTGGATGCATGTAGACACTATTTAGTGTATAGATACATTCAAATTTAGACAAATTCGATACATCCTTTTATGAACGGAGGGAGTACTTGATAGTATTTCTATGGACTTTCTCTTTTTGATTGATGCTCACAAAAGAATGACAAGTGTTGGAGATGCCAGGTCCTTTTTTTTAAAATTGAGGAGCTCGCAGTTCCCGATTTCATTAACATTAGGTCAGTTGGTGTAAACCTCCATCTTATGGTTTCTAGAAGTAGAGCATGTATCTAGATGGTCTGTTGCTAAGCTGTATGGTACATCTTCTCGGGTGCTCCATCCATTTCAAAATGGGCTGAATATTGAATCCCCAGTTTTTTTACTTTGACCATGAAACTCTTGTTCATCATTTTGTTAATAGGTAAGAAAACACAATCTTAAGAATGTGTTTGTATGTGAATCCGATTGTATCAACTTTGTGTGACAGAACACACGCATTGTTGGATTATTTGTTGGTCAAAGAATTAGACAGCCAAAATTACGTCTTACATTTGAAACTGGGGGAGTACTTATCCTGATAGAACTAAATCGTTCATTGTACAAGAAGGCCTATCTGCATTAAATATTTTTGCAATACCATGTAAAGGGTATATTATATATTGTATATAGTGCTCGTGCTTGGTTTGGCATTAGAACAAAATGCGATTTGCAAGTATATTGTATATGGTGGAAACTTCTGTCTAAAGATTATAAAGTAAAAGTAAGTCAATGCATGTAACTCTTCACCTTATGGTTGCTAGAAGTGGAGCATTTGTCTAGAATTGTAGATGTTCTGTTGTTAAATGTATAAATGACTGTATGGTACATCTTCCCGAGTACTCCATCCATTTCCAAATGTGGGCTGAATTTTGAATCTGCAATTTTTTTTTACTTTGACCATCAAATCCTTGCACGATATTTTGTAGGTAAAAAATACATCATAAGAAAGTGTGTTTGAATATCATTACGATTGTATCGATTTTGTGTAACAGAACACACATTTTTTGATTAATTGTTGGTCAAAGAATTGGACAACCAAATATATGTCTTGCATTCTGTAACTGAGGGAGTACTTATCTTGATGGAACTAAACTATTCGTGGCACAAGAACCCCTATCTGCGTTGAACGATTTTACAATACCATGTATAAAGAGTAATTATTATTTTCTCTAATTTGTTGTTACTGAATAAAATTACTGCAACAAAATTAGTGTTATAATGGAACCTTGTTATAATACTTTAGTTTGTTAGTCATAATGAGAAGTATTTGGGAATTTTTTTTTAGTTAAACCTGTTGAAAGTGGTGATTTTGGATCTTATGGTTGCTTGCAAGAGAAGTATCCACCAGGATGACGTGGAAGAATCTTTCTACACTTTATCTTTGCGTACTTCCTTTTTCACCAGAGGAAGTAGTAGTTGTTGTCAATCCTAGTACTTCCAATTATCCGTTCAGTTGTTTGGAGTGTTGAATATTTAATGGAATTAAATATTAGTGTGAGATAATTCAAACCACGGTCGCTATATTTCCTGATAACTTGCTCAATTGTGAGCACTAAACTTAAATATTTTTTATTTCTTTAAAGTCAAGTTTTGGATATGTCAAACTATGTGTTGTTTGTCCTTTTACCTACACACACTCAGCTTTCATTCCTTTATCTTTTGACATAATCAAAGGAATATTGACAAAGCAATCTGTAAGGAACTGAAAATTGGTTTTTGGTACGTATGAGGGAGGAAAGTATTATCCGACAAACCAACTAAATAGCAACCTCTCTTTGGTTTGTTCAACTAGAGTCTCTCAGCATTTCATTGTCACCAACAAGTATGAATCTGCGCAGAGAAAGGAATATTCCAATCAGAGATCTTGCTCATTCACAAGATGTTGATTCCATGTTTGGCAAAGCAAATAAACTTTCCAAACAATATTTTAGTTAGACTGTGCGACTCTTTGCTTGCACTGTGTGAAGACATGTTCTCATTCAAGCTTCGGTCTGAAGATTATAAAGTAACTCAATGCATGTAAACATCCATCTTATGGTTTCTAGAAGTAGAGCATGTATCTAGATGGTCTGTTGCTAAGCTGTATGGTACATCCTCCCTGGTACTCCATCCATTTCAAAATGTGGGCTGCATTTTGAATCTTCAATTTTTTTACTTTGACCGTGAAATCCTTGTGCAATATTTTTAGGTAAAAAATATGTCATCAGAAAGTGTGTTTGAATATCAATACGACTGTATCGATTTTGTGTAACAGAACACACATTTTTGGATTAATTGTTGGTCAAAGAATTGGACAGCCAAAAATATGTCTTGCATTTAACTGAGGGAGTACTTGTCCTGATAATTAAATTATTTGTGGCACAAGAAGCCCTATCTGTGTTGAATGATTTTACAGTACTGTGTAAAGAGTAATTATTATTTTCTCTACTTTGTTGTTACTGAATAAAATTACTGCAACGAAATTAGTGTTATAATGGAACCTTGCTATAATACTTTAGTTTGTTAGTCATAATGAGAAGTATCTGGGAAGTGTTTTTTTAGTTAAACCTGTTGAAAGTGGTGATTTTGGATCTTATGGTTGCTTGCAAGAGAAGTATCTACCAAGATGACGGGGAAGCATCTTTCTGCACTTTGTCTTCGCGTACTTCCTTTTTCACCAGAGGAAGTTGTTGTGGTTGTCAATCATAGTATTTGCCAATTATCTGTTCAGTTGATTTGAGTGTTGAATATGTAATGGAATTAAATATTAGTGTGAGATAATTCAAACCATGGTCGCTATATTTCCTGATAACTTGCTCAATTGTGAGCACTAAACTTAAATATTTTTATGTCCTAAAAGTCAAGTGTTGGATATGTCAAACCATGTGTTGTTTGTCCATTTACCTACACACACTCAGCTTTCATTCCTTTATCTTTTGACATAATCAAAGGAATATTGACAAAGCAATCTGTAAGGAACTGAAAATTGGTGTTTGGTACGTATGAGGGAGGAAAGTATTATCCGACAAACCAACTAGATAGCAACCTCTCTCTGGTTTGTCCAACTAGAGTCTCTCAGCATTTCATTGTCACTAACAAGTATGAATCTGCGCAGAGAATGGAATATTCCAATCAGAGATCTTGCTCATTCACAGTCCATGATGTTGATTCCATGTTTGGCAAAGCAAATAAACTTTCCAAACAATATTTTAGTTAGCCTTATTTTATGTTTTACTCGATTGTGTAATAAACCTGCAAACCTAGAAAATTGTTGTTGCTGATTATGGTAGAAATAAATTGTTCACGGCACGAGTAAGCCCTGTCCACTTAAATAGTTTTGCAATACCATGTAAAGAGTAAATATGTTCTCTACTTTCTTGCTGCATATAAAATTACTAAAACAAAATTAGTGCCAGAATAACCTTGTTTTAGCACTCCAGTTTCATAGTATCAGAGTTGGTCATTATGAGCTATTCATGGTCGCCACCAAGTATTAGGAAAATATGCATGTGGTGTATATTTTAGGTACATCAACCCTGTTGAAAGTTGTTGATTTGGATCTTATGTTTCCTTGCTAGAGAAGTATCTATCAGGATGGTGTGGATGCATCTTTTATACACCATCTTTTCATAATTCCCTTTTCATCAGCGTAAGTATCTATATGGTGAAGGTTGTGAATCATACTTGCCAACTATATGTTCAGTGATTTGAGTATTAGTGCGAGACAATTCAAACCATGGTTGCTGTATTTTGTGGATAACATGCTGAACTGTGAGCACTAGAAGTAACGACTTTATCTCTGTAAAATCCAGTGTTGAATATGTCAAATCATGTGTTGTTTGCCTTTTTTATCTACACACACTGAGCTTTCATTCCTTTATCTTTTGACATAATCAAAGGAATAGCAAGAAAGGAACATGTAAGCAACTGAAAAAGGGTGTTCGGTATGAGGGAGGAGAGTATTATCCGACGAACCAACTAGATAGCAACCTCTCTCTGGTTTGTCCAACTAGAGTCTCTCAGCATTTCATGGTCACTAACAAGTATGAATCTGCGCAAAGGAATATTCTAATCAGTTATCTTGCTCATTGACACACTGCAAGCTGTTGATTCCATGTTTGATGAAGTATTAGACTTTGGAAACAATATTTTAGTTAACCGTATTTTAAAATTGCTTGCTGAATCCTCTTAACGGGCATCTTTTTTGGTGTGTGCAGGTATATTCTTCGACACCTACGGAGAATACTACGAGGACATGAGGGAGTTCCACGACCATCTCCCCAAGCTGCTGAAGCCCGACGGGGTCTACTCCTACTTCAACGGCCTGTGTGGCGACAACGCCTTCTTCCACGTGGTGTACTGCCAGCTGGTGGCGCTGGAGCTGGCGAGCCTGGGGTACTCGACGCAGTTCATCCCTCTCCCTGTGAAGGACTGCCTCTCGGAGCAGGTGTGGGAGGGCGTGAGGCAGAAGTACTGGCAACTGGACACGTACCATCTCCCGGTCTGCCAGGCAGAATCGGAACCGGAGTAGAATCCCTGTCCTGAGATACAGACAACATTTCATTAGCTGAAACTTTTCTTTTTAGTCCCATGAAAACTTTGCGTTTCTAACGGTGATATTTCCATGTATGGTTCAGAGGTTGCAATCCCTAGTGCTGACCAACGATAGTGCTGGTGGTAGCGTCAGTTATCGCACTGACGCTTCCGGATGGATGATCAAGCCAGGATGACAGGATGTCATGGTCTTGAAACATTCTTCACTTGCAGTTACAGCATGTGCGGTTGGTGCGGTGCGAGCAGCCACGTGGCATCTGATATTGGTGAAGCGAATATGAGCCACGAAACGTTCTTCGCTCGCAGCTGAAGCAATAATTCTTCCGAAGTTGCAGGCGACATTTCAGTGAAACAACACCCATGGAAACTTTGTGGTCTGAGCAGGGGATGGTTTATGCTTGTGGGCCGTGGGCGACGGAAGAAATACGCATGGAAACACTGTGTTTCTGACGGTGATCTTTGGATGTGTGGCTCGCAAGTTGCAGTGCGTGGCGCTGACCAGCGATAGATACTATTGCTTGTCTGCTACAAGCATCAGTTTGCGCATGGACGCTTACAGGTGAAGTTAGGATGGGATGTCGTCGTCCTGGAGCATTCTTGGCTAGCAGTCTAGCACGCAGCGTTCGAATTGGTAGACGAATATGGGCCAAGCATCGGCGGTGTTTTTTTCCATGTTCGGAGCTGGGAACGCGGGCTTTTCCAACGTTCTGGACGCGAGTTTCCCGCGGCAGTAACGACCTGCTTGCCAGCCAAGTAATCAGTCAGTCAGTATACTGCTCCTGTGCACAGTCTACCGGGCGCCTACAGTTCCATGGACTTTCGAGTCGCTGCCGTGTGCGCGGGCACAAACACGGCCACCGGACCGGATAGCGACTTAGAGTTTTTTTTTACAATCAATACCATCATATATATATATTCATAGTAACAAATAGTACATAATGGAGATACATGAACTGACTCCAACGATTACAAAATAAAATCCAAAAGATAGTAACAAATTTTTGAGGTCTTCAAATTCTTTCTTCTTCCAGGACACAATCTTGTACTCTTTTGAAGGCAGCCAAAGATAGATAACAAACCATAAACCTGTAGATATTGACAAAAGTTCTCCCATGATTTTTTGAGCCGCAATGCCAAGGTTGCGTGCACGCACGTAATCATTAAAGCAATCATTCAACATCGGCAAGAGTACCAACACCAGTATGTCAGGGAATAACAACCGACTAGCTTTGTCATCGTTGATGGAGAGCCGAGAGTATTAATCACCATTGGATAGCGACTTAAAGTTAGATCATATCTAGTCGTGTCTCCAAGACTTTTCTCTCTTTTTTTACGAAAAAAACCCGACAGATCTATTGATAATCATCAACGGAGTGCAAAGAGCTCTAAAAGTAAAATAAATTACAAATAGATTTTTCAACCACCTAGCGAAGACTACAAGCACTAGAGCGAGTCGAAGTCGTGTTGCCTTGCTCGCCACTCCCTCATAGAGCCAGGCAAAGTTTATCGTATTAGAGCTTGTTGTAGTAGATATACGTGAAGTCGTCGTGCTAATGCCTCGAAGGACTAGCACACCAGAACGACAACCGTCGTCAAAGATGAGAACCATAGATCGAAAGAGCCATACTTGAAACAACACCAACTAACACGAAAACTGATCGGATCTTAGGAGATCCGGCGGAAAGACGACTCCACACGCCCTCCTCTGGCGCTAGGCGCACTGCCAGAACGGGGATAGAGCGGAGAGGACCTTATTCTGACTTCAGGATGTAACCGTCGTCTCACCATCTTGAAGAAGACACTACAAATACCTAAAAGAAAGAACTGAAACCTCCCGCCGGCGAGAGGCCATGGTCCACCGCACCTCCAAGGGCTCAAGGTCAATGAAGACAAGGCGGACCGCGACATCACCGGGGAGGCGGATGAAACCCTAGATTGTTTTTTTTTCCTGGAAAGCCTCCTCTCTCTCTCTTTCTCTCTCTCTCTCTCTCTCTTATATACATACCGGATCGTGTTTCCAAGACTTTTCTAAAAGCTATGGGAGGCGAAAACACACCTAGCAGCGGCCTTCTTGATACGATTTGCGTTTGGTGCGGTCCAAAAAACCAATCTTGCGTCCCTAGGAGAACCCCGACCTAGAAAGGTTGCCTAGGGCGCCACAGTGTGACACACAAGTAGCGACGAGGTAAGTTAGCCTTGTGAGTGGCACACCTGAAATTTATTTCACATTCCGTTTTCTTCTCTCCACCCATTTTATTTCTCCCGTCTTTCGTTTCTCTCGCCCGCCTCATTCCCTTTGTGCCCATCTCGCAGGCGCGCACTGTTTGCTGCCGGAATGCTACGGAAGTCGCTGAAGCCGAAGGCGGCGAGGCCCTGTACCGAGCCACGCGCGAGGCTGGCGCCGAAGGAGAAGACACCGGAGCACCCCTCATTTGCATTTGATTCATGTGTCATTGTGAATATGTGTGGTCGAACTTGGCGGCTCTCTGGTGGTAGGTACTTTAAATTATGGCCAAGACTATGTGCATTTTGATTTCAAATTGATAAAATTTTGAAATTCCTATCGTGTGCTATTTCTTTAATAAAAATTCCTTTAATCTACCAGTAATCATCAATAGCAGTACACACAAATCCAATCGTGACTAAAGATCTCTTTTGCCTGCCGTGTGCACCGGCACGCATGGCACAATCGACCTCAGCGACTTTTTCATGTGAAAACTTCCTTCTCCCTATGGTGTGGTCCAAACGGGCTCTTTCCGTTGGTTCGTTCGTTCGTTGAAGGCCACCCCCAAGTGCCTTTCGTTTTCCTGTTGTGCTGAAACTTTGGCCATGACCAAGAGGCAGAGAACATGTGTGCCGCGCCGCTCCCGTTCACCGAACGCAGCGACGGATCGACCGACCGCAGTCCGATTCCGTGGGCGGAAACTGTTGTCATACGCCTTGGAACTGTTCCGTCTCACGTGTTACTGTGTACTACGCCCATCCAAGACCGATCACAGTGAGCGTGTACGGCGTACGCTGGGACCATGCCACCTTCCCGTCGTCGCCGAGGCGCTCGATCGTGTTGCCCGGTCTCCTTTGCACCGACGTCCATGGCCGATGTGGTTCCCGTCCAGGTCCATTGATCCACCGAGGAACCGGAGCTGTGGACCCGCCGATGGCCGGCCGTTTGCTTCTTCTCGTGCCGTTCCGAACACTCGCTGTGACGTTGCCGTCCTTGCTCGCTTTTTCTTCTCGAACGATCGGCAGCTGCTGCATCGGGCTCCGCCACGTCAATAAAGAACTGCCCCCACTACCCGCGCGCCTATCAGTTCAAGGCCGCTTAAAAGTCAGCTTATCATCACAGGCTCACAGCTATCCCGCAATCTAAGCTACTACTAGGAGCACTCCACACACTCTTGGAGACAGAGCACGTAAAAGCTAGGGGAGTGGGAGCTCAAATTTTCCGGTAAAAGACGGTTAGTACAAGTTACATACCCCCTTGTTTCCGTGCGGCATCTCACCATATATCTGCACAGACCTGCTTTCTCGCCCACCGTTCTTTCCAGTGCATTCCGTCGTAACCACGTTTGTTCTGTAGCTGGCCGGCCGGCCGGTTCCTCTTCAATGCGCCACCACCGGCCGTTTCCGTCGCCATCGATCCAAGGCTTCGATCATACACCTTCATCGTCGACATGCAACCACGTCGCACCGTAGTCGACACCGCGCCACGTCTCCGTTGCGTGCGCTACCTGGTCTCCGACCAGCGATGGAAACTCGAAAAGATCTAGGGCCAGACTGCCGTGCACCGCTCTTGCAGTAGTAGTGACATGGATTACGATAAGACTACTCATAGTGTCACAGTGGGAGTACTCCCTCTGTCTCAGTTTAATAGTTTTCTTCGTATCTTTAGGTCGCTAGTTTAATCTACATAATATAATTTAAATTATATAATGCAAAATTATATTATTAAAAAATAGAACATCTAAACTGTTTAATAATATAATTTTTATAACATATAATTAGTGCTAACTTCATCAAATTTACATCTAGAGGTACGCGCACGCCTAATACTGTGAGAGAGGAGTAGTAACATCACACATCTCAACGCATTTTGCTCTCTAGATGCAACTTTGCATGTGGTCTTACTTCCCCTGGCCCTCCTTAATCCCCCCTCATCTCTACTCACTTCTAATTAACACAACTATACTTCAATTTGAAATAAGTTGTACATAAAAAAGTGCATCGAGTAGGTGATTCTATTCTGACTATCAGTTTCGAGTTTTGTTTGCTATAGATCTCCAATTTCATGTTCTTGTTTGAAGCGTTTTTTACCGAATTTCATCAAGTTTATAGCACACAGTTCGCTCTTTCAAAACCCCTTTGACGAGTAGCTTCGCCTCGCCGTTCCGCACAATTCTTGTGTTCTAAATTTTACGTTTCGATGGAAATATATCTGGAGCTCACTAGTATAATGTAATTTGTGTACATGTGTGCGGGGTTGTATGGTGGTCTTTCTGCGTGCCATTGATGTCTACGGGAGCTTCTATTCTTGTAGACATTGTTGGGCCTCCAAGAGCAGAGGTTTGTAGAACAGCAGCAAGTTTCCCTTAAGTGGATCACCCAAGGTTTATCGATCTCAGGGAGGAAGAGGTCAAAGATATCCCTCTCATGCAACCCCGCAACCACAAAGCAAGAAGTCTCTTGTGTCCCCAACACACCTAATAGGTGCACTAGTTCGGCGAAGAGATAGTGAAATACAGGTGGTATGAATAAGTAGTAGCAACGGCACCGGAAAAGTGCTTTGCCCGGGACGAGTAAACAAGCAGTAGTAATGCAGCGGTAGTAACACGAGTAAAACAAGTAAACAAGCAGCGATAGCGATATTTAGGAACAAGGCCTAGGGATTACACTTTCACTAGTGGACACTCTCAACATTGATCACATAACGGAATAGATAAATGCATACTCTACACTTTTGTTGGATGATGAACACATTGCGTAGGATTACACGAACCCTCAATGCCGGAGTTAACAAGCTCCACAATAATGCTCATATTTTAGTAACCTTTAGTGTAAGATAGATCAAAAGACTAAACCAAGTACTAACATAGCATATACACTGTCACCTTCATGCATATGTAGGAGGAATAGATCACATCAATATTATCATAGCAATAGTTAACTTCGCAATCTACAAGAGATCATGATCATAGCATAAACCAAGTACTAACACGGTGCACACACTGGCACCTTTGCACACGTGCAGGAGGAATAAAACTACTTTAATAACATTGCTAGAGTAGCACATAGATAAATTGTGATACAAACACATTGCAATCATAAAGAGATATAAATAAGCACCTCACTATGCCATTCAACGAGTGAGTAAGTATTCTGTGAAATATAGCCTAAGAGACCCACACGGTGCACACACTGTCACCTTTACACACGTGGGACAAGGAGTCTCCGGAGATCACATAAGTAAAACTCACTTGACTAGCATAATGACATCTAGATTACAAGCATCATCATATGAATCTCAATCATGTAAGGCAGCTCATGAGATTATTGTATTGAAGTACATAGGAGAGAGATGAACCACATAGCTACCGGTACAGCCCCGAGCCTCGATGGAGAACTACTCCCTCCTCATGGGAGCAGCAGCGGTGATGAAGATGGCGGTGGAGATGGCAGCGGTGTCGATGGAGAAGCCTTCCGGGGGCACTTCCCCGCTCCGGCAGGGTTCCGGAACAGAGACTCCTGTCCCCCAGATCTTGGCTTCGCGATGGCGGCGGCTCTGGAAGGTTTTCCGTATCGTGGTTTTTCGTATCAGGGTTTTCGCGACGGAGGCTTTATATAGGCGAAGAGGCGGCGTAGGAGGGTCGAAGGGGTGGCCACACCATATGGCGGCGCGGCCAGGGCCTGGGCCGCGCCGGCCTATGGTCTGGGGGCCCAGTGCCCCCCTCCGGTCCTTCCCGGGTGTTCCGGATGCTTCCGGTGAAAATAGGAACCCGGGTCTTGATTTCGTCCGATTCCGAGAATATTTCGTTACTAGGATTTCGAAACCAAAAACAGCAGAAAACAGAACTCGGCACTTCGGCATCTTGTTAATAGGTTAGTTCCGGAAAATGCACGAATATGACATAAAGTGTGCATAAAACATGTAGGTATCATCAATAATATGGCATAGAACATAAGAAATTATCGATACGTCGGAGACGTATCAAGCATCCCTAAGCTTAGTTCTGCTCGTCCCGAGCAGGTAAAACGATAACAAAGATAATTTCTGAAGTGATATGCCATCATAACCTTGATCATACTATTTGTAAACATATGTAATGAATGCAGTGATCAAAACAATGGTAATGACATGAGTAAACAAGTGAATCATAAAGCAAAGACTTTTCATGAATAGTACTTCAAGACAAGCATCAATAAGTCTTGCATAAGAGTTAACTCATAAAGCAATAATTTAAAGTAAAGGCATTGAAGCAACACAATGGAAGATTAAGTTTCAGCGGTTGCTTTCAACTTGTAACATGCATATCTCATGGACAATTGTCAACATAGAGTAATATAACAAGTGCAATATGCAAGTATGTAGGAATCAATGGACAGTTCACACAAGTGTTTGCTTCTTGAGGTGGAGAGAAATAGGTGAACTGACTCAACATAAAAGTAAAAAGAATGGTCCTTCAAAGAGGAAAGCATCGATTGCTATATTTGTGCTAGAGCTTTGGTTTTGAAAACATAAAGAGAGCATAAAAGTAAAATTTTGAGAGGTGTTTGTTGTTGTCAACGAATGGTAGTGGGCACTCTAACTACCTCATCAACCAGACTTTCAAGAGCGGCTCCCATGAAGGACGTTATCTCTACCAGCAAGGTAGATCATCCCTCTTCTCTTTTGTTTACACATGTACTTTAGTTTAGTTTTTCTTTATTTATGGATGACACTCCTCCCAACCTTTTGTTTACACAAGACATGGCTAACCGAATCCTCGGGTGCCTTCCAACATTCACATACCATGGAGGAGTGTCTATTTGTAAAATTAAGTTGCTTACTGATGAATCAGAGCAAAACATGCGAAGAGAATTATCAATGAAAGTTAATTAATTGGGGCTGGGAACCCCATTGCCAGCTCTTTTTGCAAAATTATTGGATAAGCGGATGTGCCACTAGTCCATTGTGAAAGTCAGTCAAAAGTAAATGACAAGATCGAAAGATAAAACACCACATACTTCCTCATGAGCTATAAAACATTGACACAAATAAGAGGTGATAAATTTTGAATTATTTAAAGGTAGCACTCAAGCAATTTACTTTGGAATGGCAGAGAAATACCATGTAGTAGGTAGGTATGGTGGACACAAATGGCATAGTGGTTGGCTCAAGGATTTTGGATGCATGAGAAGTATTCCCTCTCGATACAAGGTTTAGGCTAGCAAGGTTATTTGAAACAAACACAAGGATGAACTGGTGCAGCAAAACTCACATAAAATACATATTGTAAACATTATAAGACTCTACACCGTCTTCCTTGTTGTTCAAACTCAATACTAGAAATTATCTAGACTTTAGAGAGACCAATTATGCAAACCAAATTTTAGCAAGCTCTATGTATTTCTTCATTAATAGGTGCAAAGTATATGATGCAAGAGCTTAAACATGAGCACAACAATTGCCAAGTATCAAATTATTCAAGACATTCTACCAATTACTACATGTAGCATTTTCCGTTTCCAACCATATAAAAATGAACGAAGCAGTTTTAACCTTCACCATGAACACTAAAAGATAAAGCGAAGAACACATGTGTTCATATGAACCAGCGGAGCGTGTCTCTCTCCCACACAAGCATTTATTCAAACAAAAACAAAAACAAAAGCACACAGACGCTCCAAGTAAAGTACATAAGATGTGGCCGAATAAAAATATAGTTTCAAGAGAAGGAACCCGATAATTTGTCGATGAAGAAGGGGATGCCTTGGGCATCCCCAAGCTTAGACGCTTGAGTCTTCTTAGAATATGCAGGGGTGAACCACCGGGCATCCCCAAGCTTAGAGTTTTCACTCTTCTTGATCATAGTATATCATCCTCCTCTCTTGATCCTTGAAAACTTCCTCCACACCAAACTCGAAACAACTCATTAGAGGGTTAGTGCATAATAAAAATTCACATGTTCAGAGGTGACACAATCATTCTTAACACTTCTGGACATTGCATAAAGCTACTGGACATTAATGGATCAAAGAAATTCATCCAACATAGCAAAAGAGGCAATGCGAAATAAAAGACAGAATCTGTCAAAACAGAATAGTCCGTAAAGATGGATTTTATTAGGCCACCAGACTTGCTCAAATGAAAATGCCCAAATTGAATGAAAGTTGCGTACATATCTGAGGATCACTCACGTAAATTGGCATAATTTTCTGAGTTACCTACAGATAATTAGACCCAGATTCCTGACAGCAAAGAAATCTGGAACTGCGCAGTAATCCAAATCTAGTACTTACTTTACTATCAAAGACTTTACTTGGCACAACAAAACATAAAACTAAGATAAGGAGAGGTTGCTACAGTAGTAAACAACTTCCAAGACTCAAATATAAAACAAAGTGCTGTAGTAAAATAACACATGGGTTATCTCCCAAGAAGTTCTTTCTTTTTAGCCATTAAGATGGGCTCAGCAGTTTTAATGATGCACTCGCAAGAAATAGTATTTGAAGCAAAAGAGAGAATCAAGAGGCAAATTCAAAACACATTTAAGTCTAACATGCTTCCTATGCATGGGAATCTTGTAAATAAACAAATTCATGAAGAGCAAAGTAACAAGCATAGAAAGATAAAACAAGTATAACTTCAAAAATTTCAGCACATAGAGAGGTGTTTTAGTAACATGAAAATTTCTACAACCATATTTTCCTCTCTCATAATAACTTTCAGTAGCAACATGAGCAAACTCAACAATATAACTATCACATAAAGTATTCTTATCATGAGTCTCATGCATAAAATTATTACTCTCCACATAAGCATAATCAATTTTATTAGTTGTAGTGGGAGCAAATTCAACAAAGTAGCTATCATTATTATTCTCATCAAGTGTAGGAGGCATAGTATAATCACAACAAAATTTACTCTCCATAGTAGGTTGTACCAAAAGACCACTATTATAATCATCATAAATAGGAGGCAAAGTATCATCAAAGAAAATTTTCTCCTCAATGCTTGGGGGACTAAAAAGATCATGAAAACCAGCCTTCCCCAAGCTTAGAATTTTCTATATTATTATCAACAATGGTGTTCAAAGCGTTCATACTAATATTACTACCAAGCATGCAAATAAGATTTCATAGGTTTTTTAATTTTCGCATCAAACAATCCATGTTTTAAATCAGGAAATAGAATAAGAAGCTCATTGTTGTCCATTATGCCAAACTAGTGTAAACAAGAAACAAAAAGATGCAATTGCAGGATCTAAAGGAAATAGCTTCGAGCACAAACACAATGGCGCCGTAAAAGTATCGTTACCCGAGACCGGAGTATGAGTGCCTTTTACCTTTCCTCCCCGGCAACGGCGCCGTAAAAGTGCTTGATGTCTACGGGAGCTTCTATTCTTGTAGACAGTGTTGGGCCTCCAAGAGCAGAGGTTTGTAGAACAGCAAGCAAGTTTCCCTTAAGTGGATCACCCAAGGTTTATCGATCTCGGGGAGGAAGAGGTCAAAGATATCCCTCTCATGCAACCCCGCAACCACAAAGCAAGAAGTCTCTTGTGTCCCCAACACACCTAATAGGTGCACTAGTTCGGCGAAGAGATAGTGAAATACAGGTGGTATGAATAAGTAGTAGCAACAAGCACCGAAAAGTGCTTTGCCCAGGACAATAAACAAGCAGTAGTAATGCAGCAAGTAGTAACACAAGAAAACAAGTAAACAAGCAGCGATAGCAGTATTTAGGAACAAGGCCTAGGGATTACACTTTCACTAGTGGACACTCTCAACATTGATCACATAACAGAATAGATAAATGCATACTCTACACTTTTGTTGGATGATGAACACATTGCGTAGGATTACACGAACCCTCAATGCCGGAGTTAACAAGCTCCACAATAATGCTCATATTTTAGTAACCTTTAGTGTAAGATAGATCAAAAGACCCACACGGTGCACACACTGTCACCTTTACACACGTGGGACAAGGAGTCTCCGGAGATCACATAAGTAAAACTCACTTGACTAGCATAATGACATCTAGATTACAAGCATCATCATATGAATCTCAATCATGTAAGGCAGCTCATGAGATTATTGTATTGAAGTACATAGGAGAGAGATGAACCACATAGCTACCGGTACAGCCCCGAGCCTCGATGGAGAACTACTCCCTCCTCATGGGAGCAGCAGCGGTGATGAAGATGGCGGTGGAGATGGCAGCGGTGTCGATGGAGAAGCCTTCCGGGGCACTTCCCCGCTCCGGCAGGTGCCGTAACGGAGACTCCCGTCCCCCGCATCTTGGCTTCGCGATGGCGGCGGCTCCGGAAGGTTTTCCGTATCGTGGTTTTTCGTATCGTGGTTTTCGCGACGGAGGCTTTATATAGGCGAAGATGCGGCGCAGAGGGTCGAAGGGGTGGCCACACCATATGGCGGCGCGGCCAAGGCCCGGGCCGCGCCGGCCTATGGTCCGGGGGCCCGGTGCCCCACCTCCGGTCCTTCCCGGGTGTTCCGGATGCTTCCGGTGAAAATAGGAACCCGGGTCTTGATTTCGTCCGATTCCGAGAATATTTCGTTACTAGGATTTCTGAAACCAAAAACAGCAGAAAACAACAACTGGCACTTCGGCATCTTGTTAATAGGTTAGTTCCAGAAAATGCACGAATATGACATAAAGTGTGCATAAAACATGTAGGTATCATCAATAATATGGCGTAGAAGATAAGAAATTATCGATACGTCGGAGACGTATCAGCCATCATGGTAGGCCTTGTGCGTGGCTTCGTATACGGCAACGTGGTGATGATTGTGGTTGTGAGAGGTGTCTTACATATAGGCAGTGTAACTGCCTTGGCCACCGTTTGCGACAGTGGCATGGTGGTCTTTTCATGCACCGGCCTGGTGTTGGTTGTGGTAGTGAGTGGTGTCTTGTACGTGGTTTGGGTGCTCGTGCATGTGCCCATTTTTGTGGTGATCCACTCGTTGCGCTAGCGGCGCTTGCTGGACCTCCCATTGTGGTAGGTGGTCGGCATGCTTCCTTCCGACCCGCAATGTGTGCTCACTGCCGACCTGCAAACCTTGCGCACCTTTTCAAGACCAAATTCGACACCGCCGACGAGGTGTGGCGGGTGCAGCGAAAGGCGGCGAGCATGCTGACACACCTCATGGCGAGCTCGTTGGTGAAACTAATGCATTGGCGGCTACTCCTAGTGCTGGCCATCGTCATTTAGTTCAAGCGCGGTGGTGTGAGGTAAGCTCGTCATGTAAACAAGTGATGAGACTCAACTTGAGTAGAGACAATCAAACAAATGGAACCAAATACTACATAACATGATTTTTGAGTCGCACGATCATGCCTCCTAGCGTCTATCCTGGGAGCCCTTAAAAACCTGTGACCTACCAATCGCGTCCTTAGAGCATCTCCAGCCGTCTCCCTGACGAGGCCTCCAGCAGCCTTTTTTCGCGCCCCCGGTTCCTCGTTTTTCTTCAGATTTGGCCTTAATCCATCCGGAGAGCCCAGGCCATCCCCCGCTTCCCGAGGCCCGGTCGGGGACTCCGGACGAAACAAAAACACGCGAAACGTCGAGCGGGCCCGCGGTGTCGGTGACAGAAAGGGTAGTTCCTCCATTTATTTCGTCTTCACTCCAAAATGCGCCGCATAGAACCATTTTCCCCGCCGAATTTCGGAGGAGCTACCGCCATTCCCCCATAGTTGCAGCTCCTCCTCTTCCCTTCCACCACCATGCCGCTGAAGAAGATCGCCGCCGAAGGCGAGGAAGCCACGGGCGCCAAAAGAGAGGTTGACAGGATGGACAAACGCAAGGTAGGCGGAGGATGTGGAGCGACGGCGGAACGAAACTCGCGGCAGGGCGGAGAGGGAGAAGAAGCTCGCGGCGAAGAGGGCGGCAGCGGCAGCGGACGAACAGGCGAGGCTGGTCTCCATGAACTTTTCCCAGCCGCGCGTTGGCCAATTCCCCGGGCCATGGCCGATCCAAGGTACGATCGGCTCTCCTTCCACCTTCTCGTCGGCGTCACCGGCCATGTTCCAGGACACCTACATCGCCGGCTGATACGTCTCCGACGTATCGATAATTTCTTATGTTCCATGCCACATTATTGATGATATCTACATGTTTTATACACATTATATGTCGTATTTATGCATTTTCCGGCACTAACCTATTAACGAGATGCCGAAGAGCCGCTTGTCGTTTTCGCTGTTTTTGGTTTCAGAAATCCTAGTAAGGAAATATTCTCGGAATTGGACGAAATCAACGCCTGTGGGCCTATTTTGCCACGAAGCTTCCAGAAGACCGAAGAGAAGACGAAGTGGGGCCACGGGGCGCCGCCACCCTAGGGCGGCGCGGCCAGCATAGGGCCCGCGCGGCCCTGCTGTGTGGGGCCCTCGTGATCCTTCCGAGGCTGCCCTTCCGCCCACTTAAAGCCTCCGTCGCGAAACCCCCAGTACCGAGAGCCACGATACGGAAAACCTTCCAGAGACGCCGCCGCCGCCAACCCCATCTCGGGGGATTCAGGAGATCGCCTCCGGCACCCCGCCGGAGAGGGGAATCATCTCCCGGAGGACTCTTCACCGCCATGGTCGCCTCCGGAGTGATGAGTGAGTAGTTCACCCCTGGACTATGGGTCCATAGCAGTAGCTAGATGGTCGTCTTCTCCTCATGTGCTTCATTGTCGGATCTTGTGAGCTGCCTAACATGATCAAGATCATCTATCCGTAATTCTATATGTTGTGTTTGTCGGGATCCGATGGATAGAGAATACTATGTTATGTTGATTATCAATCTATTACCTATGTGTTGTTTATGATCTTGCATGCTCTCCGTTATTAGTAGAGGCTCTAGCCAAGTTTTTACTCTTAACTCCAAGAGGGAGTATTTATGCTCGATAGTGGGTTCATGCCTCCATTAAATCTGGGACAGTGACAGAAAGTTCTAAGGTTGTGGATGTGCTGTTGCTACTAGGGATAAAACATTGATGCTATGTCCGAGGATGTAGTTATTGATTACATTACGCACCATACTTAATGCAATTGTCTGTT
The DNA here is from genome assembly GCF_022539505.1 of Lolium rigidum. Classification (NCBI taxonomy): domain Eukaryota; kingdom Viridiplantae; phylum Streptophyta; class Magnoliopsida; order Poales; family Poaceae; genus Lolium; species Lolium rigidum. Next base: position 377,996,273 of record NC_061510.1, read on the forward strand.
GTTTGCAACTTAATACTGGAAGGTGTTCGGATGATAACCTGAAGGTGGACTTTTTAGGCATAGATGCATGCTGGATAGCGGTCTATGTACTTTGTCGTAATGCCCAATTAAATCTCACTATACTCATCATATCATGTGTGTGCATGGTCATGCCCTCTCTATTTGTCAATTGCCCGACTGTAATTTGTTCACCCAACATGCTATTTATCTTATGGGAGAGACACCTCTAGTGAACTGTGGACCCCGGTCCATTCTTTTACATTGAATACAATCTATCGCAATACTTGTTCTACTCGTTTTCCGCAAACAATCATCATCCACACTATACATCTAATCCTTTGTTACAAGCAAGTCGGTGAGATTGACAACCTCACTGTTTCGTTGGGGCAAAGTACTTTGGTTGTGTTGTGCAGGTTCCACGTTGGCGCCGGAATCCCTGGTGTTGCGCCGCACTACATCCCGCTGCCATCAACCTTCAACGTGCTTCTTGGCTCCTCCTGGTTCGATAAACCTTGGTTTCTTTCTGAGGGAAAACTTGCTGTTGTACGCATCACTCCTTCCTCTTGGGGTTCCCAACGGACATGTGCTTTACACGCCATCACCGGCATGACAAGGTTTACGCCGTCGCCGCTGGAGTACGACGGTGCGATGTACGAGGGCATCTCGCCTGCCCTGCGCCGTGGGTCGCTCTCCTTCTCCAACCCCGGGATGCCGTCGCCGAATGACGGAGTGATGCACGAGATGATCACGTCGGGCTCCATGGTTGCCGCGTCGAGCCTGGGTTTCTTCACACAAAAGGAGGCAAGGGCGACGGAAGCCGTCACGTCGTGGGGTGTCGTCGACAATCAGAACGACGGTCTTGGAGACGGCACCCAAGACGTCGACGAAGAAGATGAGCAAGCCGACCTCGACCAGAACATCGACGAAGAAGACGCGCCTGAACCCACGGCGGCGGCAAAGGGAAGAAAGAAAAGGAAGAAGAACTCACCGCCAGCCGAGCCGCGGATAATATGGACGGGCAAAGAAGAGGAGTGCCTCGCCGAAGCTTGGAAGACCGTTTCCATGAACGACATCACTATGAGACGTATTGGCAGCGTGTCAAGTTGGCGTTCGACGAGCTCAAAATTGTCGATCCATACTGATGGCGTGTATTTCACACGTTCGTTGGGCAACCCCAAGAGGAAGGTATGATGCGCACAGCAGCAAGTTTTCCCTCAGAAAGAAACCAAGGTTTATCGAACCAGGAGGAGCCAAGAAGCACGTTGAAGGTTGATGGCGGCGGGATGTAGTGCGGCGCAACACCGGAGATTCCGGCGCCAACGTGGAACCCGCACAACACAATCAAAGTACTTTGCCCCAACGAAACAGTTGAGGTTGTCAATCTCACCGGCTTGCCGTAACAAAGGATTAACCGTATTGTGTGGAAGATGATTGTTTGCAGAGAAAACAGAAAAACAAGTATTGCAGCAGATTTGTATTTCAAGTATTAAAAGAATGGACCGGGGTCCACAGCTCACTAGAGGTGTCTCTCCCATAAGATAAAAGCATGTTGGGTGAACAAATTACAGTCGGGCAATTGACAAATAGAGAGGGCATAACAATGCACATACATGTCATGATAAGTATAGTGAGATTTAATTGGGCATTACGACAAAGTACATAGACCGCCATCCAACCGCATCTATGCCTAAAAAGTCCACCTTCAGAGTTATCGTCCGAACCCCTTCCAGCATTAAGTTGCAAAGCAACAGTACAATTGCATTAAGTATGGTGCGTAATGTAATCAACAACTACATCCTCGGACATAGCGCCAATGTTTTATCCCTAGTGGCAACAAGACAACGACAACCTTAGAACTTTCTGTCACTCGTCCCGTGTGTCAATGCAGGCATGAACCCACTATCGAGCATAAATACTCCCTCTTGGAGTTAAGAGCAAAAACTTGGCCAGAGCCTCTACTAATAACGGAGAGCATGCAAGATCATAAACAACACATGTAATAACTTGATAATTAACATAACATGGTATTCTCTATCCATCGGATCCCGACAAACACAACATAGAGTATTACAGATAGATGATCTTGATCATGTTAGGCAGCTCACAAGATCCAACAATGAAGCACAATGAGGAGAAGACAACCATCTAGCTACTGCTATGGACCCATAGTCCAGGGGTGAACTACTCACTCATCACTCCGGAGGCGACCATGGCGGTGTAGAGTCCTCCGGGAGATGAATCCCCTCTCCGGTAGGGTGCCGGAGGAGATCTCCGTAATCCCCCGAGATGGGATTGGCGGCGGCGGCGTCTCGCAAGGTTTTCCGTATCGTGGTTTTTCGCATCGTGGGTTTCGCGATGGAGGCTTTAAGTAGGCGGAAGGGCAGAGTCGGGGGCCGACGAGGGGCCCACACCACAGGGCGGCGCGGGCCCCCTTGGCCGCGCCGCCTTGTGGTTTGGCCACCTCGTGGCCCCACTTCGTATGCTCTTCGGTCTTCCGGAAGGTTCGTGGCAAAATAGGCCCCCGGGTCTTCGTTTCGTCCAATTCCGAGAATATTTCGTTACTAGGATTTCGAAACCAAAAACAGCAGAAAACAACAACCGGCACTTCGGCATCTTGTTAATAGGTTAGTTCCGTAAAATGCACGAATATGACATAAAGTGTGCATAAAACATGTAGGTATCATCAATAATATGGCATAGAACATAAGAAATTATCGATACGTCTGAGACGTATCAAGCATCCCCAAGCTTAGTTCTCGCTCGTCCCGAGCAGTGTAAAACGATAACAAAGATAATTTCTGAAGTGACATGCCATCATAACCTTGATCATACTATTTGTAAACATATGTAGTGGATGCAGCGATCAAACAATGGTAATGACATGAGTAAACAAGTGAATCATAAAGCAAAGACTTTTCATGAATAGAACTTCAAGACAAGCATTAATAAGTCTTGCATAAGAGTTAACTCATAAAGCAATAAATCAAAGTAAAGGTATTGAAGCAACACAAAGGAAGATTAAGTTTCAGCGGTTGCTTTCAACTTGTAACATGTATATCTCATGGATAATTGTCAACATAGAGTAATATAACAAGTACAATATGCAAGTATGTAGGAATCAATGCACAGCTCACACAAGTGTTTGCTTCTTGAGGTGGAGAGAGATAGGTGAACCGACTCAACATAAAAGTAAAGAGAATGGTCCTTCAAAGAGGAAAGCATCGATTGCTATATTTGTGCTAGAGCTTTTATTTTGAAAACATGAAACAATTTTGTCAACGGTAGTAATAAAGCATATGAGTTATGAAAGTTATATCTTACAAGTTGCAAGTCTCATGCATAGTATACTAATAGTGCCCGCACCTTGTCCTAATTATCTTGGACTACCGGATCTTTGCAATGCACATGTTTTAACCAAGTGTCACAATGGGGTACCTCCATGCCGCCTGTACAAAGGTCTAAGGAGAAAGCTCGCATTTTGGATTTCTCGCTTTTGATTATTCTCAACTTAGACATCCATACCGGGACAACATGAACAACAGTATAATGGACTCCTCTTTAATGCATAAGCATGTGGCAACAATTATTATTCTCATATGAGATTGAGGATATATGTCCAAAACTGAAACTTCCACCATGATTCATGGCTTTAGTTAGCGGCCCAATGTTCTTCTCTAACAATATGCATGATCCAACCATTAAGGTGGTAGATCTCTCTTACTTCAGACAAGACGTACATGCATAGCAACTCACATGATATTCAACAAAGGATAGTTGATGGCGTCCCTGTAAGCATGGTTATCGCACAACAAGCAACTTAATAAGAGATAAAGTGCATAAGTACATATTCAATACCACAATAGTTTTTAAGCTATTTGTCCCATGAGCTATATATTGCAAAGGTGAATGATGGAATTTTAAAGGTAGCACTAAAGCAATTTACTTTGGAATGGCGGATAAATACCATGTAGTAGGTAGGTATGGTGGACACAAATGGCATAGTGGTTGGCTCAAGGATTTTGGATGCATGAGAAGTATTCCCTCTCGATACAAGGTTTAGGCTAGCAAGGTTATTTGAAACAAACACAAGGATGAACGGTGCAGCAAAACTCACATAAAAGACATATTGTAAACATTATAAGACTCTACACCGTCTTCCTTGTTATTCAAAACTCAATACTAGATGTTATCTAGACTCTAGAGAAACCAAATATGCAAACCAAATTAGCAAGCTCTAAGTATTTCTTCATTAATGGGTGCAAAGTATATGATGCAAGAGCTTAAACATGAGCACAACAATTGCCAAGTATCAAATTATCCAAGACATTTTAGAGTTACTACATGTAGCATTTTCCAATTCCAACCATATAACAATTTAACGAAGATGAAACTTCGCCATGAATACTATGAGTAGGGCCTAAGGACATACTTGTCCATATGCTACAGCGGAGCGTGTCTCTCTCCCATAAAGTGAATGCTAGGATCCATTTTATTCAAACAAAACAAAAACAAAAACAAACCGATGCTCCAAGCAAAGTGCATAAGATGTGACGGAATAAAAATATAGTTTCGGGGAGGAACCCGATAATGTTGTCGATGAAGAAGGGGATGCCTTGGGCATCCCCAAGCTTAGACGCTTGAGTCTTCTTAGAATATGCAGGGGTGAACCACCGGGGCATCCCCAAGCTTAGAGCTTTCACTCTCCTTGATCATATTGCATCATACTCCTCTCTTGATCCTTGAAAACTTCCTCCACACCAAACTCGAAACAACTCATTAGAGGGTTAGTGCATAATAAAAATTCACATGTTCAGAGTTGACACAATCATTCTTAACACTTCTGGACATTGCATAAAGCTACTGGACATTAATGGATCAAAGAAATTCATCCAACATAGCGAAAGAGGCAATGCGAAATAAAAGGCAGAATCTGTCAAAACAGAACAGTCCGTAAAGATGGATTTTATTAGGCCACCAGACTTGCTCAAATGAAAATGCTCAAATTGAATGAAAGTTGCGTACATATCTGAGGATCATGCACGTAAATTGGCTTAATTTTCTGAGCTACCTACAGAGAGGTAGACCCAGATTCGTGACAGCAAAGAAATCTGGAACCTTGCAGTAATCCAAATCTAGTACTTACTTTTCTATCAAAGACTTTACTTGGCACAACAAAACTCAAAACTAAAATAAGGAGAGGTTGCTACAGTAGTAAACAACTTCCAAGACTCAAATATAAAACAAAGTACTATAGTAAAATAACACATGGGTTATCTCCCAAGAAGTTCTTTCTTTATAGCCGTTAAGAGTGGCTCAGCAGTTTTAATGATGCACTCGCAAGAAATAGTAGTTGAAGCAAAAGAGAGCATCAAGAGGCAAATTCAAAACAAATTTAAGTCTAACATGCTTCCTATGCATAGGAATCTTGTAAATAAACAAGTTCATGAAGAGCAAAGTAACAAGCATAGGAAGATAAAACAAGTGTAGCTTCAAAAATTTCAGCACATAGAGAGGTGTTTTAGTAACATGAAAATTTCTACAACCATATTTTCCTCTCTCATAATAATTTTCAGTAGCATCATGAGCAAACTCAACAATGTAACTATCACATAAAGCATTCTTATGATGAGTCTCATGCATAAAATTATTACTCTCCACGTAAGCATAATCAATTTTATTAGTTGTAGTGGGAGCAAATTCAACAAAGGGACTATCATCATATATAGGAGGCATATTGTAATCATAAAAGAAAATTTTCTCCTCAATGCTTGGGGGACTAAAAAGATCATGCTCATCAGAGCCAGCTTCCCCAAGCTTAGAATTTTCCATAGCATTAGCAACAATGGTGTTCAAAGCATCCATAGTAATAACATTCCCATTAGCATGCATATAAAGTTCCATGGGTTTTTTAATTCTCTCTTCAAACACATCATGTCCTAATTCAAGATAAAGTTCATAAAGATCTCTCATATTTTTGTTGTTTTCCATTATGCTTAACTAGTGAAATAAAAACATGCATGATATTAAGTAAAGTAAAACAAGTAACTAATTTTTTTGTGTTTTTGATATAGTGCAGCAAACAAAGTAGTAAATAAAATAAAGCAAGACAAAAACAAAGTAAAGAGGTTGGGAAGTGGAGACTCCCCTTGCAGCGTGTCTTGATCTCCCCAGCAACGGCGCCGTAAAAGAACTTGATGGCGTGTATTTCACACGTTCGTTGGGCAACCCCAAGAGGAAGGTATGATGCGCACAGCAGCAAGTTTTCCCTCGAAAGAAACCAAGGTTTATCGAACCAGGAGGAGCCAAGAAGCACGTTGAAGGTTGATGGCGGCGGGATGTAGTGCGGCGCAACACCGGAGATTCCGGCGCCAACGTGGAACCCGCACAACACAACCAAAGTACTTTGCCCCAACGAAACAGTGAGGTTGTCAATCTCACCGGCTTGCTGTAACAAAGGATTAACCGTATTGTGTGGAAGATGATTGTTTGCAGAGAAAACAGAAAAACAAGTATTGCAGCAGATTTGTATTTCAATATTAAAAGAATGGACCGGGGTCCACAGTTCACTAGAGGTGTCTCTCCCATAAGATAAAAGCATGTTGGGTGAACAAATTACAGTCGGGCAATTGACAAATAGAGAGGGCATAACAATGCACATACATGTCATGATAAGTATAGTGAGATTTAATTGGGCATTACGACAAAGTACATAGACCGCCATCCAACTGCATCTATGCCTAAAAAGTCCACCTTCAGGTTATCGTCCGAACCCCTTCCAGCATTAAGTTGCAAAGCAACAGACAATTGCATTAAGTATGGTGCGTAATGTAATCAACAACTACATCCTCGGACATAGCGCCAATGTTTTATCCCTAGTGGCAACAAGCACAACACAACCTTAGAACTTTCTCGTCACTGTCCAGGTGTCAATGCAGGCATGAACCCACTATCGAGCATAAATACTCCCTCTTGGAGTTAAGAGCAAAAACTTGGCCAGAGCCTCTACTAATAACGGAGAGCATGCAAGATCATAAACAACACATATGTAATAACTTGATAATTAACATAACATGGTATTCTCTATCCATCGGATCCCGACAAACACAACATAGAGTATTACAGATAGATGATCTTGATCATGTTAGGCAGCTCACAAGATCCAACAATGAAGCACAATGAGGAGAAGACAACCATCTAGCTACCGCTATGGACCCATAGTCCAGGGGTGAACTACTCACTCATCACTCCGGAGGCGACCATGGCGGTGTAGAGTCCTCCGGGAGATGAATCCCCTCTCCGGCAGGGTGCCGGAGGAGATCTCCGTAATCCCCCGAGATGGGATTGGCGGCGGCGGCGTCTCGCAAGGTTTTCCGTATCGTGGTTTTTCGCATCGGGGTTTCGCGATGGAGGCTTTAAGTAGGCGGAAGGGCGAGTCGGGGGCTGACGAGGGGCCCACACCACAGGGCGGCGCGGGCCCCCTTGGCCGCGCCGCCTTGTGGTTTGGCCACCTCGTGGCCCCACTTCGTATGCTCTTCGGTCTTCCGGAAGGTTCGTGGCAAAATAGGCCCCTGGGTCTTCGTTTCGTCCAATTCCGAGAATATTTCGTTACTAGGATTTCTGAAACCAAAAACAGCAGAAAACAACAACTGGCACTTCGGCATCTTGTTAATAGGTTAGTTCTAGAAAATGCACGAATATGACATAAAGTGTGCATAAAACATGTAGGTATCATCAATAATATGACATAGAACATAAGAAATTATCGATACGTCGGAGACGTATCACATACTTCAACAAGACAGTGATGATTCGCGGCGACAAGGCAATGAGTACCCATTGGGGGATCATGCAGGCGGCGTGCAGCAAGTGGCACGACATACATGAGGAGATCAAAACCCGCCCGGGGAGCGGGGCCAACTTCGAAGCCAAGGTATGCTCACTCGCCGTGGCTCCTCCGTCGACCCTGGATCGCCGAGGTTTAATCTTGATTCACCGGCATGTATTTGCAGATGCGGCGGGCGTTTGACTTGTACGCGGACGACACCGACAGCCAGGCGTTCAAGTACCTCAACGTCTTCGCCTGCATCGAGAATTGTGAGAAGTGGGCAGCGGCCTTGTCAACACTGTAGAGCCGGGGGGAGCCTAGAGCTGCGGCTGGCTGAGACCCCTCCGAGCGACGGCCCGCAATGCTCTTCTGGTCACACGCGGCGTTGCGAAGTGCAAGGGCGTGCCACCCGACCTATACCCGGTCGGGAAGGTGATGAGGTTGCCTCGCTTAGTTTCCCGCAGGGCATACATGTAAACGTTAAATACGAGCCTCGATCGGCTCTCGGGTTATCCTCGTGAATCGGCTCAAAGAGCCGATCCACCCATGATCCGTACGGGTGCACGAATACTTGGTGGTCCCGCTTGATCAAGATGAAGCTAATGAGATCTACGCCGATTTAGGGTTTTCACCGCATAACCGGATCATCCTACTCCGAGGTTGGGCCTTGCGGCCACGCACGGTGCTCGTAAGCCGATCCTAAACAAGG